>NC_060119.1:203905179-204212679 GCF_021461395.2 Schistocerca americana
CAGGGCTTGGATGGCGTGTGCAGGTACAGCTTCCCATGCAGCTTCAACACGATACCACAGTTCATCAAGAGTAGTGACTGGCGTATTGTGACGAGCCAGTTAATCGGCCACCATTGACCAGACGTTTTCAATTGGTGAGAGATCTGGAGAATGGGCTGGCCAGGGCAGCAGTCGAACATTTTCTGTATCCAGAAAGGCCCTTACAGGACCTGCAACATGCGCTCGTGCATTATCCTGCTGAAATGTAGGGTTTTGCAGGGATCGAATGAAGGGTAGAGCCACGGGTCGTAACACACCTGAAATGTGACGTCCACTGTTCAAAGTGCCGTCAGTGCGAACAAGAACTGACCGAGACGTGTAACCAATGGCACCCCATACCATTACGCCGGGTGATACGCCAGTTTGGCGATCACAAATACACGTTTCCAATGTGTGTTCACCGCGATGACGCCAAACACGGATGCGACCATCATGATGCTGTAAACAAAACCTGGTTAAAAAAAAAATGGTTCAAATGGCTCTGAGCACTATGGGACTCAACTGCTGTGGTCATAAGTCCCCTAGAACTTAGAACTACTTAAACCTAACTAACCTAAGGACAGCACACAACACCCAGCCATCACGAACAAAAACCTGGGTTCATCCGAAAAAATGACGTTTTGCCATTCGTGCACCCAGGTTCGTCGTTGAGTACACCATCGCAGGCGCTCCTGTCTGTGATGCAGCGTCAAGGGTAACCGCAGCCATGGTCTCCGAGCTGATAGTCCATGCTGCTGCAAACGTCGTCTAACTGTTCGTGCAGATGGTTGTTGTCTTGCAAACCTCATCATCTGTTTACTCAGGGATCGACACGTGGCTGCACGATCCGTTACAGCCTTGCGGATAAGATGCCTGTCATCTCGACTGCTAGTGATACGAGGCCGTCGGGATCCAGCACGGCGTTCCATATTACCCTCCTGATCCCACCGATTCCATATTCTGCTAACAGTCATTGGATCTCGACCAACGCGAGTAGCAATGTCGCGATACGATAAACCGCAATAGCTATAGGCTACAATCCGACCTTTATCAAAGTCGGAAACGTGATGGTACGCATTTCTCCTCCTTACACGAAGCATCACAACAACGTTTCACCAGGCAACGCTGGTCAACCCCTGTTTGTGTATGAGAAATCGTTTGTCAACACGTTGTAGGTGTCGCCACCGCCGCCAACCTTGTGTGAATGCTCTGAATAGCCAATCATTTGCATATCACAGCATATTCTTCCTCTCGGTTAAATTTCGCGTCTGTAGCACGTCATCTTCGTGGTGTAGCAATTTTAACAGCTAGTAATGTATGTAGATATACAAGTATATGTGGCCAATTACACGCCCTTCGCCAAGAAAGAAAGGCGTATTGTCTCTGAAGAATTGTGAAAGTGCGTGGGATTGAGAAATATGCGTAACAGGCGCATTCCTTTTTACGCCAGATACGAAATACAAATCGTATGCGTCGTACACAAACGCCGCAACTAGTTTGAAGCTACCGTGGCAGGAAGCGACATGGGACTGTAGCAAGCTGTGGTCCTCATTGCAGACGACGTACTGGGCCTTTACAACTCTAGAAGAGGTGCTGGTAATTTCGTCATCTTTCTTGGAGCTGGTGCTGGCCTCCCCAGCGTCTGCTTATTTCCCCAGAGACACGCTATCATTTCCAGGCGCCGTCCCCCGTGGCCACTGCCCCATCTCTAATCTCCCGCTGCGTTCTAGACCCACGACATTGCTGGACAAATGTCACAGTGGTTTTTGTGCCATTTACAGCCATCAGGAGCAAATGTGTTTAGTTTACATGGCAAGGCCATTATCCCCCCCCCCCTCATATAATTAAATAATTAAGCTGCATGTAATGCATCGTATACAGCGTACCAGCTAACAAATCTCCCAGTACCATCTGAAGAAAGTGTTTCATAGCATTTCAAAATGTGTTTCTTCATAAATTACTGTTATTCATGCATTGGTGAAGTAGATATCTGTGCAGGTTCCTGCACTCAGACTGATGTGCACCGTTCTAGAACCCTACAGCTGACCATTCAGCAGCCCCATATGCCTTTGCGTGATTCTCCCTGAGATTTTGTATTATACTACTGCACTGATTTTGTGCAGTTAACGGTTACTGTACCGCAAATTTCCATTGAATATGTGAGTAATTCTATGGAGTTTCTATAATCTGCAAGGAACTTTCAATAGGGCCACACTATAAAAGTGTTGTCAACGTACCGCCAAAATACTGTCGGTTTAAAAGTGGCAGAGTCGAGTGCCCTCTCCTCAAAGTCTTCCATAGAAAAATTGGCCACCAGGGGAGACAAAGGACTCCCCATGACGACACCGTTAGATTGTTCGTAAAATTCATTGTTAAATATAAAATATAAATAAATATAAATATAATTACAAATATAAATATGAATAAACTTGCATAAAAAATTTGAGCTGTCAGCAACTGTTCGAAGTGCCTACTGGCTGTCCCAATGTTTGCACTGCAACATACTGTATTGCAGAATTGCAACCTTGTTCAAAATCATTTGGTCCCATTGCTTACTCATGTTTCACGTTTTCTGTATGAAAAGGGTAATGGCTGCTCTATAATTCTTAGCACCTCGTGTTCTTTGAAATTTGCGTTTCGCGGTCAAGGTAATGGGTCATATTATGGAATATTTTCCCTTACGATCCGCTCAAAATACTCCTACATAGCGCTATCAATTCTTCGTCAAAAATTTAGGACATCTTCTGGTATTTATGCCACACAGCGCCTCTATTTTATTGCTACATTACATTATAGCTGCAGTGCATAGAGCGAAGCCGGTAGTCGGTAGCTGACCAGCCTCACGCCACTCGACGCCACATGATCGCGTGGTGTGGAAACACGCAATGTTCGAGAGGCTTCTTATGCTTGAGCAGTGGGGAGTAACCGCTCGGACGGGCGCCATATTGCCAACAATATGCTTCTGTAGATTACTATTAAATTGTAGCTTCCAACCATACCGGTGGTCTTCCTTGTACTGAACCATCATTTAATAATTTCAACAACTTTATTAATTTTAATGTTTCAATTGAGGTGAACTTTTAGAAAGGCACCAATGGGTAGCGAGCAGCAGAAGACAGGCCCGAAAAGGTGGTTAAGCATGTGCAAGAGTCGCGTCCGGGACTGGAAGTTATAGAGATGTGTATTGTAGTTGATTGGACACTGACTTATAACACAGAAATGTTTCGTGTGATATTACAGCAAGATATATACTAGTAAACTAAATGTTAAAGCATATTACATGCAATGTGACTGCTATCCACGGTTTTCAGAAGATATTTCAAATTTCAAAATGTACTTTTGTGGCACTTTGTGTCTGCAGCCTGTTCACGGCAAAGTCTGAATAAATTTGGAGAGCAATTCGAAGTCAGGTCCGTTTCTCCATTTCGGCCGAGTTATAATTTAGAATTTTATTTTGTACCATTGTTCGTTTGCGCCATTCAGTATAGGAGCAAAGAATTCGCTACCTTTTGAGAAGAAGAATCGAATGGGGACATAAATATCTACACAAAGCATCCACGATTCATCAGTAGGAGAAGCCATGTGAGGCATAACACCTCCTGATAATCAGTGAAGATGCAGGGCGCAATTGCAGAACAGCGTTAGGGACTTTAATTTCATAACGTCCGTGTCATCTTTGTATAACCAAATGGTAAAATTCAATGCCTACTGGTGCAGTGTGCGGAAGCGGAAGTCCGCATACCAATTTCCGGTAGTGTCTAGCAGGCACTGGGCATGTGCCTTGAAGACTGCTGTGTAGGTGATAAAAAGGCTTAATAATCTGCGCTGCACATCACTTTCCACTGCTTATTTTCACTTCGCTAGTTTTTCACCGTATTTGTATTATAATTTATCCATGGATCTAGCCACTCTGTTCCACTTAGTTTTCTATTCATTATGATAAATTTATTTTCATCAGGGTGACAAACGTTACGAAGTTTTCTCTATATACGAGGTGTTAAAAAATAGAATTACATATTTTGAAGGGACAGTACAGATGAAAACTAGAAGAAATGTTGTATACACAGATCAAAAAAAGTTTTTCATCATCCCGGTTCCCAGAACTCCTGAAGATAGAGGTTGACTGTAGATATTGTATCACAGACACAGTCCCTTTGACTGTTCAGAGATGTCACTAAACCCGCCCATAGATGTTAACAACCATACATGAACAGCGCCTATTAGACGGAGGGCGTCCGACAGCCGATCAATTCCAGTCATTCCACCAGGAACGAGGTACACGGCTCGTGTTGTCTGTAGTTCAACCATGCCTAGACGGTCAATAGCGCGGTTCGATCGCGTCCGCGTTGGTACTTTGTGGTGGGAAGGGCTCTCAATAAAGGAAGTGTCCAGGCATCTCTGAGTGAACCAAAGCGATGTTGTTCGGACATGGAGGAAATAGAAACTGTCGATGATATTCCTCACGCAGGCCGCCCAAGGGCTACTACTGCAGTGCATGACCGCTACGGATTATGGCTTGGAGGAACCCTGACAGCAACGCCACCGTGTTGAATAACGCTTTTCCTGCAGCCACATCACGTCGTGTTGCGACTCATACTGTGCGCGACAGGCTACCCAACTTCACTCCCGACGTCCATGGCGAGGTCCATCTTTGTAGCCACGACACCATGCAGAGCGGTACAGGCCATCCCCATGGAGGGAGCAATGGCGTGGACGTCGGAACCTCGTGTAACACGTCGCAGAAACCACCGTCAAAACCCTAGCTTGTGTTCATAGTCCTCCACAGGATTTAGGTCTCGGGCAGGGTGGATACTAAATGGATGCTGGCCGTCATACCTCGAAACCTCCCAGACTAACCAACGAGTGACACCTATGTCATGTCCAACCACTCGAGTACTCGTCGCAGGTGCTTCCTCGAAACGCTCGAGAACAGCCTCTTCAAATGCAGCATCTCCATGATATCCAGCTGACGAGCCTGTTTCGCCAAGTCGCCGGTAAAATGCTACAAACTTTTGCGGGTGTGGGTGGCGTCTTGCTGGGTACAGTTCCTCATACAATAGTCGAGGTTCATGCGCAGTACCGTCCGCTAGTACACAAACAAAAACCATATCTCGTTGTTCTCCAAACGAATACTGTGCCGCCATGCTTTCTGTATGACTAAATCGCAGGTGATGTGTGTGCGCTCCGAAGCGAAGTTTACGTGTGAATGTTTCTGACGCGAGGTGGAGGCAAGCAGCAAGACCTATTCGGCAAGTACGCGTATCGCGTTGTGGCAGTGACGGGGCGATGGACGTTTGTATGTGTGAACCGACAACCATAGCGCTGCCCGTCAACCGACGAACAGCAACAGGGCAAGCCCACGACCAATCGGAACGCGCGGCGCCAAGTTTCCGTAGTTTTAAAATGGTGCGTTGTCGACCTACACAACATTAGTAATTTTGGTTCCTACTGGTATCAGCTATCCAGGGTTAAAATCTCGTAACACAATTTTTCTCCACCCTGTATATTCCAAATCTCTTCAACAATATAAATATAAATTTCTAGCAGTTTGAAATCTCGAATGATACTGGATATTTCGCGAAGTGAAGAGAATGTAATATTGCTCAACGAAGGACGATCATTTGTGATTTTTGTTTTTGAAGACATTCCTTGTGATAAGCAAGGTCATATATAGGTAAACTTTTTCATATAGCATCATTATGGTGTAGACAGTTATCTATGATAAACGTACAGCAATACTAAAAAACAATTAAGTGGAGAAATCCTTATGCAATCAAGGTGAACATAATCTGAGGCATGAATTTGGCGATCTTGATAATCCTGATACGACTTTTATGTGTTCTTGGTGATTGGTTTGTGGGATTAAAGGGACCAGACTGCTACGGCAATCGGTCCCTTTTTCCAAAACTTAAAAACACCCACACAGAATAAAAACAATGGAAAAGACGACAGACGACACAGGACAAGAAAGACTTAGACAAAGGCCAGACAAAAGGAATTAAAATCACACAGAGTGTGACAGTGGTTGGCCGACCATAGAGACAAAAAAAGAAAAGCCAACCACCGAGAAACACACTAAAAACTCTGACTAAAATCGTAGGCCAAAGGCCAGAGTCAATACAAAAAGGACAAACAGATTAAGGGATAAAAGGCCCCTGCCCGAATAAAACGCAAAACTAAGCTTGCCATAGCAGTGTCATCTTTTAAAAGGGCAGGGAGCGTATCAGGCAGCGCAAACGTCTGCCTGAGCACAGTTAAAAGGGGACAGGCCAACAAAATGTGGGCCACTGTCAAAGCCGACCCGGGTCCTCATGGCGCAGTAAATGGCTGTGTGTCAAGCGGGTGTGGCCAATGCAGAGCCGACAAAGGACTACTGAGTCCCTACGAGTGGCTCGTATGGATGACCACCACACATCCGTCGTCTCCTTGATAGGATGGAGTTTGTTTGGCGTGGTCAGGTTGCGCCATTCAGTGTCCTAAAGTTCGAAAACTTTGCTGCGTATGATCGCTCGCAAATCAGTCTCCGGGAGGCAAATGTCCAGAGATGGTTTACTGGTGGCCGGTTTGGCCAGGCTGTCGACATGGTCATTGCCGGATATCCCAACATGGCCTGTGGTCCACACAAAGACCACAGAGCGGCCGCAATGGGCAAGAGTATGGAGGGACTACTGGACAGCCATCACCAGACGAGAGCGAGGAAAACATTGGTCGATAGCACGTAAACTGCTCAGGGAGTCGCTACAGATAATGAAGGACTCACCTGAGCAGGAGTGGATATACTATAGGGCACGAAAGATGGCGACCAGCTCAGCAGTGAAAACGCTGCAGCCAGCCGGCAATGAATGTTGTTCATAGTGGTCCACTAGAGTCAGAATATAACCGACACGACCAGCAACCAACGAACCGTCAGTGTAAACAACGCCAGAGGCCTGATACGTCACAAGGATAGAAGGAAAGCGGCGGCGGAAGGCCTCTGGAGGGACTGAGTCCTTTGGGCCCTGTGCCAATTCGACAATTCGAGCCGAAGGCAATGGCGAGGCACACACCGCAGAGAGACCCGGAAAGGAGGGGGAAGAGGGAAAACCCCAAGCCCGGAGAGAAGCTCTCTGACGCGGACTGCGATCGTACAACCCGACCGGGGCCGACGTTATGGGAGATGGACGACCGACTGTGGGAACAGAAGACTATAATTAGGATGCCCGGGCAAGCTACAGATATGTGTAGCATAAGCGGCCAGTAAACGTTGGCGCCGTAACTGCAGGGGAGGGACACCTGTCTCCACAAGTATGCTGTCCACAGAGCTGGTTCGGAAAGCACCAGCGGCAAGTCGGATCCCGCTGTGAAGGATTGGGTCCAGCACGCGCAACGCAGATAGGGATGCTGCCATAATCCAGAGGGTAGAGCGGTCGGCGCCCCAGCTGTTGTGGCTCAAGCATCGGAAAGCATTAAGATGCTGCCAACACATCTGTTTAAGCTGCTGAATATGTGGGAGCCAAGTCAACTGGGCATAAAAAACCACACCCAAAAACCGATGTGTCTCCACCACAGCAAGAAGTTCGCTGGCAAGATAAAGCTGCGGTTCAGGGTGAACTGTTCGTCGCCGGCCGAAATGCATAACGCAGGTCTTGGCAGCCGAAAACTGGAAGCCATGCGCTACAGCCGAAGACTGCGCCTTGTGGATAGCGCCCTGCAGCTGGCGTTCAGCATCTGCAATGCCAATGGAACTATAGCAGAGACAGAAGTCGTCAGAATACAAGGAAACTGAAGCAGACGTTCCCACCGCCACAGCGAGCCCGTTAATTGCAATTAAAAACAGGCAGACACTTAGGACTGACCCCTGTGGTATCCTGTTCTCCTGAACTCGGGAGGAACTATGGGAGGCCGTGACATGCACGCGGAAGGTACGATGCGATAGAAAATTTCGTAGGAAAATCGGCAGTGGACCCCGAAGACCCCAACCATGAGGTGTAGAGAGGATGTGATGACGCCACGTCGTATCGTATGCCTTCCGCATGTCGAAAAAGACAGCGACGAGGTGCTGGCAGTGGGCAAAGGCTGTATGGATGGCTGACTCCAGGCTCACGAGATTGTCGGCGGCAGAGCGGCCTTTACAGAAGCCACCCTGAGACGGAGCCAGAAGGCATCGAGACTCGAGTACCCAGCTCAACCTCTGGCTCACCATGAGTTCGAGCAATGGCGCGGTAGCTGTCCACCTCCAATGGGTTATTGCCAGGCTTCAAAAAGGGGATAACAATGCTTTCCCGCCATTGCGACGGAAACTCACCCACGCCCCTGATACGGTTGTAAAGGTCGAGGAGGCGTCGCTGGCAGTCCACTGAGAGGTGTTTCAACATCTGACAGTGGATGCGATCTGGCCCAGAAGCTCTATCAAGGCAAGCGCCTAGGGCACTGTGGAATTCCCACTCACCAAATGGATCATTGTAGGATTCAGGATGGCGGGTGTGAAATGAAAGGCTCTGACGTTCCAACCGCTCTTTGATGGACCGGAAGGCCAGCGGGTTGGTTGGTTCTGAGCACTATGGGACTTAACAGCTGTGGTCATCAGTCCCCTAGAACTTAGAACTACTTAAACCTAACTAACCTAAGGACATAACACACATCCATGCCCGAGGCAGGATTCGAACCTGCGACCGTAGCAGTCGCGCGGTTCCGGACTGGGCGCCTAGAACCGCTAGACCACCGCGGCCGGCGCCAGCGGGTAATTCACAGAAGTGGAACTGAGAGCAAAATGGTATGCTAAGCTGTTTGCAATGATGTCGGGGTCAGTACAAACTGTTCCATTTAGTGACAGCGCAGGGACGCTGACAGGGGTCCGATAGGCGTCTAATCTTGGCTTAGACCTGCGATGGAGAGATATGGAGGCCAATGGCGGAGACATACCAATCCCAGCACTCCTGCTTGTGTTGGCGAATGATGCGGCGGGCGAGCGCACGGAGCCATTTAAAGGCGATGAGGTTTTCTAAAGATGGATGACGCTTGTGACGCTGGAGCGCCCGCCTGCGATCTTTAATCGCCTCGGCGATCACAGGCGACCACCAAGGCACAGTCCTCCGCCGAGGGGACCCAGGAGAACGGGAAATAGCAGATTCTGCAGCGGTAACTATGCCGGTGGTGACTGAGTGAACCACCGCATCAATGGCTTCATTAGAAAGATGCTCAAAAGCGGCAGTGGAGGAGAACAAGTTCCAGTCAGCCTCATTCATAGCCCATCTGCAAGGGCACACAGAAGAGTGACGCTGTGGCAGTGACAGAAAGATCGGAAAGTGGTCACTACCACACAGGTCGTCATGCACACACGGTAAGAGGCTAGGGCTGCAGATCGAAAGGTCGATTGCTGAGTAGGTGCCATGTGCCACACTGAAATTTGTGAAGGCATCATCATTTGAGAGGGAAAGGTTGAGCTGTGCCAGTACATGCTCAGTGGTAGCGCTTTGGCCTGTCGCCACTGATCCACCCCACAGAGGGTTATGGGCATTGAAGTCGCCCAGTAACAGAAAGGGGAGCAGCAATTGGGCTATCAGCGCAGCCAGGACATGCTGTGGGACATCACCACCTGGTGGAAGATAAAGACTGCAGATAGTAACAGCCTGTGCCGTCCACACCCGAACAGCGACAGCCTCTAAAAGTGTTTGTAGAGGGACAGACACGCTGTGAAGGGAGTGAAGGACGTAGATGCAGACACCACCAGATACCCTTTCATAAGCTACCCGGTTCCTATAATAACCCCGATAGTCACGGAGGGCTGGGGTTCGCATTGCCGGAAACCAAGTTTCTTGAAGAGCAATGCAGAGGAAAGGGTGAAGACTGATAAGTTGTCGGAACTCAGCAAGATGGTGGAAGAAACCGCTGCAGTTCCACTGGAGGATGATACTGTCCATGGCTGAGAAAGGCGTGAAGGGACTGGGGACGCAAATTACGCCGCTGGGTCACCTACTGCCTCCGACTGAGCACCTGTGGAAGTGCTATCCATTGCATCTGAGGGACCAGCGAGATCCAGGTCCTCAGCGGACGCCAGAATCTCCACATCTTCAGACTCAGAGCTGGAAGGTTGCGGTGGGACAGGTTCCACCGCAATGTCAGGATTCTTGGGAGCCTTCTTCTTTGTCTGCTTTGCGTGCTGTGCCTTTGGTGATACTGGCTGGGAGGGCCTCACTGGGTCAGTCTCAGGGAAGGAAGACGATCATGAGGCCCTATGACCAGCGACCAGTGGTTTTTTCAGAGACTTGCGGGCTTCCACTTTGGCACTGGGCAAAGCCTGGGATGGGAGGGCCCCAAGGGACCCCTTCATGGCGAGAGGAGCCGAAGAATCCTTATGCTTCTCCAGCTGGGAAGTGGGAACTGATGACCCCGATGGTTTGGGGGGGGGGGGGTGTTGCTCCTGAAGTAGATGGAGCAGGAGCAACAGGGAGTGAAGGGCCCCCCACAATCAAGTGGGCAGGTGGAATTTGACAGATCATAGAGCCAACCGCACATGATGACATGGGAGATGATAGAACTGTTGTTGCAGCAGCGGCTTAGGTTGACGTCATTGGCACTGGATGTAGCCTCTCATACTTCCACTTAGCCTTGGTGTAGGTCAGGTGGTCCAAGGTCTTATATTCCATTACGTTCTGTTCTTTCTGGTATATCCTACAGTCCGGCGAGCAGGGGGAATGGTTTTCTCTGCAGTTAACACAGATGGGAGGAGGGGCACATGGAGTATTGTGATGCGAAGGACATCTACAATCTTGACATGTGATGCCGGAAGTACATCAGGATGACATATGCCCAAACTTCCAGCATTTAAAACCGCATCGGAGGAGGGATATATGGCTTTACATCACAGCAGTAAACCACCACCTTGACGTTTTCGGGTAAGACAACACCCTCGAAGGCCAAGATGAAGGCACCGGTGGCTACCTGATTATCCCTCGGACCCCAATGGACGCGCCGGACGAAGTGAACACCTCGTCGTTCTAGGTTGGCGCGTAGTTCATCGTCGGACTGCAGAAGAAGATCCCTGTGGAAGATAATATCGTGGATCATGTTTAGACTCTTACGGGGCGTGATGCTAACTGAAACATCCCCTAACTTGTGACAAGCGAGCAACCTCTGTGTCTGGGCAGAGGAGGCTGTTTTGATGAGAACTGAACCAGAGCGCATTTTGGACAAGCCCTCTACCTCCCCGAACGTGTCGTCTATATGACCCACAAAAAACTGAGGTTTCGTCGACATAAATGATTCACCATCAACTCGCGTACAGACGAGGTACCGGGGTGAATAATCTCCACTGCCTTCTTTAGCCATACGTTGCTCTCATGGAATGGCCAGGGCGGGAAATGGTCTTGGATCGTATTTCTTGCCGTTGAGGTTAGACCTCGATCGCTTAGAGATTGCTGGTGGAGGTCCACCAGCGAGAGACGATGTACCACGCTTCATTGCGGGTCATCCGCCCTGATTCCACCCACTCCGACCAGGGGCTCTCCCCACGGGCGCCACCTAGCCACAGCAAATGCCACCTGTCAGGATGGCCTTTGCAGGGAGTTCTGATGCCACAGAGGGATAGGCATCTACTCCTCGGCATACGTGGGGAGGTAGCAGCTCAGGCATCAGCACTGCGATACCTGTTTAGTCAGGGGGCTAACACCAAGAGGGTACATGACGACCCCACCACAACGGACTGGCTACCGTGCTGGATGTCGGGTGTCGAATATCCATGTATATCACGAGGGCAAAGATGGAAGTGCACAATGGAGGGAATGTATGCTACGCGGAACACACTTCAGCCGATGTGCCCGGAAGCTCAGTGGGAGTCCAACTCCATGACAATAACGAATGAGCCTGATCTTAGGGCAAGATGGATATATAATGCACCACGTCTGAGACTCCTTTTAGTCGCCTTTTACGACAGGCAGGAATACCGCGGACCTATTCTTACCCCCAAACCAATAATGTGTTCTTCGAAAGATGTAAACGTGTGAGGATCGAAGATGAGGTACACAACAGTAATCATAAATGCCCAAGGGAAATATTTTACTTGAATACATCTATCAAAATCAGTTAGAATCTTGAAGTAATTCAAAGTGAGATTTTACTAACACAGGAACTCAAAAACCCGGCACTAAGTCCGTGAATGTAATGTACAACTGAAGCTTCATACCAAATTTAGTGTTCACAGTTTTAATCATACACTGGAACTCAGCATCAGTTATCCACTAATAAAATGCTGACAGATCTCGAACTAATGCTTGAAAAAAAAAGAACCTCTTGGGCTGTGGGCTGTTTGGGGTATTTAGTCATCCCAAAAACAAATCCATAATGAGAATGATAGATCGTCGCAAAAAGCTAGCTCATCACTAGCGTGCCTACTGGTTCATCTGCAGGTAACACTCTGCATTTATTCCAGAGCATCACTTGCAGATGGTATGAAAACAAAAATTAGTGCTGCTGAGTTGAAAAAGACTTCACAGGTAACTGTGATGTCTCCTGCTGAGATAGTCAAGGCCTTTGCAGATGCTTTCTCTCGGTCATCCAGTCTCCAGCTGCAAAAAGTGTGGAGATGTATTCATATTATTTCTTTCAGATATGTATGTGTGTGTGTGTGTGTGTGTGTGTGTGTGTGTGTGTGTGTGTGTGTGTCTGTCCATGCTCACATGAATATTTTCAGTTTCACTATGCATTTAAAGGTGAATATAACATTGACCTAAGGACTGTGTGTTACTGTTGACGTTTTCATATTTTCGGTGTAGAATTACTATTGTACTCTCAATATAATTACCTACTGAAACTTCCTGGCAGATCTACACAGAGTACGCGAAAGAACTTGCCCCCCCTTCTAACAGCCGTGTACCGCAATTCTCTAGAGGAACGGAAGGTTCCAAATGATTGGAAAAGAGCACAGGTAGTCCCAGTCTTCAAGAAGGGTCGTCGAGCAGATGCGCAAAACTATAGACCTATATATTTGACGTCGATCTGTTGTAGAATTTTAAAACATGTTTTTTGCTCGAGTATCATGTCGTTTTTGGAAACCCAAAATCTAATCTATTCTGTAGGAATCAACATGGATTCCGGAAACAGCGATCGTCTGAGACACAACTCGCTTTACTTGTTCATGAGACCCAGAAAATATTAGATACAGGCTCCCAGGTAGATGCTATTTTCCTTGACTTCCGGAAGGCGTTCGATACAGTTCCGCACTGTCGCCTGATAAACAAAGTAAGAGCCTACGGAATATCAGACCAGATGTGTGGCTGGATTGAAGAGTTTTTAGCAAACAGAACACAGCATGTTGTTCTCAATGGAGAGACGTCTACAGATGTTAAAGTAGCCTCTGGCATGCCACAGGGGAGTGTTATGGGACCATTGCTTTTCACAATATATATAAATGACCTAGTAGATAGTGTCGGTAGTTCCATGCGGCTTTTCGCGGATGATGCTGTAGTATACAGAGAAGTTGCAGCATTAGAAAGTTGTAGCGAAATGCAGGAAGATCTGCAGCGGATAGGCACTTGCTGCAGGGAGTGGCAACTGACCCTTAACATAGACAAATGTAATGTATTGCGAATACATAGAAAGAAGGATCCTTTATTATATGATTATATGATAGCGGAACAAACACTGGTAGCAGTTACTTCTGTAAAATATCTGGGAGTATGCGTGCGGAACGATTTGAAGTGGAATGATCATATAAAATTAATTGTTGGTAAGGCTGGGTCCAGGTTGAGAATCATTGGGAGGGTCCTTAGAAAATGTAGTCCATCAACGAAGAAGGTGGCTTACAAAACACTTGTACGACCTATACTTGAGTATTGCTCATCAGCGTGGGATCCGTACCAGATCGGGTTGACGGAGGAGATATAGAAGAGCGGCGCGTTTCGTCACAGGGTTATTTGGTAACCGTGATAGTGTTACGGAGATGTTTAGCAAACTCAAGTGGCAGACTCTGCAAGAGAGGCGCTCTGCATCGAGTTGTAGCTTGCTCGCCGGGTTTCGAGAGGGTGCGTTTCTGGATGAGGTATCGAATATATTGCTTCCCCCTACTTATACCTCCCGAGGAGATCACGAATATAAAATTAGAGAGATTCGAGCGCGCACGGAGGCTTTCAGACAGCCGCTCTTCCCGCGAACCATACGCGACTGGAACAGAAAAGGGAGGTAATGACAGTGGCACGTAAAGTGCCCTCCGCCACACACCGTTGGGTGGCTTGCGGAGTATAAATGTAGATGTAGATGTAGATTAAAACCGTGTGCCGGACCGAGACTCGAACTCGGGACTTTGCCTTTCGCGGGCAAGGACGACTCACGCCCCGTCCTCACAGCTTTAATTCCGCCCGTACCCCGTCTCCTGCTTTCCAAACTTCACAGAAGCTCTCCTGCGAACCTTGCAGAACTAGCACTCCTGGAAGAAAGGATATTGCGGAGACATGGCTTAGCCACAGTCTGGGGAATGTTTCTAGAATGAAATTTTCACTGTACAGCGAAGGGTGTGCTGATATGAAACTCTCTGGTGGATTAAAACTGTGTGCCGCACCGAGACTCGAGGTCCCGAGTTCGGGTCTCGGTCTGGCATACAGTTTTAATCTGCCAGGAAGTTTCATATCAGCGTACACTCCGCTGTAGAGTGCAAATTTCATTCTATTTACGTACTTTTGATAAAAAATTCCGGTCGTTGGTACACTTTTGAACATGACGCCTGAATTGTGACCTCAGAGGTGTTACAAAGCAAAATTGGGTTAGTTCCACTATCTTAAATATTTTTGAAAATCGCACCACAACAATATTTCAATCTTCCATATCCTGCCGCCGTTACCTCGGATGTTTTTTAATGTACTAACTCTGCCACCATGCATTTTTTGAATTCCAATCACCGCCATTTTGTATCTTGGTGACTGCACCTCCGGTTAACGGTGGGTAATTCAACTATAAGCCAAAATCGCCACAGCCATTCTACTCAGATGTATAAATATCCCTGCAATAACAAGGATCACTAACAAATGTACGAAACAACAGATACCACACGTATAAAACATGGATTAATTTATTGCCCAATTAAAAGTCCACAGAACGTTTTTCATGCAGAGGGCACGTTATCTTTCATAAAGAACGAAAACAGTTTGCCACCATGAAAACAGGGAACCAAAAAATTGTGTAGTTATTGTTCGAGGTCCTTAATTCAATTACTCACTAATGCAGTACATAATATTGTTTCATCGATCAACAAACCCACTTACAAGAAAAAGGTAAACTGTCGAACAAAAAATAACTCGCACAATAATGTAACCATAAACATGCGTAACACCCATTCGGTCCCAAATTATACGGCACATACTACAACTTTTAATCATTTAGAGCAAGTTACAAATTGTGGTAATTTGCTGCACAGGCCATGTAATGGCGGACAATAAGTTTGATCATTTCAGATTTAGAAATATTTATTACACACAAAACTGCAACAGTAATATTGCTATTTGAAATGAGTGATATTAAGTGGGTATGTGTACTGTCATGGAAATTAGCAGGAAATTTGCTGTAATCAGTTTCGAGAACTTGTTTAAATGGTAAAATATGGACGAGTAATGGCAATCTATCAGCAGCTGTTTAGGGGCTTTTTCCAAAACAAAATCATTTTACACATACTGTTTCAACTTAATTTATACACTGCTTGGAACCGATAGGTAAGTTCTTTAGGGTAGAAATAACGTTTATTCGCTATAAAAGTCAACGTTTACCAATTTTTAAATTAAAAAAAAATTTCTAGCCCTACTGTTTCAGTAAGTCACTGTCCCATAGGATTCAATGATAATTTAATTAAATATCAGTCATAGAGATAAATGGATTTACCTTAATCACGAGATGAAAGTTCATATCATCTACTTTTCAATTTTTGCCTTACGATTCAAAGAAAGTAATACACAATTGGCTAGTATGAGAGGCTTCTTTCCTAACAATCTCTAATTTCGCCTCATCTTTATGAGAAAGGACTTCTGCATGATTAAATAATTTCAGTAGTGCTTATTGTTTTAGCATGGTGTGAAAATGAAACGAATATCGTCTCAGCTATATGACAGGATTTGTGGCTTCCTGTCAGAGAGGTCACAGTTCGTAGTAATTGACCGAAAGTCATCGAGTAAATCAGAAGTGATTTCTGGCGTTCCCCAAGGTAGTGCTATAGGCCCTTTGCTGTTCCTTATCTGTATAAACGATTTGGCAGACAATCTGAGCAGCCGTCTTCGGTTGTTTGCATATGACATTGTCGTTTATCGACTAATAAAAGCATCAGAAGATCAAAACAGACTGCAAAACGATTTAGAAAAGATACCTGAATGATGTGAAAAGTGGCAGTTGACCCTAAATAATGAAAAGTGTGAGGTCATCTACATGAGTGCCGAAAGAAACTCGTTAAACTTCGGTTACACGATAAATCAGTCTAATCTAAAAGCCGTAAATTCAACTAAATACCTAGGTATTACAATTACGAACAACTCAAGTCGGAAGGAACACATTGTTGTGGGGAAGGCTAACCAAAGACTGCGTTTATCGGCAGGATACGTAGAAAATGTGACAGATCTACTAAGGAGACTGCCTACACTACACTTGTCCGTCCTGTTTTAGAATACTGTTGCGTGGTGTGGGATCCTTATCAGATAGGACTGACGCAGTACATCGAAAAAGTTCAACGAAGTGCAGCACATTTTGTATTATAGCGAAATGTGGGAGAGAGTGTCATTGAAATAATACAGGATTTGGGCTGGACATAATTAAAAGAAAGGCGTTTTTCGTTGCGACGGAATCTTCTCACGAGATTCCAATCACCAACTTTCTCCTCCGAATGCGAAAATATTTTGTTGACACCGACCTAGACAGGGATAAACGATCATCACGACAAAATAAGGGAAATCAGAGCTCGTACGGAAAGATATAGCTGTTCTTTCTTTTCGCGCGCTATAAGAGATTGGAATAACAGAGAATTGTGTAGGTGATTCGATGAACCCTCTGCCGGACACATAAATGTGATTTTCAGAGTATCTATGTAGATTTAGATGTAGATGAATTTTCACAATCACGGCATTATCAGTAGATTTGAATAATAGTAGGGTCATCTAAACCTTAGAAAGAAATTTCTGTAGGCACAACAGAAACCGAATCACACAAAGCACGCGTGAAGGAATTGCTAGCGTATAAGATGAATGTAATCATTATATAATCATAGTGGTGGAGTACTGGAGACATCACGACGCTTGTTGATTATATACTCTAAGACAAATTTCAGAAAAAATGGTCTATTTATTGAAGACGAAGAGCTCCACACATTGAGCAAGTCATAAACATGCTGGTCCACCTCTGGCCCCTATGCAAGGAATTATTGAACATGGAAATGATCGACGGGGTTGTTGGATGTCACACTAAGATTCTGCCAAATTGGCGCTCTAACTCGTCCCAGCTGCTTTTGAAACTCCTGACTAAAACCAGAAGATGACAGCATAGACGATGTTACGTATTAACTTCGTCTAAAGAGCCGGACCACAAAACGTAAATTTTTCAAGATACACATATCTATATTACTAAGGAGGCAACAAGGTCATGGTTTATGGTCCAAAATTCCAGTTAAAGTTTGCCTATCTAATGGTATTAAGGGGCAACAAAAAATTCGACTATTCAATATTTCATATAATTGGTAACCGAATTTCAAAATTTTAAATGCTGTGACAATCTAGTCATTAATAGATATAGTACTGTGTTAAAGGTTTAACTCAGCAAGACAAATATTACATTTAAAAGTTATTTGTATGTTTTGTTCAATGGTATGTATTTATCCAGTATCTGAGGATGACTGCCCTTATCGACTTACAACAACCTTTACACATAATTTTAAACTTCTGCTAACACCTCCCACAAAATGATGAGAAGAAAAAAGTTGCTCGATTTGTACATTTTCGCTGTTCATGCAACAATACTGCCGCATCGACTTCTTTGGTATTATGTGTATTCGCAACGTATTTTGCAGACAGACACGCGCGCCACTGAATGTATCAGCAAAATTATAACACTTTACGACGCATAGTGAATGGGACATGACGGCATAAACTTTGAGATGCATGAAAAACTGACTTTTGCTTGTACCAGTGTGCCAGTTCCCGAGTTTATATTCACCAAATGTTAGATAATGAGAACACAGCAAACTTTATGAATAATTTGAAACTTTATCTATTCTGTGTCTCGTTTAAATGCTTAATGTCAAACACTTAACACACTAATTCTTTTGTAATCAGATGCTGAAGGCGTTTTGTACGAGGAAGTTAGATTCTTTACAGAATCGAGGATGGAGTGCTGGATTTTAGTAATGTACTTCATTTTCTTTTCTAAGACCGATTTTTTATACGTGGCTCTAGTTTTACGTTATAAGTACGGACAAATAGCGTATGTAATACCCATTGGCTGGAGAAAAACTACTGGTTCAGTCTGTAAACAGTCATTAAAAGTAAGCGTGATTTTTGCGTATTTAATCTAAATAATTAAACATGGTCAAACACGTTTTACATCTAAACACTATTTAATTTAAGGCACTTAAGAGAAAATATTGGCTGAAAATACCGAAATGGAGAAACTTTGTACAAATTGCAAAATGAATCATTATCTCTTGGCAGCAGTATTCTGATGGGCTATAAAGAACCTACCTCATGAGAAATGGCTTAGAAAATGTCCGTGAATTATCCCAAACTTACTTCAAAGCTGATTCTCATCATCCACCGTTCCTAACACCCTGTGTATAACGGAAAAGGCATCACAACATGTGTATAAAATATCTCCACTGCATGTATGCACAGAGTCCGAAAGCGAAAACTGTCGCCATTGATCAGTGTTTCCTCTATTTCTTGCAGTCTACTGTACAAGAACAGCATTTTTAATGGAACTCTTCTGCTGAGGCTTACATTTATCATCGTTAAGCAAGTCCAGAAAACCATGGTAATCTTCTGATAGATTTTTCACTGACACCTTTTATCGTATTGCTTCTATATGAGTACTTTCTGGTGTATTTAAACGTATTCACATCAAAAATAATGAAAAATTTCTCTCAAAACTCAAGTAATTGCCTGCTCGATGTCTACTGGTCTTCTGCACCGTCAACAATAGACTCTCAGTACTCTAGAATACACAGAACACGTTGGCTATGAATACATTTCTGTTGGCTGCACAGAAATGCCATAGCCTGAAAATAAGCACCAGAGGCTGATACGTCACTTTCGAAATGACACCGATATTCCGATATCGATTTCAACAAGAGAAAAAACCGTTCTGTTGAGAAACGAAGAATATACATGGTGCGTGGCCAATTTTTTAACACTAAAAAACATATATCAGCCTGAGATGCACATATTTAAGTCTGGAAGTAAGCTCTTCAGTTAAGCTGTTATGTATACAATTAACACGAGATGGTCAATTATGTCTTCAGTACAGATGCACACCGGGCTCGAACTTTTACGGGAATCATTGAAAAGCTATGAGTGATGAGGATAATGGGCAAGGGGCACTACATTAATAGTGTTTGGATAAGCTGAAATTTCGGGTCTGGTGGGAGGTGTGCTGGGATAGTCCGAGTAGTTGCAATGACCACCGCGTGTGGATGGCTTACTGTAATAAACGTGAACGCCGGCCGAAGTGGCCGTGCGGTTAAAGGCGCTGCAGTCTGGAACCGCAAGACCGCTACGGGCGCAGGTTCGAATCCTGCCTCGGGCATGGATGTTTGTGATGTCCTTAGGTTTAACTAGTTCTAAGTTCTAGGGGACTAATGACCTCAGCAGTTGAGTCCCATAGTGCTCAGAGCCATTCGTGAACGGGTGTCATCATGTGATGGTTGTCTTGAGCATATGATTAGAACAAATACCAGGAAAATGAAGAAAAAAGAAAGAGATAGCTTAGTGATCAGCACACCTGTCTAATTCGCAAGGGACCCGGGTTGGAATCCCAGACTGGCACAAATAACAACTTTCCCTACTTTCAATCAACGCTCGCTCACAGTGAATGTCTGTATTTCCTCTGTGCCTTGATTAGGTTATTTCCGGGAGGAGCAGTGATCTACCCCAGCTAAAAGTTGCTGCCACGCAATATTTACCGCAAGCACCCGACCGTTCAATAACACGCCTCGTAAAGGACTGCCAAATCATAGGTTAGAATCCAGCTAAAGTTACGGTTCAACTTTGCTAATATCTTTTTTCCTTGGGGGTGGGGAGGGGAAGGGGGGGTATGTAATCAATCTTTTCAGTAGTGTGATATACACTTCCCCTTGCCCTGGCCCACGGCCATCCGACAATCACCTGTGCCAGCTTCTCCATCTAACAGCAGGTCTTATGGCCAACGTCTTCGATTATTTATTGGACTCTCTCAGCCTGCAGTTTTTGCTCTCTCTGGCTCCCTCTAATACCATGAACGTTATTGCCCGTTTTCCCTGGTGTATTAACACACAACCTATCGCCATATTGCTTCTTATAGTCACTGTCACGTGCGTATGCCTGTCCTCACAGAGTCTCTGCAGACATCCTCATTTCTGATTTTATTATACCATTTAATTTTCAGCGCACTCCTCTAACACCAAATCTCAAATGCATCGATTAACATTTTTAACAGTTTTGTCACATTCCGTGATTCACTTCCACACTATGCTGAGCTCCAGGCGTACATTCTCAACAATTTCTTTCTCAAATTAAGACCAATGTTTGGTACTAGTAGACTCATTTCCGCCAGGAAAGCCCTGTTTTTCTGTGTTAGTAGGAGAGAAAAACTACGACGAATATTTCTCCCTTTATCTTTCTTCCGTATTTTTCACTCTTGGTTCTTTCGTATATTGCATATTAGCCGATTCTCAAATTGGGTATAATTGATTTCGAAAGAATTTCACACATTTTGCTTCTTTTTCCGTAGTCAGACGCTTATTCTAGGTCAAAGTCCTATGAAAGTGACTTGATTGTTCTTAAGTCTTGAGTCGCACGCTGTATCGTTACGCATTATACGTCAGATCGAGATGACAATATAACGCCGAAGTGACTGTTAGGTCCTGCGTTTCAGCATGTGCAGTTTAGTTACAAAAGTACTCGCTATTTTGCTCTGACCTACGGCATTGCATTTTTTGCAACTCGAACCATTCGACGATGACACCAGCTGTTTCAAAGCACCAGTTTTTTATATCAGGAACAGCGAAGAGGTCTCTTCCGTGTGAACCTTCTAGAAGTAAATCGCATTCACGAGAGACTGCATGTAGCCTACCCGAAGTCTGCCTGTCGTTCCACCAGGGAGTTTGCTCATAAAAGTCTTTTCGGGTTTGCTGCCGGATCCTAAAATCAACTTGACTCGATATTTCGGCGATCCAACTGTTCGCCATCTTCAGGAAATGCTGCTTCTGCTGATGAGTCCCGCTGAGAACTGACGCAAGATTGCAATTCGACGTCCTATATAGGCCACCGTTCAGTACCCGGCGCATGCGCCGCCCATCACGGTTTCTGACTTCCAAAACAGGGAGGTGGCGCCGCCCTTAGTGAAACACTGCTGGCAACGATATATCGCAATCAAGGCCGCACCGAAGAACGTTCAGTTTTGATGCGAGATAATACAGGTTTCCACGTTTTGCTAAGAGGAAACCCATTGTCCCTGTTGATTAAATTATCAGCCAACCTAATTTCGATCTCCTCTTTATACACACTATTCCAAAAACCGGAAATATTGGCAATTACAACAGTTTCCTCAAATTTCATTTTGTGTCTCTCATTCAGGCAGTGTTCTGCTACGGCCGATTTTACCGGCTGTTGTAGCCTCGTGTGACGGCGATGTTCCACACACCTGTCATTCACTGTGCGAATAGAACGGCCAACGTAAGCTTTCCCACATTGACAAGGGATTTTGTACACCCCGGGTTTCTTAAGTCCCAAATCATCCTTCACAGAGCCGAGCAGAGCCCTAATCTTAGAGGGTGGACGGAACACACTCTTAATGTTAAAACTCCTTAAAATTCGTCCAATCTTAAACGATAAGCCTACAGCATAAGGAAGAAAGGCCACAGATCTATGTTCCTCTTCGGACATCTCCGGAGATGGTCCAAATTCCATAGCCCGACGAATCTGTTTCTCTGTGTATCCATTTTCCTTAAAAACAGTCATCAAATGCTCAAGTTCTTGGGTTAAGCTGTCTGCGTCGGAAATGGCATATGCTCTCCGTACCAAAGTCCTAAGGACGCCACTACGTTGGTGTGGTGGATGACAACTCTTAGGGTGCAGATACAAATCTCTGTGTGTCGGCTTTCGGTGAACGCTGTGTCCCAAAGTTCCATCTGGTTTTTTATAAACCATTACGTCTAAAAATGGAAGCATCCCATCATTTTCAACCTCCATAGTAAATTTGATACGGGGATGAAGACAGTTGAAGTGGTCCAAAAACCTGTTAAGAGCATCACGTCCATGGGGCCATACGAAGAAGGTATCGTCCACGTATCTCCAGAAGCACGTTGGTTGCAAAGCTGAAGTCCTCAGTGCCATAGCCTCAAAGTCCTCCATAAATAAATTGGCGACTATGGGTGACAAAGGACTACCCATAGCCACTCCGTCATTCTGTTCAAAAATGTTACCGTTAAATAAAAAATATGTGGAGGTCAGCACATGACGACAAAGCTTCACCCGCTCTTCATCCAGTTTTTCACTGATCAAACTAAGGGACTCTTCCAGAGGAACTCGTGTAAATAGGGATACCACATCGAAACTCACTAACAGATCTGAAGGACTCAACTTCAAAGATCCCAATCGTCGAATAAAATCCACCGAACTGGATATATGGTGTTCACATTTGCCAACAAATGGACTGAGAGCAGATGATAAATACTTTGCCAGGTTATAGGTCGGTGCACCCAAATTACTAACAATAGGACGTAGAGGAACCCCTTCCTTATGCAACTTAGGCAAACCATACAATCTAGGCGGAACGGCAGCACCAGGATGAAGTTTCTTACGTAAATCATCCGACAACGAACTCTTTTTCAGCAGTGAAAGTGTCGTACGTTTGATCCTTTCTGTGGGGTCATTAGATAGTCTTCTGTACGCCGGGTCGTTGAGAAGTAAATCCATTTTTAGGACATAATCATCCCGCGTCATTACAACCGTGGCATTCCCCTTGTCAGCTGGTAAAACTACTACTTCGTCATCATTCTTAAGGGAACGAATGGCTGCTCTCTCTGCGGAAGAGATGTTATCCCGCGGTGGTCGAGCCCGACGTAATGTGTGTGACACTTCTTGCCTTATTTCCTCTGCATGATCCTCGGGTAGGCTGTGTACTGCTTGTTCTACAGAGCAAATGAACTCTGTGATAGGAAGTCTCTTGGGAGTGGGCGAAAAATTTAAACCTTTCTCCAATATCGGCACTGTGGGCCCATCCAACGCCTTGTTAGAGAGATTAATCACAGTACGCCGACGTTTATCCACTTCTGATGCTGTAGAACGAGAAAGAAGCCGTTCAAATTTCGAGGATTGTCTGATAACGGCGCTCCTATGTGTCCAATCTGATAGCGCCCACTTATTACGCCGGGAAAGCCTACGTAGTCACAGTTTGCTCATAAGTCTGTCTGACGTTTTTTGCAGCGATGTGTTTGTTTCAAAATATTCATGACTGTGATAAAAATTTTCGTGAATTAATTGAGGGTTTGGAGAGGAGGGTAATTTTATTTCAATTTAGTGTTCAGTAATGAGACTAAGTTGGACATAAGTTGAAAAGGAACCCGCCGCATCGCTAAATGTGGGGCACTGTAGCCACATTGCACATTCGATCATGAGAGAGAGTCTTTTATGTTTCATGTGGCGTCGTAATGGAGGAAAATATCTTTTCCAGCAAAGACACTTGCAGCAATCATATACTCGGATATAGCGAACGTCTGTATTCTTCCAGAACAGTTAGAATATCCCTAAAATTTCATGTTTGAACAGTACGAAGCACGGTGGCACTGGCACCTACGTGTAAGATGATTTCTTTGTGTCGAAATGCCTCAATAATGGCTCCTGTGAGTCTCACACCACACCATTGGCCTACAACTTCTCCAGATCTCACGATTTATGGCTTCTCTTAAGTGTTGTGAAAGACTCCATTTAAGTGCCCGTCCTTTAAAAAAATTTGGATACACTCCTGCGGCGGGTATGAATAGTGTAAGTAGGCTGTTTATGTTTTCTCTATGTAAGTAGGCTGTTTATGTTTTCTCTATGTAAGTAGGCTGTTTATGTTTTCTCTATGTAAGTAGGCTGTTTATGTTTTCTTATTGGCAACGTTACGTAGCGCTCAATATGAAAATCACTGGCTGTGCTGTGTGCGGTCTGTGGCTGGTTTGCATTGTTGTCTGCCATTGTAGTGTTGGGCAGCGACAGCTGGATGTGAACAGCGCGTAGCGTTGCGCAGTTGGAGGTGAGCCGCCAGCAGTGGTGGATGTGGGGAGAGAGATGGCGGAGTTTTGAAATTTGTCATGAACTGCTATATTTATATATGATAATATCAAGGTAAATACATTGTTTGTTCTCTATTAACATCTTTCATTTGCTAACTATCCCTATCAGTAGTTAGTGCCTTCCATAGTTTGAATCTTTTATTTAGCTGGCAGTAGTTGCGCTCGCTGTATTGCAGTAGCTTGGGCAGCGAAGATTTTTGTGAAGTAAGTGATTTGTGAAAGGTATAGTTTAATGTTAGTCAGGGCCATTCTTTTGTAGGGAATTTTGAAAGTCAGATCGCGTTGCGCTAACAAAATATTGTGTGTCAGTTTAAGCACAGTCTTGTATAAATTGTTCAAAGGGGACGTTTCATATGTCGACCCTTAGCCTAGGATACCTCACTGGAATCTTCTGATTTTTGTTGTAGTTTGTGTAATTAGTGTAGATTTTGTTTATTGGTAGCGCGTAATCATAGAGAGAATTTCCTTTGTAGTTGTAGTTTTTCATTGTTGTACAGTAAAACAGTTGTGGCATGCATGTAGATTTGCACCAAGTATTTCGCAGCTGCGCTTGCAATTAACTAGATATTATTTTCAGTGCTATGTTAATGTGTTCTCTTATTTTTGATCTTCAAATTGTGTTTTTCTGTGTTGTCGTGTGAAATACTGTGACAATAATGGCGTGTGAAAAACGTAATACTAGGCTCCAAAGTAAACTGAGAAATGACAGTGAAAATGAAAGCAGTGTGTTAGCGCCACCGAGTAATGAATTAACTGATGTTCAAAGTAGTAATTTGGTAACTGTTCATAGGGAAATGGAGCAGGCGGCAAACAATGGCGTGGACAGTGAAACAATTAGGGAAGAGGGACGCATTATCGATCGATCGGTCGGCAACAGCTCGCCTCAGGAATCCGAAATGACAGGACACAATTTCGCAAATACTGTAGATTCAGGTTTTGGGTCATCACCGTTTTCTCAAATAAGTCAAGACACATTTTCTGCTTGTCAAAATGTGAATGTTGTCGGTGCAAATGCACTGCCGAAAAGCGTAGAGAAACAGATTCCAGACACTAATACATTATTATTGCAATTAATGCAACAAATGGAACAAAATCAGAGACAAACACAGCAACAGTTAGACACAGTGGAACAAAATCTCAAAAAGTTAGACACAGTGGAACAAAATCTTAAAAAGTTAGACTCATTGGAACAAACACTTGAACAAACACGTGAAGATTTAACTACTGAGTTACATCACATTGAATCGAAATGTCAAAAAGTCTGTAATGACGTAAAAACACAAATTTGTGAGCATTTTCAACCTATTTTTTCGCGGCATGAAAATGCATTACAGAATCACGAAGCAGCCATAAAAGAACTGCAAATTATTGTTCATGAAAATCATGAGACCTTGCAAGCTAAATTTGACTCAGTTGCATCTACCGATTCGGTTACGCAACTTGCAAAAACTCAGGAAAACTTTAAGGACACAGTAGATACTCTGAAACTTGGTTCAGAAAAACACACTGAAGAAATAAGTACACTATCGGAGAAAGTAGCCGAACTTTCGGATCAGGTCACTAACTTATCTACAAAGGTAGATGATGATCTGAATGACACAAGACCCGTAGCCTTCACTGACACAGAAGAGTATGAACAAATAAGAAAATTCAAACAAAATCAGAATCAAATTAATACACAACACCAAAGAGAAATCCGGGAAGTACAAGATCAGCTGACACAGGTAATACAAGAATTACGTATTTCAGAGGACACTCGCGCTCCAACACGGGAAGAGGGACTTAGAAACACGGAAAAGCCGCAAAATAATAACACAGGGCATTTCGGAAGTTATGAAAGAAATTGGCAATGTGCACCGAATTTTGAGATGGAACGGCCGACACGACCTAACAATGACCGATATGCGACACGCCGACATGACGATTTTGACTATAAGCTGTTCATTACTACACGTAAATTCAAAACATTTAAAAATTCTGGCAACGACATTCATCCACAAGCATGGCTCCATCAATTCTCTCATTGTTTTCCTCCCAACTGGTCGTTAGAACACAGATTAGAATTTATGTGTGGCTACTTGGAGAATGAACCAGCTGTAAGAATGCGATCGGTCATTCACGATTGTCACAGTGAAGGAGAATTTTATCATGCCTTCCTCTCAGCGTATTGGTCTCAAGCCACACAAGACCGCGTAAAACATGGTATCATAATGATGAAACATTTCGAACAATCTGAATTCTCCAGTCTTATGAAATATTTTGAAGACATGTTGCATAAGAATCAGTATCTTTCAAACCCATACAGCCCCTCAGAACTCATCAGCATTTGCTTAATCAAATTACCTGAACATTTACGGCATATTATTTTAGCAGGACGTTGCAAAGACGACATTGAAGCTTTTCAGCGACTGTTACAAGAACTAGAAATTGACACTGATAATCGCGGAACGCGAAAACAAGGACACAACAATTACAGGTCACATCCGTCACAATTCCGTGACGACAGAAACAATAACCGGACACGACTGGTCTATTCTTACAACGCAAATCGTGACCAAAATAGACACCACCCGTACGACAACCGTTGGCAGAGTAGTAATAACTACAGGGAAAGATCACCTCTCTGTGGTAATGACTATCACAGAGACAATCAGAGAAACAGACAATATGGGAACCAAAACAATCATTATCAAGGGAGACAGAATAACTTTAGACGCAACGGTCCAGCGCGCAGTTACGATTCAGGGAGAAATTCTCCACCACTTAACGGACAAGAAAGAAACTACAGGAACTATCGACATGACGACAGACGATGTGATCGTAACGACAGACCTGAATTGCATCAGAACTGGCGGGATTTAAACAGGGCAGGGCCCTCTCGTCACGGTGAATTTGTAGAAGTTAGGTCTCCTAATCCCAATAACGACGCGCGCCAACAAAGGAACAGACAATGACTCGCGCCGCAGGCACCCACGTGCGACGGCTGGCTCAGAGAAAAATAACATAGACGCTAACCTTGAGAAAAATTCCACTATTCTTTGCCGACGTATACCGCATGACAATTGCATTCAAGTTCAAACTCTGAGTACTATGAAGAGTAAAGGTTTACACCACGTTTCACATGTAAAACCGTTTATTGAAAGATAATCTGCTTTTTAACTTTGTCTTTGCCATAAAACTTTTCACTTCACATTACTAGTATGCTTTGTCAGACTTAAGAAACTGTTAACATGCAACAATGTTTGAAGTTAAATATCCAGTCTAGAACCTAGGGAACATTTTTAAACAGGAATTACGATTGCATTGTTATAGTGAACAGACGTCACAGTGTTATTGTATTTGTACATTCTTGCTTGTTAGTTGCACGATTACGTAACGACTATCAGGCTTACATACTAAGAACCTATACCAGTACTGCTAATGAGATTTTAATGCAACATTTTGGTTTACTTGAAAATACATTCTGGGTTTAATGTACTTTCTGTGAGATACCAGACGGCACAGTGGTTAGTTTAAGTGACAACTACACGGTTTTATCACGACGCTACTAATGAGTGACAATTTACAATGTTGCTTTTGCGGTGTATCTGTTTTATATCTGCACAGTTTTTCTGAATTCTTCTGGAAAGTAAAACAGGTTTTAGTAGTAACTTTTGTGGTATAGCAACAATGAGACAGCCTTTTTTGTGGCACAACAATACGTTACTGTACAGTACTTTCTTCATCACGCCAATAACCATAATAACTATGATATCTATACGCAAAGCATTTCACTTTTGTTTATCATGAGGTAAGTACATTGACTTCTGCACAACTTAGCTTTCGGAGGACGATAACTACGACACTTCCACAGAGATTATGTTACAAGACGCACAGTTTAGCGCTACAGTACACGTATTTGAGTGATCAATTTTATACTTAAAACATTTATTTTTAAAGATTTTTGAATTACAAAGAAAGTTTTGCGTGATACATTTCATTCCATTGCTGTAATCTGTAACACCTGAGGGTATAATTACATTAATCCTCAGGGGGGTACACGCTTACTTTGTGTACCATGTGTGTGGCAACCACAAGGAACCCTAGCTAATATGGTATTTGCTTATACAACTTTACACGTCGGTACCATATTTCTCTAACACAGAATTACACAGCTATCTGATTATTTGACAGAGAAACAAACATTCTTTTTACTATATCAGTGACAGATGTTTACGTAATTACACAGTTGGATAACTTCACACTTATGAAACTGTATTTTGTCTGTACTTTGTAAACTGTTCATATTTTTTTTTGGAACCATTGTGATACTATGAGAGCTTTGAATGATGTATTTGGTATGGATTCATGATTTTAAAGTACGTTTGAAGTAGATGACACTATTGAAATGAGCAGAGAATTTTTTTAATTATTGGAGGAAGTTACGACGATTTTGAGATTTGACTGAAGTGTTATGATGTTATTATTACGACGACGATGTGTATTATGTTGTTGAGGAATGTTTATTATGCTACGTATTTCTCACGATGAAATATTGAAGAAGTGTCGACGAATATGTATATGTATAATGAGGTAAGGAATAATGATTAGTGTTTAGGGACTCTGATTTATGAAAAGGATGTTGGAAACCAAGAAACGTACTTTAAGAGTTATGAAATGTGTGACTGTATCACAATGCTGACGAATATTTTTTTTTGGACACTTATATTTATAGGATTTTGTTTCTACAGATTTGCAACGCTAATTCTTGACCTGTGAAATATTTTTAAATGAGACTGCAACGGTAGCAGAATCTCCTGTCGTAAATATTTCCGTACGAAAGTTAAGTGACCACCTGCACGTAATGCGTCGCGGGCACCCAGCTGTGTCAGACGCCTGGAGAAAAAGCCATTATTGCGAGCCCTTTTCAGCGGCACAGGTAGAAAAAAAAAGGGGACGTGGGACGTGTCAAACACCTGGAGAACAAGCCATTAGGGTGTGCCTTTCATCGCTAATGCGACACCCTCGTTACTTGAAAACATATGATTACTCGCACTTTGTGCTAATTACTGAAATGCTTATGAATTGATGGGAAATATTCGTACATCTGCACACCTGATTATGACAAGCGTCTTTCTATGAGAGTTGAGAGAATTTCTACTAACTTATGAAATGTCACATGACTACTGAATGATATTTTTATGCTTTGCTTTTCATAGTTGCTTATTTCATTTGATATCTGGTTTCCAGCTGTGTTGCAGCATTGCTTTTATAAAATGAAATGCATTTGCTAATGTGAACACTTTCTGTCAACAGATCTATTAAATAATTATTTTATGATCCACATTCTTTAAAAAAGGAGCACTTGGAATGGAGAGAACAATAAGAAGGGACTAATACCAGTAACTGCATCTATAATTTTCTTTTCAAGTACTTGGTAATTTCTTTTGTAGAATAAATTGTGATGCATCACTCTAATGTTAAGATGTGACATAGGTATTAGACATGGCCATTTTAGTGTAATATTTTTTCTGCTTTCGCTATGTCATGTTTAGGTATAAGTTGCTGCTGTTTGCCAGGCATAGTGTTATTGAATTTGACTTTTGCTCATTTATGCTGCTAGCTTTGCCAATCTGTATTTTTTGTCATTGCTGCTTGTGTTAATTGTTTTGTGCTGCTGCATTGCCTCGTCCCTTAGTTTAGCATCTGAGCTCAGTAGATTTAAGTTAGCTTAAGAGGGGGTAGACTATGTAAGAAACTGACTATGGAGAATAGGTTAAGAAATGCATTGAGAAAACAGGTTTAGGTAGGATTTTCTTGGAAATAAATGTTGAGGTAAGAAATGTATGAACATATAAATACAGAAAGCATGCTTAGATAGAATTTTTTGGGTGGAAACAAAGGATGAAATAAGAGGAAAGATATATGAAGTTTTGGGTTGGACTGCAGTACCACATGTTACACTGAAAATGAACCCTGTCCTTTCCCTTTTGTGTTATCCCACTATATGTTTGTGTACCCTTGTGTATTTGTTTTCTTCCTGTCTCTGTGTACAGTTTCATAGAATTTTTTTCTTCTTTTAATATTAAGCTACATTCACTATGATGAGGAATACTGTTATCCTCGAATATAATTGGCATTAATAATATGTTATTTACTTTGTAAAGATGTTTAGACATTATTTACTCTATTTTGTGTTAATGCTAATGTGTGAAGTTGATGTTTCAAAAGTTATTGTGATCTTTTATGTATGTACTCATGTCATAATTCCTGTAACACTGACGTATATGTCTATTTCTATTCTTTTGTAACACCTGTTTTACTACAAATGTTATCTGTATTGTTATGTTCTTTAATGATGTATTTTGTACCTTTGTTATTGTATTCTTCTGTTATAAAATTGTAATTGTCATCAGTTCATGATATTATTAACTTGTAAGTTACATTTCACTGCACTCGTTTCTGTTGGTCATAGTATATGGACAATATGTGAGAAGTAGGGACTGTTAGTGTTTGCACGTGTGTTACTAATTCTGCAAGGGACTGGATAACAGCATTGCTGGTTCTAAGGACAATTCCAAAAACTTTGTGAGTGCACAAGTGGTGGTTTATGGACTTGCTATATTATCCGCAAGACTCTTCAATGGTGATTGTGCACCTGCACAGTCACAACAGATGGCTGCTGGCCATCTCTACAAGGACTACAGTGGGTCTGCACCTCTGGTGGCCCACCAATACCATTATCTCTACAAGGACTACAGTGGGTCTACATCTTTGATGATCCATCAATACCATTATTTCTACAAGGACTGCAGTGGGTCTGCACCAATACCGTAATCTCTACCAGGACTCCAGTGGGTCTGCTCTGTGATGATCTACCTACCAATATTCTTCAAAACGTCGAATGACTCTGCTGTGGGTTTGCTCCATTGTGGCCCATTACCTGTCAGCATGTCAAGCGTCAGCACTGTCTTTCCATTGGAAGGACAACACTACTTCTTCAAGACTGCATGGAAATCCACTACTTCTGTGTGCATTGTCTTTTACTGTTCAGACTTTGAGAAAAGAAACGGCAGTTTCACTGTGATGAACAATGTGGACTGTCTTTATGGACTGTGAGAAATTTTTAGCTTTTGGCCAACAATGTATCAATAAGTGAGTGCATTTTATATCTTTGTTACTGTAATTGTGAAAAATTTTTGTCAAATCTGTATTGGCCAGTGCCCAACACCATTTGTAAAAATTTTTGTGGGGAGCATGGGGGCTATGTAAGTAGGCTGTTTATGTTTTCTCTATGTAAGTAGGCTGTTTATGTTTTCTCTATGTAAGTAGGCTGTTTATGTTTTCTCTATGTAAGTAGGCTGTTTATGTTTTCTTATTGGCAACGTTACGTAGCGCTCAATATGAAAATCACTGGCTGTGCTGTGTGCGGTCTGTGGCTGGTTTGCATTGTTGTCTGCCATTGTAGTGTTGGGCAGCGACAGCTGGATGTGAACAGCGCGTAGCGTTGCGCAGTTGGAGGTGAGCCGCCAGCAGTGGTGGATGTGGGGAGAGAGATGGCGGAGTTTTGAAATTTGTCATGAACTGCTATATTTATATATGATAATATCAAGGTAAATACATTGTTTGTTCTCTATTAACATCTTTCATTTGCTAACTATCCCTATCAGTAGTTAGTGCCTTCCATAGTTTGAATCTTTTATTTAGCTGGCAGTAGTTGCGCTCGCTGTATTGCAGTAGCTTGGGCAGCGAAGATTTTTGTGAAGTAAGTGATTTGTGAAAGGTATAGTTTAATGTTAGTCAGGGCCATTCTTTTGTAGGGAATTTTGAAAGTCAGATCGCGTTGCGCTAACAAAATATTGTGTGTCAGTTTAAGCACAGTCATGTATAATTGTTGAAAGGGGACGTTTCAATAGCAGTGAATGCACCAAATGCAGAAATGCTCGCAAAGGTATGAAACGAGTTCGATTACAATCTTGAAGTTTGTCGTGCTTCATGAAGAGGGCATGTCGGACATTTGTGAACGATAGATTAAAACTTTTGTCCTAACCTAAACTGTAAAAAGTAGCCGAACGTTGCAAATACTAACCCATAAACCCATAAACCCTTCAAAATAGGACGATTTTTATAATGTTCATTAAAAATTTTAGTGAAATACTTAAATGTAACGTTCTTTAAAAATTATATTCCTATATTTAAGTGTAACGTTATCTGTTTTTAGTGAAATACTTGAATGAATGCCTAAACAGGGAATGAATACAAAACTGGAACTCTCGTGTCGCGTTTTGTAAGTAAAAGTGGTGTGCTCACTTTGTGTTATCGTTAGCAAATTCATACGAACTGATTGGGCAATGCAATTCCCAGTACCGATCAGAAATACAGTCACTCCAAAATACATTCAGTCCCTTAGGTACTGAATCCTCTGTCACCGTACAAAACTGATAACTTTGGTCCCTGTGCATATAACAAGTAAACAAAATTGTCTTACCTCTAACGCAGCAACGGTGGATCGCGTTATATCCTGCTCTCTCATGAAGAAGCTACAGCCTCAGCGGTGTGCAATGCTGACCGTAATGCTTTGAAATATACATGAAATTCTTTTGGCTGATAAATGAAAACATTTAAGAAAAACTCGATGTCTTTGAAAAACGTTTGACCTCGACAGGGAGGCGATATGATTTGGGTGAATCACTAACACTGATTTTTCAATACTAAAGTTGTATCTGGAGTTAACTTTGGCTTTTCAAAACATCGGGAAAATTACATCCTTTTTGCTAAATAATCACCTATCTTTGCTGACTCAGCGACAAACAGCGACACTTTTGAAGCAAGTATTGTCTAACATCACTAAAAAGCATAAAGACAAATCATCAAATTACATATAAATTACATACATACGTATAAATTACATACAAATCTTACAAACGTTACAGAAGCGAAATATCTAACTAGCCTATACATCAAGTCAGTTTACGTATATTCTAGGGTTACTCAACATAGAACTCACTGTTACAAATTATCAGCCAACTCATTTGCACTAATCGCTGGTAAAAGGAAAGTAATAAAAAAAATAATTTTGTTACCTCAACGGCGAGAAGACTTCAGCTTCCACAATGATATTTTGAATAATACTTATACCCGTAAAGCTTCTTTGTAATATCAATCGAGTAATCCTTTCTTGTCACAATTAAATTTAGATTTCAACGTTTAACTTAACATTCGATTATAAAATCACTCATCAGTTTTAAGTACCTATTTTACATGCTCTGTAACACAAAATATTGGTATGAGAAAACTTATATATTGTGATTCTTCACTTTCTCCCGGCGTATTTGTTGCTCGAACAGTGCACGGGTATACTGCCGGTTCATAGTGTCCAACGGGCACAATATTTCGGCGATCAGACATGCGCTGACGAACTGAGTTCAGCGCACCTGACGATGGCGACATGTCTGATCGCCGAAATATTGTGCCCGTTGGACACTATGAACCGGCAGTATACCCGTGGACTGTTCGAGCAACTTATATATTGTCTACCCTAACACTTGGTGGCTTTACAGAGCACACTACAAAAACTGTCTACTGCATCCTTTTCGCTCACAGACTGCTACATACTCACTCCGGTACAAGTCTCAGACCAGAAAAAGTATCTCTAAGCTGCGGTCGTGCAAAGTCAGCAATTCGCTTTATAGAGTCCATCAAAGACATACATCGTTTACAATATAAAAATTTCATTTTGGTTTACATTAGTATCATTACAATATTCGGGTGCGGCATGCAAGTGTACCCCAGTAGACTCCATTATCTTCTCCAGGAAAAAAGTTCTATGCGTGATTAAAATAGGAACATTGCCCAATTAAGCTGTAAAACAATAAGTGTCATGTTGATGTGTAAACGATCTCTGCCATCTGAGATAGCCTCAGAACTGCGTTCCAAACTTCCCGTAGGTGGGCTTCGGGCGAGGATGGCGCCAAGAGGTGAATTTCCCGCCAACATTGGCTTCCAAGTTTCGCACTTGCTCCCAGTAACTTCGGCTAATGGTCCCACATTTAAACTTTGCGTGAGTGGTCCTGCCTCGCAACCTCCATCTTGGCCAAAATACACAGTTACGAAGTGTATATGAATCGTGCTGTTGTACCTAACAGCATCAATAATAATTATTATATCCCTACCGACCCATGTTCGCCCCATCAACTAGTGCTAGAAAACAGCTCAACAATAGAATGTATTGAAACTGGAAAAGCGACTCTTTCTAATGAGAAGCAGTATCTGAAACTGTCATTTTGATCTGTTACTCGTCTCACATACTCGTACGTTGCAAAGTAACAATTATAAGTTTTGTTCTTTACTTGAATAAAACTGCATTCGCAATAAAGCGTCTACACATATCTTTTACAGCGCGTTTCAGAAGTTTACTGTTTTCTTTTTCTAACTGCACACAATTCAGTTTCGCAAAATGTTATGTACTTGATGCACAACTTCAATTTCAGAAGCTTTCTATTTGAACCACAAGCCACTGTCCAATAATGTGTGTTCCCCCAGTTTCTTTATGTACCTTGCGTGTTCATTTCATTTGTCGATCTTTTATTTTGCGTACTACTGTTCACATAGAAAAGACGCTGTTGTATCAACAATTGAAATAAATTAGTTACTAACAAGTGTAGCGCACAAAAGAGATTAAAGTAATATGATAGAACGCAGAATGCCTCAGAAAGCGTAGTTTAAAACTCGGCACACATTAAGCACATTTTAGTGACTAGTACATTAATTTTTAATTAATTAACTATACCGGCCCACAGATGAGTCAAAGATTTCGTTACCCTTTTTGTACTCTCAGTATTAATTCTGGCATTGTCAGAAGACGCTGTATCTGCTTCAGTAGCGCACATATTACTTGTTCAATAACAGTACATGTGTCCTTGAATTTCCAGCCTCCAGAAGTTTCTTGTGTCACATCCGGAATTCACACTGCGTTACTGCCTTCGGATTCGCATTGCTTTCTAATATTAAAAAAATGGTTCAAATGGCTCTGAGCACTATGGGACTTTATATCTGAGGTCATTAGTCCCCTAGAACTTAGAGCTACTTAAACCTAACTAACCTAAGGACATCACACACATCAATGCCCGAGGCAGGATTCGAACCTGCGACCGTAGCGGTTGCGCGGTTCCAGACTGAAGCGCCTAGAACCACTCGGCCACAACGGCCGGCTTTCTAATATCATTTCTACACACTTCATTACGTCGTCGGTCTTTGTTCATCCCTTCCGATTGAGCATATTGCATCAAGAGGGTCTGTAAAGAGATTTATAATACCCTACAAATATAGAGCCCCTTTGTAATCACAGGACGTTACTGCATTTTCTGATCAATGGTGGCTGTCTGCACAAGCCAGGAAAATGTTTAATGTTTGCGTCTCATGTAGTAGATGTCGCATTGCTATCACTGTTGACCTTAATGATTTTTATGTCAAATGTTGGTGTGAACTTAGAACTTGTCAGGTTAAGTCTGTGACAGACATACACTATGTGATCAAAACTATCCGGACACCCCCAAAAACATATCATTTTCAAATTAGGCGCATTGTGCTGACACCTACTCCAAGGTACTCCATATGAGCGGCCTCAGTAGTCATTAGACATCATGAGAGAGCAGACTGGTGCGCTGACGTGGTCAGGCAACTGGGTGTCACTTGTGTCATACGTCTGTGCACTAGATTTCTGCACTCCTAAATATCCCTAGGTGCACTGTTTCCGACGTCATTGTGAAGTGGAAACGTGAAGGGACACGTACAGCACAAAAGCGGACAAGCCGACCTCGTCTTTTGACTAACAGAGGCCACCGACAGTTGAAGAGAGAAGTAATGTGTAATAGGCGGAAATCTATCCAGACCATCACATAGGAATTACAAACTGCATCAGGATCCACTGCAAATACTTTGACAGTCTGCCGGGAGGTGATAAACCTTGGATTTCATGGTCGAGCTGCTGCTCATAAGCCACACATCACGCAGGTAAATGTCAAACTTCGCCTCGCTTGGTGCAAGGAGCGTAAACATAGGACAATTGAACTGTGGAAAAACGTTATATGGAGTGACGAATCGCAGTCCACAAAGTAGCGATCCGATGGCAGGGTGTGGGTATCACGAATGCACGGTGAACGTCATCTGCCAGAGTGAGTAGCGCCAACAGTAAAATTCGGAGGCGGTGGTGTTATGGAAGGGGCTTGCACCTGTTGTTGTTTTGCGTGGCACTATCACAGCACAAGCCTACACTGATGTTTTAAGCACCTTCTTGCTACCCACTCTTGAAGAGCAATTCGGGGATGGCGCCTGCAACTGTTCATAATGCACAGCCTGTGGCGGAATGGTTACATGACATTAACATTCTTGTAATGGACTGGCCTGGACAGAGTCATGATCTGAATCCTATAGAACACCTTTGGGAGGTTTTGGAACACCGACTTCGAGCCATGCATCACGGACCGACATAGATACCTCTCCTCAGTGCAGCACTCCATGAAGAATGGGCTGCCATTCCCCAACAAACCTTCCAGCACGTGATTGACGGTATGCCTGCGAGAGTGGAAGCTGTCATCAAGGCTAAGGGTGGGCCAACACCATACTGAATTGCTGCATTAACAATGGAGAGCGCCACGAACTTGTAAGTCATTTTCAGCCAGGTGTCCGGATACTTTTGAGCACATAGTGTACCTCTACGTAGCGATCAATGCGCATCCCCTAGCTGTCGTCAGTTCGCTTTATCTACAAATTCAGCGCTAGTGCCTTTGCAGATGGCGATGCTTTGAAGGTCCGAGATAATGAATGTGTCACGCGGGTTGTTAATATGGTGGAGCACTGTGGTTAAAACTGGGTATTTAATCAGATGTTTTCATCCAACAAACAGTAAAACATTTAATCAGATTTTTATGTTACTCTTTCCTACTAATTATATTTCTTGTCGCAACTCATACTAAACACTTGCCACGATGCTCATAACGTGGGAATGCCACTAACTTTTCATATCAATTTTACAATAATTCTATAGTTTAGCGGCTAGATACTGCCGATAAATATTCTTTTTGGTAGAACTGTCCTACATGTTTCTGTTACAGAAGGACACCTGAAATTAGGAAAGTTGTGATCTTTAGTGCTTGAGAAAGGAAACAGCGCTAACTCATTTGCTATGCAGCCTCAGTAACATATGGTCGGACGACGTCACACCTCGCAGTTTCTTTTAATCATACTTTGTGCATCTATGAGGCTGGATCTGAGTATTATGTATTGTCGTGACTATATAGATTTTGTACCAAAATTTTGTTAATTCTGTATATCATTTTTCTGTTGAGAGCATTGTAATAGCAATAAGCTCTTTGTATAGTAAAGTAGAAGCAACAGTTCGTGAAATTTTTTACTCTGAAAGTACGCGCTTTTATAACGTTCTAGAAGGATGAACGAACTCGAAGTATGAACTGCCTTTATGCAATTAAAGTATGCGCATACAATAGAAAAAGATTATCCAGTGTACTGTAGAGCAGAACAGAAGTGCGAGATTAAGGATTTGCCAAGTAATGTCTTCGTACGTTACTGGTTCGCGAAATCGGCGGACACACATGAAATACTAGCTTGTACTATTTAGTAAAACTTATCAAGCTGTTGTGCAACGCCGGCCGGTGTGGCCGAGCGGTTCTAGGCGCTGCAGTCTGGAACCGCGCGACCGCATCGGTCGCAGGTTCGACTCCTGCCTCGGGCATGGATGTGCGTGATGTCCTTAGGTTAGTTAGGTTTAAGTAGTTCTAAGTTATAGGGAACTGATGACCTCAGAATTTAAGTCCTGTAGTGCTCAGAACCATTTGAACCATTTTTTGTTGTACAACGTTCACTTTTTACAAGAAGTTACACAGAGCATAGGATTTTGACTGATCTACGTGGACTGTTACTGAAAGCATGCTTGTTGTAAAATACATTTCATTTCTACTCAGAAAGTTTAGTCTTTATTCAGAGCATCGACTGAAAAGTTTATATTCACGACAATATTAAATCTATACAAAGTATAAGTAGCACTTATGTTCAGTATTTCTCAATTCATTAAATATCAAACGCACTGAAAATTGTTTTGCCATTAGAATACATTAATTTAGTTTGAGTGAAACCACTTTGCGTATTAGCCCGCGTCATTATGAAACATTAAAATAACCAAAATGCCGATATTGTGACCAATTTTTCGGTGTCCATCTTCAGTCGCTCAGAAATAAAGTCGGTGGAGACGTCGGCATTATATTTGTTTTCCTCTTTCTTAATGAGGCGTCCTAATAAACAAAATAATTTTAACCAAGGTGACACTGACCATGGAAGGTACGAACTTAAATCAGTTCATCTTTTCCCAATACGACTCCCAGGCGTAGTTTCAACTTCATGTTGACTTAACTGTTTCCAGATTTTAAACATAAAATTTGCGTCGCAATGTCGCCTCATAGTGCTCAATATTAATACTGTTTAAAAGGAAATAACATAGTATTTATATTTTGTAATTACTCTTGTAAGAAACGTCTCCGGGAGAAAGGCAACACTATCTTATAAATACAGTGATGAAGCAAGAGCGCGTAACGTGCGTCGTTCCTTATTTTATCTCTGACATTACAACAGAGTTTATTTAGTTCTACTATTTGCAAAATATTATTACTGTAAGGTGTTGATCCAATTATCTTTGCGTTATAACAATGGTCAATACTTTCATAAAATCGGTAATAGTTAATTAGAACAGAAATTTTTCAAGAACCAGAAAAAAAGAAGTAGAATGCACTACCATCACAGTAATTTTTTCCAGGTTAATGTTTTGAAGCAGTGCTGTATCTTACGAAAGTGCTTACGTAAGTCAGTTTTGTGCAAAGTTTTGCGTTTATACATTAATGGGTGTCTATTTTCATTTATTCCAGCCCCTATTGATGCTTTTTGGTCACAAAGTTTTTTAAACCGTTATTCAGTATCAAATGAGGCATCAATGAAAATTCACTTTTCATTATAAAAAAATAAATAACTGAGAATTTTTTATGGAAACTTTGACTAAATTTTCCGAATGCATGATAAGCTTCAGATAACTCTTATGACAGTCGCAATTAAACAACATGTTTCCTAAACTAGTACAACAGTGCGGCTATTAAATACAGGAGATCGTATCTGCATGTCCGAGTGATACAGCTCAAGTCTTGTTACTCTGTACTTTCCAACAGATAAGCTTCGAAAGCCGGCCGGAGTGGCCGTGCGGTTCTAGGCGCTACAGTGTCGAACCGAGTGACCGCTACGGTCGCAGGTTCGAATCCTGCCTCGGGCATGGATGTATGTGATGTCCTTAGGTTAGTTGGGTTTAAGTAGTTCTAAGTTCTAGGCGACTGATGACCTCAGAAGTTAAGTCGCATAGTGCTCAGAGCCATTTGAACCATTTTTTGACCGTCGAAACAATAAAATTAATGACCTGGACATTGATTTTAGTAGATATCAGCTAAAGATTACTCAACGTTACGCAGAGATAGTTCCAAACAGAAATTCTATCAACAAGGGAAAAAACGAAACAGGCATCGATGTTGTTAATGAATAATTGGAAGCGACTAACCAGATATCAGTACACACCTAGTGCCAAATTTTAACAGAACGCCAGGGGAGAGTCATACCGGTACTGCAGAACAAGTCGATGTTGATGTAAGGCAAGGCAAGAGATAACGTGGCTGCATATGCAAGACTAATGGTGGATAGCCACGTGGGTCACTTCAGCGCAGCCCAGGAGGCGCTGTAACAACCGACTGCCAACATGAAAAGAGGCTGCGTTTCTCCATGATGCCGTGTGAAGGTAACTAAGACTGGAAAAAGCTGCCCTAATAAAGTCATTGCACATTCGACATATAACTGTTTATCTAGATATGGTCTAGAAAGATATAAGACGTTATAACACGGGAACTAATCACCGTACGAGTACCAAACTTGGTAGCATTGATGTCTAGATTATGGGGTGCATGATTTCCACACCTCACAGCGCCACCGTCCAGTTCCAACTATGGCCACCAGGTGTTGTGATCAGTCATCGTGATTCATAGTCTCACACACCTGTCCAGTCGCAGTATACTTGTTGAGGTTTCAACACGACCCTGGACAACATCCTGTCTGGGAACACTGTGACCTTTCTCATGGTCCAAAAGGGTGTGATCATCGCTATACTTTCCAAAAGAAATGTACGCATTATACAAGTAATATGTATACGCGTTGGTCAAGCTTTCAGTTTTCAAGCTATGTTTTGCCTATTTGTTCGGCATATACCTTCTAGATCCACACCTTCCACCGAAAGGTACAAGCATTTCATCGACACACACTGTTGCGCATACTGAGTAGCAAAGCTGACTATTTTCAATGAAGCGCAAAAAGATTTGTGAAATTGTGGCAGACCTGTCTACTTCTTTTCATTCCTCCTGATCATGTCCTGGTTGTCAGATTGTAATACAGAGAACAAAAACAAAAATCTTTCTTTACTAACATTGAATCTGAAATCATCTCTCCCTGTTGCATCGGTTGCAAATAATCTGTAAACCGACTATTTCCCTGAGCATGAAATAGCTGAATACAGTAAAAGTCCAAGTTGTGCCTCGAATTCAATGGCGCAGACATGTTGTAGAGAGGATAAACAATCATTAGCGTACTGTGCTCTATTTTCAGATTTTTCCACGGAATGATTTCGCCTAGATTACCTTGGATAAGGAACCGAGTCCAAACTTCCAAAACAGCAGGATCTTTTCAGAGACTTCTCACCTTCTGTCACAGTCTAGGCAGCTGCAAGACGATGTCGTGTTGCCTTATTTTTATGCTAAGTGGCGGATGCTCCTTTTTCCATCGGAAAATTCTGTTCCTAGCAAAGAAATAAGCTCCTCCATCGTCATCGACTATAACATTTTCAACATTTTCAGTTTACTGGTTCGATGTAGTGACGTGATCACTAAATATCGCCATTATCGTTCTCTATCATCTGAGAATTCACTGAGTCGTTTTTCAACAACATCGTATCTTATAGCTATAGCGCTGGAACTTAAGCACGGATGAGTAACGTGCCACGTTCCTTACTTGAAGTACGAGCTTACAAAAGTGACTATCTCGTTCTGCTGTTTTTCAAACGGTTATTACTGAAGAGTGTTGACATAATTGTCTTTAAATTATAACAGTAATAAGTACTATGATAAAATCAATGATAGTAAATTCGAGTAGTAATTTTCACCAAGCACATTTACTTTATTTTTAAGTAATAATGCATGATTCTACCATGGCTGTCGTGCCTCCGTCACACGTAAGATACGTTGCATAGGACGTAGAGCAACCCATTTTTATTGTATAAAACCACTGTTTGGTGAATACAAGATGAATCAGGAGCGAAGGATCATGCATTGCGGGTTGATGGTATCAGGTATTACTAATTATGAACAAAAAACATCATATGAGCATATGAAGGGCTTATTTCAATAGTGGTACAAGTCCATTTTTGTTCCTTTTGAGAAACAGGGTCCTTAAGGTAAATGAAAGCTGAAAAATCTGCATTTGAGATACCAGAAATATTCAAGCATATGGCTTCTTGCTAGAGATGAACCTTTCTCTCTGTTTGTTTGGATCATTAATTTCAGAAGCATTATAGGCAGAAAAGGAGGTAATGGACTTGTACCACTATTGAAATAAGCTCTTCATATGTCCTGTTCTTAAGAGATTCAGAGGAAACGAATGAAAACAGCGTGGAACAGGACAAATTCAGTTGACAGTAACCGAACATTGGGACCTAATGCTTTGTTTAATCGAGTGCATTTCCCCCCACTAAAGATGTTAAGAAATTCCACTGTCAACTGCAGTGCGTTTTGCAGATTTTGTAGGCAGCTGCTGAGCTGCTGATCTGAGCTCATTCGTACGGTCCTTTCTTTACTTTAGCACAAGCAGGTAAAATACGAGCGAGAAGTTCCTCCTTCGCGTCCACTCTGCGCTTGTCCGCTTCGCTCTTGCCAACTTTACAAACAATAGTCTAATGGAGTAAGACCGGGTGACCTCGCTGACCGAAAAACGACACCGCGGCGACCGATTCAACGAGCAGGATACGTTTCAGTGGGGTGCGTTTCAGTCAAGTGGCACTGAAACGGTCAGTACAGTCGTCACTACGTAGCCCACGTCCCATTGGTTGTACTGGCATGTGAGTGCCCGTGAAGAAGGATATGAGAGATTGACGCCCGTGATTTTCAATGATTTTCAAGTGGTTCAAATGGCTCTAAGCACTATGGGACTTAAGATCTGAGGTCATCAGTCCCCTTAGACTTAGAACTTCTTAAAACCAAACTAACATAAGGACATCACACACATCCATGCCCGAGGCAGGATTCAAACCTGCGACAGTAGCTGCAGCGCGGTTCCAGACTGAAGCGCATAGAACCGCTCTGCCGCAGCGGCTGGCAATGATTTTCGGGCAGCTGTATGTCAGGTACGGTTAAGAAAAGGACATATGTTTGTCTGTATGTTTTTGTTCAGAATTCTAACATATATTACCCCTCAAAGCATGTACCTTTCCTCCTGACTAACCCTGCCTATATCTTCATGACTTCCCGTTATTCACTGCACTTCATAGAAGTAAACTTTGTGGAAATTTGAATTTTTTTCAACACTGCAGGATTTAAAACACTTGACCAAGTAAAACTCACCACATTTTGCATTATATTTTCATTTTATGTATCACAAAAATTACAATAGATTGCTACTTTTCTATTCACTCACAGATTATCATCAGGGACGTAGTAATGTTACAGATTCGCAACAGAGCTATATTGTTGAATAAACCCAATTCAGTTATGAGAAATTGTCTCTGAATTCAACTTCAAGATTACTACTCATCTTTTCGACGTACATCGAATATACCACTCCACAAATCTATGATGAAAGAACCTTCGCCACATTTTAATTCTGCAAGATGTGGTAGAGGGTAATTACGTATTCTTATAAGACCCTGAATCATATTTTAACGATATTCAAAGAAAATTAATGATTGGTACGAAGGATTGTTCACAAAAAAAGATAGTTCACAAAAAAACTTGTGGTAAGTGGCAGTATATATAGTACTTAGAAAATGTCGTATCATATACCATTTCTGTTCACGTCACCTCAGCATTTAAAAAAAGTTATCGGTGAAGATTGCCAACCAGTGGAGTGAGAAAGGCAAACCTTCAATAAATTAAAATAAAAAGTAATATTCCATTTATATAAACATTAATTTAGAATCTAGTATCAGTTATTAAACTTTGAAAGCTAAGTAAAATTTGATATTTAAAGCCATAAGTAAGACAATTTTTTTTAAATTAAGTAAATACATGAACTGTGAGAAGATTTCATTTTCGGCAGTATAGATTTTTTATTTCACCTTGATGTACGATACGTTATTTGTGTTTGAAAAGTTTAGCAACTTAGTTGTGTATCATATATCACCAGATAGGCTGTACAAGTGCGTAATAGAAACCACTCAATCCCAGAGACAGAGTGGAAACATTCGTTCAACTGACGTAACAGTCAGAGACTTACGTAAGACGGTTGTCTCACGTTAAATGAAACCACTCAAACACGGAGAGAGAGTGAAAAACATTTATATAGCCGACGTGGCCGCAGTGACTATTTTCATTCGGCTATTTCATTAGACTGAAAAACTGGTCTCAAAGAAAAAATAATTTACTGGTTAATTAAGTTGTTAAAACCATTCTCTTGTCTCATGACTATGGGCATAATGCTTGCAGCGTACGTGAAACATTCTGTACACTATGTTAGAGTCAAATATTCCCTTGTGTTTTCATTGAAACCGTTGGGTGGGCAGGAATACAGCACATGGGAAATCAATGGAATTAAATATTGTCCCTTCGGAAAAAGAGATGAATAACGGGAACGACCGAAAGACATATTGAATCTATACATCTTGTGGAACTAGCTTGCCGTTACTTGGTTATTTTCGGCGTGCTGCAGGGCGATTTATGTAAACAGGAAGCTTTTATTTCCTCTAAGAATAATGGTTGACTATGTGAACTGTTATAGCGAAATTTAAGCAATTCACGTTACACTTCTGTGGCTGGTTCTGAATCCTGAGAAGTGTGGGTGGCAAGACGGTTAACACAAAAGTGCACACTGCCTGTTCAGAGCGACTGTACCTTGATGTTCACCGAATCAGACCAAGAACCGGAACCAGGAGGTGGAGCACACACCGTATTTCTTATCTTTTCCGTATTATAAGGAACCAACAGAGGACATTGCTTCTAAAAGCCTACGTTTTCGCAGAATCTCTCTCAATTCCTGATCATGAAATTCTTCTTCGCAAGTCATTTAATGAAGTCACCTGTGTTTCTCTATCATAGACAATCTTCTCCTCCATGAATTCTGTACAGTGATTTCTTGGACTGCTTCCAAACGCGCGTATAGCCCTCCTTGCTACGCAGCTTGTAACTTAGTTAGCCGATGCAACTGTTTGGGTAATCCAGCTTACGGCTCTGTTGTTTCAGCTCGCAGAATGCTTAATAGGCTCTCTAGAGTTGGGCTGCGCGGTTCGGTCTTCCGCCGTTTGATCCCGTTCCACAAATTCTCAGTTCCGCTATCATCAGCCGTCTGACCCATGCCTGCTTCAGAGACCTCAGTTCCCGACACGTTATTAAACAGATAGCTGATGCCCCGGCGCAAGTTCAAACGGAACTTGTTTGTTGTTGTTGTCTTGTTGCTTCAGACAACACCCTCTTGTATCCACTTGTCAGACAGTTTCACAGTGCTGATACGTGCCATCGGCTTCTTATGTCTATAATTTCCGTTCACTTGGTCGGCTATATTATTCCGTTCAGCTATAGTCGTATGTCACCCGTGGACTACTCACTACAAAACGAAATCGGCTCACCTCAGATTAGTGGTTAGAGTACATCTGAAGAGTAATGGAGTAGTTATGGAGACGGATGTTGATGTTTTAGGTATATAGAAATTAGCATTAGTTGATAGTTTAGTAATAAAGCATGTAGCACATACTATTAAAGTTGCTCGGCTTTTTCGACATCCAGATTTTTTAATACATCGCTATTTTTCTATTTCTCAGTTCAGTTCTCTACTATTATCAAAGCACACAGTGCACATACACCAGTGCAGATATTCAAGCGATGATGTCCTTCGAAAATAAATAGTTAAAATACTCGGCGTTCGGATCTCCTGGAGAGGATTGCTCAAGTACGGACGACAAGTTAAAATAACGTTCTGACAATCGGAACATGAAATATTTAAAGTTGGTATGCTGTGAGCAGCTGAAAAATCCAGAGAGAGAAAGAGAGAGAGAGAGAGAGAGAGAGAGTAGGCAGAAACAGGACAGTCTCAAGCTAAACTTACTCAGTAGGGATTAGTTACGTAGAAAGGAAACTACAAGACTGGCTACTAACGGTTATAATTGGCGATAGCATAGTTTTGGATAGTACGACATGATGAAAGTGAGTTACGGTGGACTGTATACGTACGTAATTATCCAGTCAGTTGTTAAATGCAACTGAAATAGACAGTTACCGTACGCCAAGACCCGGCCGTGGTGGCCAGGCGGTTCTAGGCGCTACAGTCTGGACTGCGCAACCGCTACTGTCGCAGGTTCTAATCCTGCCTCGGGCATGGAAGTGTGTGATGTCCTTAGGTTAGTTAGGTTTAAGTAGTTCTAAGTTCCAGGGGACTGATTACCTCAGAGGTTAAGTCCCATAGTGCTCAGAGGCATTTGAACCACTTTTTGTACACTAAGAAATTGTGGCAATGAAATAGAAGCTATGTTTGCTGAATTCGAAGAAATGATAATGGACGAGAAGAGGGATAAAAATCTGATATTCAGTACTGCAACGTTTAACTGGGAGAAACAGCGGAAATAATGAGAGGTTAACATGTTATAACGAATATTCACTTTCAGGGTCCCCAGAGAAGATGTACTTGGTACTGTGATAAAGCAGTTAGCTATGAAGGGATATAAATTTATTCCTGGAATCAATTTCCAAAACACCATAAGAATATGGTCAGCTTATTTTGCGATCCGTAACATTATATAAAGTCTGTCATTTCATTGCTGAAGAATGTAAGATGTATCTCTAGTTAACCTCGATGTTATGCGTATCGAATATCAGGATGCAGTTTCACCCAAGTAGTTCCTGCTCTTTCGTCCGAAAATAGCAAACTTCAAATCTTCTGTCTGCATGAATATTCACATTTAGAAATTTGTTTAATTCTGGGCAAATTCAGACTTCCTACAGGTGAATTAGTTTTTTTCCAAATTATAATCTAACAGCTCTATTAAGTAGGGGAAACAAGAGGCAGCAAGTGGGTTTGAAAATAATTCTTTTCTGCAAGGTAGGGTTACATTTAATGTGAAGTATCCACAGGTTTGTGTCTAAATGATGTCGATTGCAGTTTCTTGTTTCTTGTTTTCCCCTGCCGAAAATTCACTGTCCTATTCCGGCTGTTAGTCCCCTCAAATATAGCAAGTTACTTCATGAAATTATTATAATTTACGCCAACAAAAATGGTATCTTAATATGTAACGCTGTCGGGTGTGTGACACAAATGTGTAACAGCGTTTCGTAGTTAAAGTATGCTGTTTGTCTCTATGATTATCAGCATCCTACCCACTCATATAATTTTTCTCTTATACCCCAATTTTAGCACTATCAACCGCATTCTGACTGTTAGTGAATTAATAAGCAGAGCAAATGAATACCAGCTGCCTCTCTGCATTGCATTTGTTGATTTAGGAAAGGCGTTTGACTCCGTTAGCCATACAGCTGTCCTCCAAGCTTTGAGTGAACAAGGAGTGGAAGCAACGTACACTGAAGTGCTCAGCAATATCTACGAGACTTCTTCAGCTTATGTTAATATCGTGGAATCAACTCAAGAATTCCGCATCATGAGGCGTGTCAAGCAAGGCGATCCCATCTCTCCATAACTGTTCTCGGCTGTACTGGAAATGGCTATGTCAAAGCTGAGCAGGGAAGGTAAGGGAATTAGAATTAATGGAAGAAGGCGTATCAACTTGAGATATGCTGATGATATTGCCTTACTGGCCAACGACTTCGCAGAGCTCCAAAACTTAGTTACAGATCTTGCATCGGAATGTCAGTTGGTTGACTTGAACATGAACCTTTCCAAAACAAAAGTAATGTCCAAGAAATGGGTCCCAGATGGAGATGTGAAAGTGAAGGACGGTCCATTAGAAGAGGTCAGTGAATATATCTACCTTGGCCAGATTATAAAAATGAAGCGAGATGTAAGTCCAGAAATCTATCGGCGCATCATGCTTGGCTGACAAGCATTTGGGAGGAATTCAACAGTCTTCATATCAAAAATGCCAGTAAATCTGAAGAAAACAGTATTTCATCAATGCATTCTTCCTGCGCTGACGTATGGATGCGAGAGGTGGACGCTGAACTCATTTACAAAAGGGAAACTTAAGACAGCACAGAGAACCATGGAAAGATCAATGCTGGGCTATAGAAGAAAGGATACGAAAAGGGCAGATGACATCCGGTCTGTGACGAAGGTTAAGGACATCTTAGAGATAGTAGGCTTCTTGAAATGGCAGTGGGCTGGCCGCGTCGCGAGAAGAAAAGACAACAGATGGACGAAGCTAGTACTGGAGTGGAGTCTGGGAGAGCATCGGAGACCTAAAGGAAGACCACCGGACAGATGGGACAAAGATATCAAGAAGATCGCTCGTAGCACCTGGCAGAGAACTGCCCAAGACCGTTCCACTTGGAGAGGAATGCTGAAAGCATACCTGAATCCACGACTCGAAGAGGCCACATCATTTATTGACTGAATTGGCTGAAGATGATGATGATGATGGTCTCTTGTGTTTACACAAACTGTGATTTTGTTTTACCTAATTCGTTTAGCCATTGTGATCTTTGAGGAATGTCAACAAAAATGGAGAATGTTGAAGTTTCTAAGTACTTATAGAAATCGGAAAATGTAGAGCTCATTTTCAGTAGGAGAATGCAGTTGCTTCACATTTAGAAATCAAGCTTTTCAGCAGTAGAATCGTCTTCACAGAATAAGTGGTAATGATCCACATCCGTATTTTAGATTACGTTACTGTGATTATTAGAGTGTATCAGATATTTTTAGATGTGACAGTAAAATGTCTTTGCAGTACAGACTATCTTTACAGACAGACGCTGTCACACATGGATTTCTAGTCGACAAAAGAAAGCGGAAATTAGTTTACAGTATTTCGACGCTACAAAGAAAATCACCAATACACACAGAGCATATGCGGAAACCAAACAACTTTGATAACGGACCGTATTTTCTGGAACATTCACCTTGCCAACAGGCCGTCTGCAGAGTTTAACAACTCCGGGACTGCATCTGCGCACACAGCCTTGTTCGCCGTAAATCAGACGGCTGTCTGTAGTTCGCAGGAAAGTGGGAATGCAGTACTAATTCATACGGAGCGTAATTCTGCCAAATTACTTGCTGAAAGCAAAATTGAGATCGCAAAGGGGCGCAGGTTTAGGTAATTAGAAAACTTCACTGCGGTACAGTAATTCCACACACCTTTCTCGTTAGAGACTCAGCAACTTCTGAGTAACATGTGTTCGATTACTTTATTTCTCTGACTTTAATTTTCTGCATTCGTAGGAAGCAATAGATTATTCTTTACCGAGGTGTTTATGTGATAAAAGCCTCGAGCGTTTTCAGCCGGGAAGGAACGAAGAAATACTAGAGTTTCACATTATAATGGGACGCAGTGCAAGCTTCGACTGAAGAAAGATGGGACCAGAAATCGGATACGTCCTTTTATAAGAATTCCTTCTGCCATTTCCCTTAAGCCACGTAGGGAGATCACGGAAAAGCCAAATCTTGATGGCCGGAAGCGGATTTGAACCGCGGTCCTCCAGGATGTGAATTCAGCGTCGAATCTCTGCGTCACCTCGCTTTACCGGACACAGGAGTAAGCCCAGAAATATCATAACGTTTCGATGGATGTCTACCTATCAGCATCCTAGTGCCCACCATAACGCTGGGAAAACGTTCCGATGCAAACAACACACAATAAATGTATTACTAATGTGTGTGTGCCTACGGGCGATTTACTGAGGCCCTGGAACGTAACATTCTTAAGGGGAAATTAAGTCATCTTTACCAGCATGAGTTGAAAAGGATTAAAATTTAAAAGATGATAGTTTAAACAGTCGTGACTAACGTTCAGAAACATATGTAATGTAAGAACTTTTTAAACGTATGGAACAATAGTGCGTAGTTTCGTTGTCAGTGCGTTCGCTTTCCGTGTGAAACGTTGTGGTCTCAAGCTGCAGTAACTCCAAGATTTATGTGTGTGTGTATGTGTTTGTGTGTGTGTGTGTGTGTGTGTGTGTGTGTGTGTGTGTGTGTGTGTGTGTTTGTGATACGATACTAATATACAGTATGAAAGGTAATATTATCGTCTGCATGAATTAGTTAATGTAAAAATAGTTTCCTTTGTCAACGAAAATGACGTTTCTAATATAATTTTGTAAATGATCTATGGATGAATAAATAACTAACTAATGAATTAACAACTGTACGAGTGGGAGTAAAGAATATCAGATATCTGAATGTGGCAGAGAACCCGAAATGAAAAGGAAAAGGCAATGACTGAGTCTAGATATTGGGCCGGGCCAGTGAAATGAAATGGAAAGAAAATATGGATTAATATATTAATATAACAGACATGAGGAAATAGATTAACGGGATTATGATTCGTCATGAATAGTAACGTAGTGGAAAATGTTAGTTACTGTGAACAGTTTAGTGATAATGTTATTTTAAGCAGCATTGAAAGCCAACCAACGCAAGCAAATGTAGTTCTAGGACACGACACAAGCTGAAGATAAAGATCACGTATGAGGAGACTGAATGGGCAAATCAGAACATGCAGGGAAGCGAAAAGCTAATGCTCAAGAAGCTTTGGAATGTTTTACTAGGATGAGGGATAGAAGGCAGAGTAACTGGAAGACATGAGCTCTGCAATAGGAACTACACTGGAGAATGTCTCCTTGACACCTGCAGTAAATTTCGGCCAGTAACAGCAAACATAAATCATATCAGGGAAAGTATACTTGGAAAAGGCCGGAAGATACTAGATTAGATCGCTGTGCGACAGAGATGCAGAAGTAATACATTTGGTAGCAAGTCGTGTCCAGAATCAGATATAGGCACAGATTGCGATGGGTACTGAACCTCAAATGCGCGTAGGACTTATGATGTTGATGAGGAGAAGTTTAGTGGAAGCGAAAACGTGGGAAACACTAACAATAAGAAGAGACAGAATCACAATAATGTATTGTAAGCAGAATAACGTTGTCAAATATGTCCCTTCTGAAACACCATTGTAAACAAGTAAAAATTAAGTTACTAAAATGACAGTTCTGTTTATAACTGAAGAGGCAGAACCTTTTTTTAAAGAAAAAGTTTTATTTCTGATTCATAAAATTTAGCTGCCAAAATTGCGAGTAGCATTAAGTAACATAGTGAGAGTTTATAGTTAATACAGCATACAAATATGTCTTTTAGTCTTCGCTGTCATTTGGTAATGCATATTTAGACTCGTTCCACATCTGTGAAGATTCATTCTTGACTGAACGTAACATAATGAATGAATGGATGAAGACATCATGAGGCGGCCGCAGTAGGCGAGCGGTTCTAGGCGCTTCAGTCTGGAACCGCGCGACTGCTACGGTCGCAGGTTCGAATCCTGCCTCGGGCATGGATGTATGTGATGTCCTTAGGTTAAGTTTAAATAGTTCTAAGTTCTAGGGGACTGATGACCTCAGATGTTAAGTCCCACAGTGCTCAGAGCCATTTGAACCATTTGAAGACATCATGTAATAAGTTTGATAGTACTAGAGGGAGCCCTACAGGGCAAAAACAGAGACCGGAATATGTAAAAATTGAAATGGCTTGATCTAAATCCTATTGTGAGATGAACAGGTTGCACAGGAGAGGAAATTGTGGCGGGCTACATGAAAACAAGCAAAACACTGATGATCCTAAAATAAACTAATTCCATGTATTCCAGATGGAATGGTTGTTGTTGTTGTCAAGGTTCGAGGAGACGTTACAAGTTATTAGGAAGGAGTTTGCAAATGTTATGCTCGAAGAGTTTACGTAACTTTCATAAATATGCCATCTGAGAATTCATGAATCCAGCGTGTGAGGTATGTCTTCTGTTTTTATAGCAACCACACCGATTCGTTTCAGTTGTCGGTACGTCTTTGAACAGGAACTTGTGCACATGGTTCGCTAGTATTCTTCACGTATCAGATTGTCGTGTGGATAAGAGCATACACCGTTCCTCTGATTCTGTATCCGATCAATATATAAACCAGTTCTACGATCTTCTCGTGTCCATCATTAGTGCCTTACTGTCGCCCTGAGCGCACCGCGAAAGCAACCGTTTTGAACTCAATACATTACTGCAGACTACACGGGCGATCTGTCGGTATGATGTTCTCACATCCATCACTCCAATGATTCGTCCCTCCTCAAAATTCGAAAGATGGCGCTAAGAAGCACGCACACATTTTCTGGGCATGCAGTATATTTGTCTCGAGCTGAAAAATTTCAGCAGCCTTAGTCTCACTGAATGGTCATCATACACTCACATCATTCTTCATATGCGGATATGTATTTGAAATATCAAAAGAAGCTCACACATGGACGAAATGTTAATCATCATATCCTACAGGCATAAATATACTCTAGTATTAGTTTAGAGCCATTCGGTGAAGGTGTTGAAGCTGTAACGCTTACCACTTTCGTCGGCGTAAGGTAAGAGGTAAACTGAAATGATATGAATTTTCGTAAACACTGTCGGTTTGTTTGAAGCAAAATAAGCGCCGTATCGTGTGTGAGATACAGAGTCCAGCGTGTGTGCTGGGATTTACCCCAGTCCACTGCCAGTAGCGCCACATCACTTTCACGCGTCTGCGCGTAGCGCACAAGCGTTGGACCACAGTTAAGTATAAAATTAAAAGTCAATATTTACGTTTAAAACTTCGTTAAGATATATTTTATTGTAATAACGTTTCAACTATCAACTCTTTATGTACCTAGAGTTGATAGTTCACGTAAAAATGCCGTTTTAAGAAAAAAATAAGTGGCCTTCCAACTAAGAAAAAATACAGACAACAAAAAATTCCTTTCATGGGGGGTCCAAAATTACACATTACAAGACAGTGATTAAGCCAGAATCACTGTACGCAGCATGAATTTCAAAGGCCAAATGGAGAAACTTGAGCTAATGGATAGAAAAATTTTAGGAAAAATCATAGGGCCAAAATTTCAAGACAATAAGATTGTATACATCAAAAATGAAACTCTACAAGAAAATTGAAAAACTTTCAGATACTATGCGAAAAAGGAGAATAAATTTTTTATGGTCATCTTCTCAGAATGAATTCCAACAGATTAACTAAAGAAATCTTTGACTTTTTCCGTAACCGCATAACGAAACCCAAATGGTTTAAAGAAACTGAGAAAGGCCTAGTAAAATTAAAGATTTCAGAAAATTCACTTATTGATGGAATAGCTAAATTAATTACTAAAGATGAAAACATCTACACAAAAGTCCAAACCCTTCATTTCGGAAGAAGAGAGGAAATGAAGATGAGAAAGAATGAAGAAATACTGGGCCCTAAGAAAAGAACAACGCACAAAGAAATGATGGATCCCGCGTACCCCAAAGATGGTTAAACGAAAGAAGAAGCATAAAGCTAGAAATCCAGAATTCGGCCAGAAGGTGCCTATAGAGCTCATAAATACGTGGACCAAGTTTCAAAGCTAAAGAATGAAGATTACGACCGGAATCCACGTGTTGAAGAAAAATGAAAAGCGCTAAAAATTGGACTTACAAACGTAAAAAATTGTTTTATGCTTCTGTTCACCCTAAAAATAATAACTGAGAGACCACGTTAAGCTACCTGTTGTAGTTATTGAGTAATTTAATAAAAGCTAGATTTGTAACTAAAATATATCCGTTTGTAGGATAAGTACCTGGTAGAGATTTTCGGTTACAGCACATGGTAATCCCTACTCAACAATAGAGCTATACCAAAATTTAGAACTTTAATAACAATAACATTCAATACAAGTTGTAGTAAGGGTATGGTTCAGACGTAACGATCCATCGTTAGTTCCAATATAAAAATTCTGGGAGTCAAAGTTTTTATTCAAGCAAGCTCAAACTTTTTCTGTGCTTTCAAACAACTTACCTAAATACATTTAAAAATTAAGAAGGTTCTAAATTAATTCATAACTATGTTATTAAATATTATGTGTCCGAGGAAGCTGTCATCTGAGGCTGCTGCCATGTGATAAGTCAGTAGACAACAGATGTTCCCTCGGCCGTCCGCTGCTGCATCTATATAAATACAGTCCGAGAGGCAGGAAGAAGGTTCACTTCGCATTCAGCCAATGTAAGGTCCACGTCTGTTAAACGTCGGATCGTGCTCTGCCTCGGATGACGTTAGAGACGGACTGTTACTAATCGTGTATTTGCGATAAAAACGGATAGTGAGCTCGTGAGGACTGTACGCCGTCCTGGATCGCTTGGAATTCGCTAAAGTAACTCCTAGTGTGTCGTCTGTGGTAATTACAAATCCGCGTGGCAACTTGTGAATATTATTTTTCATTTAGTCTCCTCTGAGCTGCTTGTTGTGCTATTTGTGATCGAAAGATTTACTGTCAATTAAACATTGTGAATTTTCAAAATGTTGTACGTGAGCGACTTTACTCAATATATGTATGAACTAGAACTTTATACTTTCATTTAAACTCATAGTCCTGATCCCGCTAAGTAGAAGGAGAATGGAAATATTTCTTACAGTGGGCTGGACCAAAATGTGTCCATACAGACTGGAAACTAAGGTCAGTATGTTCCCCATCGCTTTCCGGTTCAAATGGTTCAAATAGCTCTAAGCACTATGGGACTTAACTTCTGAGGTCATCAGTCCCCTAGACTTAAACCTAACCAACCTAAGGTCATCATTAACATCCATGCCCGAGGTAGGATTCGAACCAGCGACCGTAGCAGCAGCGCGGTTCCGGACTGAAGTGCCTAGAACTGCTCAGTCACAGCGGCCGCCTCCATCGCTTTCTGGCTGGCCACAAAATTAATTGTCAGGCTCGCGTGAAAAAAGATGGCGTGCAACGAACCAACTCTCTTTATAATAATTTTACCCGCCGCCGCACATGTTTTCGTGTCTTTCACCTGGCAAAACGTTGATTCCACGCACTAATAATTATCATGCTTGTCACTACCTGTAACCATAGAGACACTGACGTATGAGTATAATGAGGAATCCACAACTGCAATGCTCCCACACATGCTGTAGGAAACATCAGCGCTCTCAGCTTTACATCTGTGAATGCCAGAGGCTTCACCATGAAGTACGGCAACTGACGGAGTATGGCTCCTTGATTACAGAGATTAAGTCATATATCAAGAACTGAGTTGCAATTAGGGTAGAAAATCTGGCTTCTCGCTTCCCTGGAGCGTCATCCATCCTGCAATCCCGTTATAATCGCAGTGCATCGCTGGACTCCTGGGATGACGCTGCCGAAGAGCGTCACGAAGGGCGAGTCGTAAAGTCGCTGAGATGAGGGCGCAGTAAAGTTTTGTGGCTGTCATAAAATAAGTGACCTCCGACGCCATCACTTCCCGTTTTATCGCTTCTGGAATCTATAGGAAAACTGAAAGTTTTACCTGTGCTCTTCAAGCACTGATGTACGGACAAAGCTCTTACTCCTGAAGATTCGGCGGATAGCGACGTGCATTACACTGAAACAAAAGTATAGTTCACTATAAAGAAGTGTTGTGGTGTCACACAGCCATTTTTTTTTAAATTTTCTGTAGTAGCTGTAGTGGGAATGTGGAGAAAAACTGAGAGCTTAAAATCAGACATGATAACAAAGTTTACTAAGGTCTCTGTACATCGCTTTGGTAGCGTAGTTTATACATCACTGTATATTTCGACGCACAGTTTCTTCTTCAGGGTTTCAGTGGGCTTGCAAAAGACTTTCAGTGCGTGGTACTTGAGAGAAATGCGCATTTGCGTGGGCTATAATGGGCTTTTAAATTACAATATGCAAAGTTCGACACATCCAAAATTGCTGCAGAATATATGAAGATTTTCTAAATTAAAACAATGGGATTTTCATGTCACATCACTATGAAGTATTTTGATCATAAAAGCGTTAGTTTGCTTTAGTTGTACAATATTAATTTTGTTGTATTAACCAGTTTCCGGCTTACAAGTCCACCTTCAGACGTTTACTGAGTATTGTCACGAAAGAAGTTACATTGTTTGTAAACAACATTGGAAGAGAAGTTACACGTCTAGGTTGAAGCAGAAACGTATAGTAAATAACATCTTTGACATTGTGGTGGTAATTAAATGTAAAAAGTAAAAAGTTGTACAGTGAATAAACAAAAACGGAGTAAATAGGAAAAAACTTTAATAGAAAAGAGGAACACCAAGCCCACATAACAGTTAATATTACCAAACAAAAACAATAAAATAAAATAAAATTATTACTTGACAAGGCTACTTCAGGACTTATAAAACATGGAGAGTGCACATACACAAATCAATTAAAAGAAGAAAGAATTATCAAGGTAACTACAAAATATAGGGGACTCAAACAATATTCATAAGATAAATAGAAATGAATAAATGCAGGAAAATGGAGGAGTGTAAGGGGAAATGCAGTTAATGCAATCTTTGAGAGTATGGTGGTGCTGCATTTTAAAAGGTAAAGAAGACTGAACAATACACAAACAAAAAAGGAGCAAACAGAGAAAATATTAACACTACCCTCAAAACTGTCCCTAAGCAACAGTTTGCATTAAATAAATGAACCAAGTAAAATAAAAACAATACTTGATGAGACAGCTACAAGAGGTGTTAAACCTGGAAATTAATACAACTACCAGTCAAAATAAAGCGTTAATAGTTGAAACTAGACATTTCAATAAAATAAAAGAACTCAGTGAATACAGGAAAATGAGGAAATATGTAGGAACGGACGGTGTGGGAAGTAATGAAAAACAGAGAGGATTATTTGAAGTTTAGGAGAGGAGAATTTTGATCATGTTCGTAGACGCATTAGTTGCTCCGTGATATAACGTTTTAATTACAATCCAGGGAAGTCACAGATATGGACGTTCTACCAACTAATTTATCCCGTAAACATATGTTCACTGGCGACTGTATAGGTTTCAAGGTCAACTACAACTGAATGAATATTTTAGTTGTTGACAGTTTCATGATACCAGACTGGACGGGAGGAAATAACAAGACAAAGACAAAAAATACGCAGCAATTCACCGGTCGGTTCCCTATTCCAAGAAATCTCTTACAAGTTCAGTGGCTTGTCCCCTCGCTTATCTAATATCTAGACCCAAATTTAACCACGGGTGTTTCCGTAAACATCTACACAGGCTGTAAATCATAGAGACTACTTCCTGCTCTTATAAAGAAGACGAGGACGCAGATAACTTTTTTTTTGGGTGGCCTAGACTGCTTGGAGGTACTACAATGCTTTTACAAAAACTTCTGTAACTTGGTCGCCCGTTGCCAAACTGCGTGATGGCTTTGTTAGCAGCACATTATTACAGACGTTTGTACGCAATGAATGAAATGACAGGAAGATTAAATTTACATTTAAAGTGGCCATTAGATGCTATGCTCATTCTGGGGATGGACTGGGAAGGAAATAATTTTCAAAGGAACCATTGCGGCATTTACGTTACACGATTTAGAGATAGCTGGATAGTAGTTTCAGTCACCTTTGTTCTGAATACGAGTCAAATATATTAGCAAGCAAGTGTCTGTCAGCTAATTAATTCAGATTATTAACTGAGTTTATTGGTATTCAGCGTGCACCACACGTACAGGGCTTATTTACATAAAATACATAGGTATTCAATGAAATTAGTGTTGGAATAGTTGCTTGTATGCAAGTACATACTCGTTGTAGATAGAACGTACATACTACAGAAAAATATTTTGCAATCATTGCTAAATCCAATGCTACAGTACACCTTTCTGTAATAAGTTGTCAGTGATATGCGGATATCTCTGGCAACAGTCTGTCATTTCATTCATTCAAGATGGAAAAGATGAACTGAGGACGTAATATGAGAGGTCACATTTGCACCCTAAAGGCTTCTCACTATACACTTAAGATATCCTTGAAATTAAGCAGCATTCATATTTGCAACTTAGTCGAATGCCATTAAGTCTGCAGGTGATTTTCCTGAATATTTTAGTCAAAAGTAGTTCCCATGAACCAAATTATGAGTGCAGAACACAATGCACGATTAATGATAAAATATCAAAGTGGAACTCAAAACTTCATTCCAGCTCTATTCATGACAGTCCAGGCCGGTCCAAGCTATTCCAAATCGTCATACTGTACGTTGATCCAAATAGTAAAACTCTGGTAATTTTCTCCCACAAATTTCCTAATTACTGATGTCACACATTACGAACAATGTTTGTATAAGTCTTCACAGACCACAACCAGGATTCATGCTAAGTCTAGTTAACAGGGAAGGCTTCAATACCGCGCGTTGTGATGTACGCTAACCTCCACATCCCCATAGATATGTAATACTTTTATCTCCTGCCTGTCTCCACGCACTTTGTTTTATAGGCGTTACCGCCACCGTACACCTATGAAATAAACGTTCTTACTACAGAAATATTTCATTTTAATCTATAGAAACGTTAAAAATAAATATGTACGTTGCATGGAAACATGCACGCTGATGTTGGGATCATAATGCTACCAAGAAAATGATTCTAATCATTTTTAATATCATGGTAAATACTTAAGTACGTGTTCTCACTTAACATGAATCTTGTACACAGAAGAAAAGTCTTTTTCATAGTGAAATGGAAATGCGGAACTGCTAGGGTCTCCCGGCGGGTAAACCGTTCGCCTGGTGCAAGTCTTTCGAGTTCACGCCACTCCGGCGACTTGCGTGTCGATGGGGATGAAACGATGATAATAAGGACAACACAACACCCAGTCCCTGAGCCGAGAAAATCTACGACCCAGCCGGTAATCGAACCTGGGCCATTAGATATGACATTCCGTCGCGCTGACCACTTTTTTTTATTTTTTAAATTTTTTTTTACCACTGAGCTACCAGGAGCATACTTTTTCATAGTCAAGCGCACAATGGCACTTTGCACAATACTGTGAAACGATTTCTTACGATATTTCTTGCGCTGCCCTAAAAAGTACATTACCTACAATTAAGCTGATAATAATAATTCCGTGTGGCTCAGTATCGTTGTGAAAGTCTTTAAATCAGCCTCCACGTAGGCGACGTGCATGTCCCTAGCCTGCCCCAGTGATTCCACTGCGGAAGGGGAACCTACAGTTTAGTGTAGAATACGAAGCGCGAGCCGTTCCTGGTGAATTTTCACATCACTGTTCCTAGTGAGGGCTGGGTTAAAGGCAGACGGAAACATTCCGTGCTATGTCACACATTCGATGCCGTGGCTTCACGGTTTCCAGGCATGCGCTTTAGCACTGGACCATCAGATGCACACAAAAAAGACAAGGAAACAATGAAAATTAGCATGTAACGTTCCGTCAGTCAGAGGAAGACATGATAATTGGCATCTCTAGATTTGTAGAGTCAGTAATTACATCAAACACATAAAGATATAACATACATTGTAGTTAATATGTATCAGTCCTACCACACTATTGTAAGTGCTTGTCTCCATTTTGAATTGCCCGTGAAAAGTCATGTAGTATTGCCTGACGGTAATTAGCTTAGTGTGTCGTAGACATCCTCACACCGTGCAATAGCACCGTAGAAATCGCCATCAATTGAGACAGTAATAGCTGGCAGTGCATGGCCACTGCAACGAGTGGTTGGGCCGATTTGTTAGTGTCAGTAGCTAATAGTTCACCACCCTGGGCGGGGTGACAGGAGCAGTGGCAACCGTTCAACATATCAATGTGAAAACATTTTTGATTAAACGTAAATTTTATTAGTGAAGGCACTTTATCGGTAGTAAAACGCTCTGCTGTATACAACGGGTGTGGAGACGCTGAGGAAAGCTGGTTGCCTGCACAGTCCTGTAGTTGGTTGCGGCGCCCGCCCTGGGGAACGCTGACGCCAGGGGCTGAGGAGAAACGCTCAAGCGAGCTGCGTGCGACAGCTGGTAGGCACCATGACCATTTGCAATCGCCGCAATATGGTTATGCTTATTTTTGGGCTTAATACATGCCGATGTGTGGTGATGTCATTGGTAGAGCGAAGTGCTTATGCCACATGAAGTGATTTTTAACACTGACGAATAATATGTTGTAAAAATTCAGTAGCATAAGATCTCGTGATGACAGCGTAGCTCTGTCGAAACCAATAATCCAATAAAATGCTTTTCTAGCGATCAAGGCCTGTGGAGTTAACGTCAGTTGCTAACACCTATACCTAATTGGGAACGTCAAATAACAACCTGGTTTACAAAATGTTACAAAGGTCTGAGCCGCAGTCGACAGCTGTCGCTAGAATGAGGGAAGTTTTCTTCAAATTATTTGTATATTCATACTCATATTTTAATGACGATCTGTCGTTTCGTACGTTTGAAGAAACGTAAAAATATAAATAATAAAATAAAATATGTGTGTTTGTTGTTGCTAGCGTAAGTTAGTTTAAGTAGTGCGTAAGCCTAGATTGATCCCATAGGAACTTACCACAAAATTCCAAAATAAAATCTGAAATCAACGTACCCAAGATTAGCGACACTTTCGACTAAGAATCGTTATGCATTGGTTTTATTAGTCACACAGAACCTTCTTTTATAAGTTCTTACCCTATTGGTAAATATATTTTTAAAGAATTCTGCCGTTTAACTTATTATCTTTTATTGGCATTTTACTGTATAACAACCACCTGTGTCTCTGTGTTCTTTTCAGCTTAACTGCAGATGCCTGATGGTGGCAGTAGCTGAAAAGTAGTAAAATAAAGAAATATTAATAAGCGATCTAGGTCGTTTTATTCGCAAAATATGTAAAAAGTTAACTAAACTTCTGCCCATTAAAATTGTAACATCACGAATAATGACAAATAGTGAAACTTAACTTTTCCGTATAGAGTGTAGGAGAAGGAAAACGTCATTGAATTTATACGTGATTTCGTTCTGTACAGGGCTCTGACTCTCAGTCTTTTGCACATAGAGTTCAACTGCGATCGGATGATAGACATGGGTACGTCATGGTGCGTAAACTCTAGACCAGCATTCCCCAATTGTAGTGACTGGAGAGTGGTTACGTGCCAGTCCTTTGGCAACTCGTGATCAGATGTTTTCAGTGGTTGTTTTGGAGAATTTGCTGGATATGGAAATAGTGAAACACTCTCTGTATGTATTCGTCTAGTATTATTGCAGAGAAACCCATTACCTAGGTCAAGGTATACGACGAGGCGGCCGCAGTGACCGAGCGGTTCTAGGCACTTCAGTCCGGAATCGCGGTACTTCTACGGTTGCAGGTTTCAATCCTGCCTCGCGCATGGATGTGTGTGATGTCCTTAGGTTTAAGTAGATCTAAGTCTAGGGGACGATGACCTCAGTTGTTAAGTCCCATAGTGCTCAGAGCTATCTGAACAACATGTCTGTCCTCAAGATGAGTGTCACGTGTGGCCATTGAGATCCAACATGGCGCTCAATATATCCTTCGTGAATCCATATATTCTACATTCTTATGATACTTACCAAATTAAAACCAACGCGAAACGACGGACCGTACTCTCGGAAGGCCTCTATCCTCCCGCTGTCCATTCCGACATTTGTTGGTAGAGTTTTCTCCTTACATCAAGCACAACACGATTTTGCCACGAACAAACGATATCAAAAGCGACTTTTGAATGAGAAATCGGCAACATAATACTGCCTAATATACAAAATGTAGATGACGTTACTCCTGTCTGATTTGTAAATTTGTGCAGTAAACACTATGGAAACTGACATCTCCGCGCTCATGGACGAGCAAAGTAATTCGTCTAAGGAAACGCAAACAAGAGCGTCAGGACTGTGGCTTGAAAGTGTGCACTACGACAATGTAATGTCCTTCGAACGCAGGTCACGCCGACGAACAGCATTCCCGAAGCACGACGTGGACTTACCACTGCCTACGTTCGGTCGAACTAAGCTGCCTTTTCCTGCTCGAGTGTTTTCCGAGCAACAAGTAAGGCATTACGTTCCGCTACTCCTCTTTCAGGCAGATACGCGTCTTAATTCTTCTGGTATGCGTTCGGGTGGGTACTGCACGTTCGACCGAACTTAGACTGTAGTAAGTCCACCCCGAGCATCGGGAATGCGGCCCACAAGTTCGTTAACCTGACGTGGGTTGGAGGGACATCATATTGTCGTATCGGAGACATTTTCTGCCTAGAGGCCCGACACTCTTGTTTGTCTTTCCTTAGAAGATTTACCTTGCTCGTCTATTCGCACTTGGATGTCAGTTATCGTCGCCTTTACTCGTGTTTCTAGGTTGTCGACCTCGGTTTCACATGCTTGTCTCAGATGGTCCAGGGTTTTGGTGACCTCACACAGTATTCTTTTGGTTAAGGAGTGTGGAAATCAAAGCGTACATACGTATGACAAAAATGACACCCAAACACCCGACCACGTTCGAAGTCCGTGAGTTCCGTGGAGTGACCCATTCTGCTTTCTCACGATGTCTAATGGCTACTAAGGTCACTGGCATGGAATACCTGGCAGCGGGTAGCAGCGCAATGCACCTAATACGAAAAACGTGTGTGTTTGGGGGTGTCCAGATACTTTTGATCACATAGTTTATCTCCAAGTCAACACCAACAGCGGACATCAATGAACGTTTAACAAAATCACATCTCTGGTCACACATACAAATGCTGCGACTAACAAAAAGTGTGCAAGCTGGACTATCAAAATAAGACACAGCAGCACATTTTGCTCAACAACTTTTACTAATAGATGAATACATATGTCCTACTGACCAGACTACCTCCCTCATCAAACTCGACAGTGATTTCCGCCACATAGCCACTTCTGAAAACGAAATCATCGGCCAAAATTAGCCAAACATTATTCGCAACTATACCAATCCGGACTGGCTATTAGAAATGACAATTTTGGCAACTAAAAATAATATTGTCGAGAGTATCAACTTTTCAAACGAAAATTCCCGGTGAAGGGAGATTGTACAAATCGATCGACATGACGGTAAATGTTAAAGAAAGCGTGAACTTCCCCACAGAATTTGTGAACTCTTAGCAAGTAAAAGGAATGCCATTACCCTGGCTTCGACCTAAAATTGAATGTGTGATCATACTACTCAGAAACCTCAAGTCACCAAAACTGTGTAATGGAACAAGGACTATCGTCAAACAGGTATCGATTAATATCATCGAAGCCGAACTTATGACTTGAAAGTACAAAGGACACACACTATTTGTCACCAGAATACCACTGATTGCTATTGAACTGCCATTCCAATATAAAATATTGCAGTTTTCAATCAAATTATCTTACAGTTTTACAATTAACAAACCGCAAGGACAAACATTAAAACATTGCGGCACGAAGCTCAAAGATTCCTGCTTCTTTCACGGTCAACTGCACGTAGCATGCTCTGGAGTAGAAATTTCGAAAATTTTTGGACATTTATACCTCGAATAACAAAATGAAAAATGTTGTTCATAAACAGGTATTGTAAACAGTTAGAATATATTTTCAATAGGTTTAAAGCTTAAACTCTTAATCCAACAACCACACTGTCTCATATCAACTCCCTGAGCGAAGCTGGGTACACAAGCTAGTAGTCGTATAACTGTGTAGGCAGACGGTAAAATATGCAAAGTTGAATACACTACTGGCCATTAAAAATGCTACACCACGAAGATGACGTGCTACAGGCGCGAAATTTAACCGACAGGAAGAAGATGCTGTGATATGCAAATGATTAGCTTTTCAGAACATTCACACAAGGTGGTGACACCTACAACGTGCTCACATGAGGAAAGTGTCCAACCGATTTCTCGTACACAAACAGCAATTGACCGGCATTGCCTGGTGAAACATTGTTGTGATGCCTCGTGTAAGGAGGTGAAACGCGTATCATCACGTTTCCGAATTTGATAATGGTCGGATTGTAGCCTACCGCGATTGCGGTTTACCGTATCGCGACATTGCTGCTCGCTTTGGTCGAGATCCAATGACTGTTAGCAGAATATGGAATCTGTGGGTTCAGGAGGGTAATACGGAACGCCGTGCTGGATCCCAACGGCCTCGTATCACTAGCAGTCGAGATGACAGGCATCTTATCCGCATAGCTGTAACGAATCGTGCAGCCACGTCTCGATCCCTGAGTCAACAGATGGTGACGTTTGCAAGACAACAAGCATCTGCACGAACAGTTCGACGACGTTTGCAGCAGCATGGACTCTCAGCTTGGAGACCATGGCGGTGGTTACCCTTCACGCTGCATCACAGTCAGGAACGCCTGCGATGGTGTACTCAACGACGAACATAGGTGCACGAATAGCAAAACGTCATTTTTTCGGATGAATCCAGGTTCTGTTTACATTATCATGATGGTCGCATCCGTGTTTGGAGCATCGCGGTGAAGGCACATTGGAAGCGTGTTTTCTTCATCGCCATTCTAGCGTATCACTCGGCGTGATGGGTGCCATTGGTTACACGTCTCGGTCACCTCTTGTTCGCATTGACGGCACTTTGAACAGTGGATTTTCCGTTTGAGATGTGTTACGACCCGTGGCTCTACCGTTCATTCGATCCCTGTGAAACCCTACATTTCAGCACGACCGCATGTTGGAGATCTTGTACGGGCCTTTCTGGTTACAGAAAATGTTCGACTGCTGCCCTGGCCCGTGCATTCTCCAGATCTCTCACCAATTGGAAACGTCTGATCAATGGTGGCCTAGCGACTGGCTCGTCACAATACGCCAGTCACTACTCTTAATGAACTGTGGCATCGTGTTGAAGCTGCATGGGCAGCTGTACCTGTACACGCCATCCAAGCTCTGTTTGACTCAATGCCCAGGCGTATCAAGGCCGTTATTACGGCCAGAGGCGGTTGTTCTGGGTACTGATTTCTCACGATCTATGCATCAAAATTGCGTGAAAATGTAATCACATGTCAGTTCTAGTATAATATATTTGTCCAATAAACGGGTATTCATCTGCATTTATTCTTGGTGTAGCGATTTTAATGGCCAGTAGTGTAACTGAGAAATGAAAAATTCTTAAGGCTTTTTCAATAACACAAGCGTTGTTAACATTAGAAATTTTTGGTAAGGTCTTATGGGACCAAACTGCTGAGGTCACACTATTTAATCTAACTTTAACTTACGCTATGGTCGACACATTCACCCATGCCCGAGGGAGGACTCGAACCTCCGACGGTGTGGGGAGCCACTCGGACCGTGACAAACGGCTGAGACCGTGCATCTACCCCGTGCGGCTGTTATTAACATTATATAGCTTTATTCTTCATGCCTACATATTTATTTCTAAACATAGTTACCCTGGCGACGAACACACTCTCGGAACGACAGACCAGTTTGTGGATCCATCACTCTAGAATGCTTGACTTTGCTGACGGAGACACAGCCGCACCTCTACTTGCACCGCTTCGTCACTATCAAAGTCCTCGATGGTGTTCTTTACGTTCTGGAAACAGATGAAAATCCGATGGGGCTAAGCCGGACCGTTTTGGATGATGATCGATGACAATGAACTCATGGTGTGAGATTTCTGAAGATGTCGCAGCGCTCGTGTGTAGATTGGCATTGTGATGCTGAAGGAGGGGGTGTTCCATGTGTAGATGAACTCTTAGAATTCGAAACTCGATTATAGAACGCTGTTTCTCACGACCAACATGTTTGCGTTCCACGCCGCAATGCTGCACGTTACAGTTCGGAGCCTTACGGCGGCAGACGGCTGCATACTTGTAGACATGAAGAATTTTAAAATCTTTAAGACTCTTCACATTAAAAAGTCGGAGGTATTACTTTTCAGCGAGGCCTCATATGTTTGTAGTTCTCGTATATGAAAAGTCACTTTTCGTTCTTTCATATTTCAATAAGCATCGGTTGATGAAACTATTATTTTCCATTGCTGTTTATAATAAATAAATGTGTAACACCTAGGCAAATTAGTGTAATGGTAAAGTTCTGGTCTTAGTCCAAAATGTAAACCAACAATATCATACAAAAGTTCCGTGACAATCTGTGATATTCGCTATTTTTGGCTTCATTAAAACAGCAAATAGTTAATACTTTCAGGCAGAAGGAAAATACTTGTTTATAAAGTATGATTAATATACAGGGTGATTCAAAAAAAATACCACAACTTTAAAAATGTGTATTTAATGAAAGAAACATAATATAACCTTCTGTTATACATCATTACAAAGAGTATTTAAAAAGGTTTTTTTTTCACTCAAAAACAAGTTCAGAGATGTTCAATATGGCCCCCTCCAGACACACGAGCAATATCAACCCGATACTCCAACTCGTTCCACACTCTCTGTAGCATATCAGGCGTAACAGTTTGAATAGCTGCTGTTATTTCTCGTTTCAAATCATCAATGGTGGCTGGGAGAGGTGGCCGAATCACCATATCCTTAACATACCCCCATAAGAAAAAATCACAGGGGGTAAGATCAGGGCTTCTTGGAGGCCAGTGATGACGTGCTCTGTCACGGGCTGCCTGGCGGCCGATCCATCGCCTCGGGTAGTTGACGTTCAGGTAGTTACGGACAGATAAGTGCCAATGTGGTGGCGCTCCATCCTGCTGAAATATGAATTGTTGTGCTTCTTGTTCGAGCTGAGGGAACAGCCAATTCTCTAACATTTCCAGATACTGTAGTCCAGTTACAGTAGCACCTTCGAAGAAAAAGGGACCAAAAACTTTATTGGCTGAAATGGCGAACAAATGTACAACTAAATGAAACTTTATAGCTCCCTTAATTCGCCGACAGATAGTGCTTAGCTCTGCCTATTGTCGTTGCAGAGTTTTAAATTCCTAAAGTTGTGGTATTCTTTTTGAATCACCCTGTATAATAAGTCGTCGCATGGCGATGGTGAAATTTCCTAAATAATGCAATTCGTCGTCTTTGGGCGGCAACATAAACTGAAGAATACGGATACATATGCGGTCCTTCACTATTTTGTTCGCAGGAGAACAAATGAAGCCTTGAGCGCTAAACACTTGTACTGTTTTTCTTAAGTAAGACGGACGCAGATTTGTGGCGGTCTGATCTTTTTACTAAATAAATAAAAACGTGTTCTGTTTAAGTTTGAGTGAAGTGTAAAAAGAAGAACTGTTATAACTTATCGTGACGACGCACGAGCGACTCAAGAGGACAGTGGCTATAAAAAAGAGCGCTCAATGGACAGGAAACGATCATAAAAATCTACCGTCATTGTAGTATTAAGCATAAGGTACGATATATGTGTTACTTATAGTAAATACTTGTTCTGGAAATATTGTATCATTTAGCAGTGCTCATTCCTATCATCTCCTCAGTATTATTTTCATTTTAATTATGCATTTTGCCAGGATTACACACACCAAGATCAGCAGTGTTACACTGACAAAAAGAAAACTGTTTTATCGTATTCTTGCATCAGCTTTAATATTGAATTTCCGTTTTGTGAGATGTTACAGTTGTTTTTGTGCCCTTAAGAACTTTCTGGTCCCCTAGGAAATTCTTTAATCATAACAATAACTTCACGACCGGGTACGATCGTATCTACGATCATGAAGTAATTAGAAAGACGATAATGCAATTTCTTAATCAATAGCACGCTAGCTGTGACTGCTTCAAGCCACGCGAAACTGCAAGTAAAGACTATTCACATTTCATAATGCAATATTTTATGACAATGGTCAATCCATGATTCTTACGCCAGTTGTGATTGATAAAACAGTAAGCGAAATCTCAAATTCCAACTTTCCCATTGAATAACAACATCACTTTTATTTTGTTACATCACAAATCCTAGTGTGAGTTCTGTAACGTTACTAACATGTGCAGTACGCTATGCTTATTGTTAGTGCTGAGATAATCCTAGCCTGTGGAAAGTACGTGAACTTTCATTATTATCCACATTTCTGTCTTTCGCTGGTTCGTGCTTAAACCATAATATGCGAACTGTACACTGTCCTTTGGAGACTCGATGATACATCTTTCTCATTTATTTCTGTTTCGCTAACTTGCTGGTATTTGTTGGCGTCCTCTCACTTCCCATAGTGAACTCTAATTGTTGCCGATGTTAGTGCCAATAAAATCCTTGAATTCTCAGTTCATCCGTCTTCAGACGGCTTACATAGAGCTCATGAAAATAAACTATGCACGGATCACACTTAGGCACCATTACGTGCTCAGTGATATCAACGAAAACAATCGTAAACATAAAATAATTTCCTGGTGATTTCAAGTAATTTTTCAGAACACTAGGAAGGTGTATCCTTTTCAACATTATGGTGCTGCGTCAAGCACCGAGGCAAACCTCAATTACATCATAAATTAGCTGAATCACAAACATATAAAAGGTTGTTAATTTTTTCGTACAATGTTTTGTACAAGGCCATAGCTTGTTAGACGTGTCTTCCGCAATATTAAGGCCACCAAAAGGAACTGCAGAAATGTGAAAGAGAAATACTGGCCCCTCACATACACCATCAGTGCGCCCAATGGCGATTTTAGTAAATTATTGTAGAAAGAGTTGGCAGTATGTGTGTAAATTATTTGACTTTACCCCGGAAATTCCGTAGTTCTGGTGACATTATTACAAGAGAATACCAACAGAAGACAAGTTCTCTGGCGCCGGCATGTGGTGTGAATGAACCACGACTACACGAAGATGGACGCGCTTAATGCAGAATCAGCAGTGACGCACTAACCGCGGTGCCACGCCGGAAATTTAATTTCCTTCCATTGATATGATTATGTTTGTCCGTAAATTTCGGCTCGCCGTTAAAGTGGTCGCGTAAAACGCTGCTCTGTTAAACGGGTGTCACATCAGCAGTATCAGCTTAATTTATGTCTAGTGTGGGCGCGCTCGGGCACTTGTTTTGAACACCGTTTGGGAAACGAGGCAATTTTGACTTGTCATTCAGGTAATAACAGATGAGATACGTAAATGCTGAGCAGGGTGCTTTACTCTGTCGCTATTATAATGGCCACTGATACACGTTTCATAAAATTATCGGCCCACAAAGGTTTGCTGTGTGCAATATTATACTATTCCTGCACAATAGGTGGGCGTGTGATGTAGAAACGTCCAGTGTGCAGAGAGTGCCATAGTTTTTCGAATATTAGAGGTATACAAATACAATATAAATGTTCAAGTATCCTTCGTTTTCGGGTTATTAATGAAAGAATATCTTTCATACCACTAAATAGATTTGTAACATGTTTTAAAATTACGAAGAAATGGCATACTCTGTTTTAAAATAATACTGCCTGCCAGATAATGATATCTGCTCGAAACTAGCTGTCGCATTTTTAGCAGCTTTGTGGTATACTTTAATAGGTACTTTGTACGAATTTTGGAGCACAACCTAAGCAAGATTTTTCAAAAAAATTAGTCAGACACATATAACAAATTTTTAAAATATCTTGAGCTTGTAGCTAGACATGCACTCTATCCTGTAACATTTTTGGGCGGATGAAAACTCTTAGGTAAATTTCAGATTTAACAACCGTAATTTTTGGGAATATTTTTTGTGAGTCTATCTAAAACAATTACAGGCCCTGCGGTAGACGTCATGCGGTATTTGGAAGGTCACAGCCGTCAACGATTCAACAAATGCATGAGGACTTAGAAGTAAGTGCGGGTACTTTGAAAAATGGGGTACGAGTTTCTGATTCGATAACTTTGTAAGAAGTTTTTCCACCGTTAATCTAAAAGCATAGCACATATAGGCTTCCGTTTGTATGGACATGTTATTCGTGCAAGGATACATCCCTCACCCTCCATCCTACCAAAGTGTCTGCAATTACCAGGATAATTAATTATAATTGACTTTAATTAAATGGCCAGTTGGTCTAAAATCGTGATTTTTGTGAGAATTTTTCTACTCTGCTGTGACGCTCCTGTCCTGTCAAGCAACGAAGAGAATCACAATTTTCTTCACGTATGCCGTATTCAGTAGATCACGTAGACCTGAAAAATTAAAGGGCTGCTAAATTTCACGCGCTCATACAAATACACTACTGGCCATTAAAAGTGATACACCACGAAGATGACATGCTACAGACGCGAAATTTAACCGACAGGAAAAAGATGCTGTGACATGCAAATGATTAGCTTTTCAGTGCATTCACACAAGGTTGGCGCCGGTGACGACACCTACTACGACTCACATGAGGAAAGTTTCCAACCGATTCCTCATACACAAACAGCAGTTGACCGGCGTTGCCTGGTGAAACGTTATTGTGAAGTCTCGTGTAAGGAGGAGAAATGAGTACCATCACGTTTCCGACTTTGATAAAGGTCGGATTGTAGCCTATCGCGATTGCGGTTTATCGTATCGCGACATTGCTGCTCGCGTTGGTCGAGCTCCAATGACTGTTAGCAGAATATGGGATCGGTGGGTTCAGGAGGGTAATACGGAACGCCGTGCTGGATCCCATGCAGCGGCATGGACTATCAGCTCGGAGACCATGGCTGCGGTTCCCTTGACGCTGCATCACAGACAGGAGCGCCTGCGATGGTGTACTCAACGACGAACGTGGGTGCATGAATGGCAAAATGTCATTTTTGCGGATGAACGCAGGTTCTGTTTACAGCATCATGATGGTCGCATCCGTGTTTGGCGACATCGCGGTGAACGCACATTAGAAGCGTGTATTCGTCATTGCCATACTGGCGTCTCACCCGGCGTGATGGTACGGAGTGCCATTGGTTACACGTATCGGTCACCTCTTGTTCGCATTGACGGCACTTTGAACAGTGGACGTTACATTCCAGATGTGTTACGACCCGTGGCTGTAACCTTCATTCGATCCCTGCGAAACCGTACATTTCAGCAGGATAATGCGCGGCCGCATGTTGCAGGTCCTGTACGGGCCTTTCTGGATACAGAAAATGTGCGACTACTGCCCTGGCCAGCACATTCTCCAGATCCTAGTTTGAAACGTCTGGCCAATGGTGGCCGAGCAACTGGCACGTCACAGTACGCCAGTCACTACTCTTGATGAACTGTATCGTTGGCATCGTGTCGAAGCTGCATGGGCAGCTGTACATGTACACGCCATCCAAGCTCTGTTTGACTCAATGCCCAGGCGTATCAAGGCCGTTATTACGGCCAGAGGTGGTTGTTCTGGGTACTGATTTCTCACGATCTATGCATCAAAATTGCGTGAAAATGTAATCACATGTCAGTTCTAGTATAATATATTTGTCCAATGAATATCCGTTTATCAGCTGCATTTCTTCTTGGTGTATCAATTACAATGGCCAGTATTGTAGTTCCAGGTATTTTCTGTGGCATTAGCAAAGAGTGAGTTTGCAGCCTAGGCAGGGTGTGATAGCGTGCCTTTGTGTTCAGGAAATCAGAAAACATTTTTTTTTTTTTTTTTTTTTTTTTTTTTTTTTTTTTTTTTTTTTTTTTTTCCCAACGGTCTACTGACTGGTTTGATGCGGCCCGCCACGAATTCCTTTCCTGTGCTAACCTCTTCATCTCAGAGTAGCACTTGCAACCTCCGTCCTCAATTATTTGCTTCACGTATTCCAATCTCTGTCTTCCTATACAGTTTTTGCCCTCTACAGCTCCCTCTAGTACCATGGAAGTCATTCCCTCATGTCTTAGCAGATGTCCTATCATCCTGTCCCGTCTCCTTATCAGTGTTTTCCACATATTCCTTTCCTCTCCGATTAGAACCTCCGCATTCCTTACCTTATCAGTCCACGTAATTTTCAACATTCGTCTATACCACCACATCTCAAATGCTTCGATTCTCTTCTGTTCCGGTTTTCCCACAGTCCATGTTTCACTACCATACAATGCTGTACTCCAGACGTACAGCCTCAGAAATTTCTTCCTCAAATTAAGGCGTGTATTTGATATTAGTAGACTTCTCTTGGCCAGAAATGCCTTTTTTGCCATAGCGAGTCTGCTTTTGATGTCCTCCTTGCTCCGTCCGTCATTGGTTATTTTGCTGCCTAGGTAGCAGAATTCCTTAACTTCATTGACTTCGTGACCATCAATCCTCATGTTAAGTTTCTCGCTATTCTCATTTCTACTACTTCTCATTACCTTCGTCTTTCTCCGATTTACTCTCAAACCATACTGTGTACTCATTAGACTGTTCATTCCGTTCAGCAGATCATTTAATTCTTGTACACTTTCACTCAGGATATCAATGTCATCAGCGAATCGTATCATTGATATCGTATCACCTTGTGTTTTAATTCCACTTCTGAACTTTTCTTTTATTTCCACCATTGCTTCCTCGATGTACAGATTGAAGAGTAGGGGCGAAAGGCTACAGCCTTGTTTTACACCCTTCTTAATACGAGCACTTCGTTCTTGATCGTCCACTCTTATTGGCTAAAAAATGGTTCAAATGGCTCTGAGCACTATGGGACTCAACTGCTGTGGTCATCAGTCCCCTAGAACTTAGAACTACTTAAACCTAACCAACCTATGGACATCACACACATCCATGCCCGAGGCAGGATTCGAATCTGCGACCGTAGCAGTCGCACGGTTCCGGACTGCGCGCCTAGAACCGCGAGACCACCGCTTCACTCTTATTATTCCCTCTTGGTTGTTGTACATATTTTATATGACCCGTCTCTCCCTATAGCTTACCCCTACTTTTTTCAGAATCTCGAACAGCTTGCACCATTATATACTGTCGAACGCTTTTTCCAGGTCGACAAATCCTATGAAAGTGTCTTGATTTTTCTTTAGCCTTGCTTCCATTATTAGCCGTAACGTCAGAATTGCCTATCTCGTCCCTTTACTTTTCCTAAAGCCAAACTGATCGTCACCTAGCGCATTCTCAATTTTCTTTTTCCATTCTTCTGTATATTATTCTTGTAAGCAGCTTCGATGCATGAGCTGTTAAGCTGATTGTGCGATAATTCTCGCACTTGTCAGCTCTTGCCGTCTTCGGAATTGTGTGGATGATGCTTTTCCGAAAGTCAGATGGTATATCGTCAGACTCATATATTCTACACACCAACGTGAACAGTCGTTTTGTTGCCACTTCCCCCAATGATTTTAGAAATTCTGATGGAATATTATCTATCCCTTCTGCCTTATTTGACCGTAAGTCCTCCAAAGCTCTTTTAAATTCCGATTATAATACTGGATCTCCTATCTCTTCTAAATCGACTCCTGTTTCTTCTTCTATCACATCAGACAAATCTTCACCCTCATAGAGGCTTTCAATGTATTCTTTCCACCTATCTGCTCTCTCCTCTGCATTTAACAGTGGAATTCCCGTTGCACTCTTAATGTTACCACATTTGCTTTTAATGTCACCAAAGGTTGTTTTGACTCTCCTGTATGCTGAGTTTGTCCTTCCGACAATCATATCATTTTCGATTAGAGTAAAATCCTCTAAATACGTTGTTTGCTCTGCAACAAAATCTTTCCTTTGCTAACCACATGCCTATCAGCAGTTAGAACCTATAGTAGGTAGAAACTTTTTATTTAGCTGGCTGTACATGCTGCCTGCTGTATATGCCGTAGTTCGTGTCATGAATATTTTCTGTGAGGTAAGTGAGTTATGGAATGTGTGGGTTATTGTTATGATATCTTCTAATTCAGGACCATTCTTTTGTGTTAATTATTTGCAGTCAGATTGCGTTGCGTTTGTATATTGTGGGTAATAAATGAATAGGTTTAGCTTCAGTCTTTCTTGTCAGGGAAAATTCTATAGATCAATGTTGAAATGATAAAATATAAGTAACGAGACAATACGTTGAGTTGCACTCAGCAGGTTAAGAACATTCAGTAAGCATTCAGCAGTTTCAGTAAAAAAACTTAGAAGTTTCAAGTGGTAACAACAAAGAAGCCAGTAAAAATCTTTAATACTACTGCTCGGAAAAATTCTAAGCGAGCCTCTTTTATGAAAACCTTCGTATCTATGTGTAACGAAATACCTGTAGCTTGTGGTAACCCTTTCTCATTTGTGCCTGGTGAATTACAAGACAGCTTAATACGAGCAACTGTGCGCCGAACTGAAAAAATCATACTTATCGCCTGGGGTAGTCAGTGCAGATATTTGGATAGTTACGATCAAGAATTTTTAATTTACAACATCATCAATTTGTGCTTAAATTGTTTTAGAAGATGTGTCTTACGTTATCAACAATGCCGAATTTTAATACAAAATGAAAAGAACGAGTAAAAGAAAAACTTTTACAAACATTTTGTGATATAAAGGCATATTTTTCTTTTATTTGCATTAGGACGAAAAAAATAATACATGAATAAAAGCACTGCTAAAATTTCGTACTTGTTTAACTACTGAAATTAAACACAAGTCTGACTGATAACTAAGCATCTCTGGTAATTACATGATAAAGCAAAACTGCAGACTGTGCGCTGAATGCTGGACAAACGATGTTGTCTTTGTTTCATTTGTCCGTCATGGAAGATAACGATTTTACATTATGGTGAAAAAGTTATGGTGATGGTATCTAGAAACAATTCAGAAAGAAACATTAGACACAGTATCTACGGTAGTGCGTTTGTACTATTCAGCTGAAGTTCTTACAAATTCCTCTCAGTCAGTGGATACAAAATACAGCTTTGCAAGCCTGCACAAATGACACAAGGTGACTTTGCAGTGAGTCATCATCTCAAAGTCTTCTGTAAATACTAGTCTCTTGTCATAGTCGCCAAAAGCTGAAATTTGCCGAAACTGAGAAGAATACTACCTTAATTGTATGAAGTCCAATTACTGAATTTGAGAAATTTCATATTTTCCAAATCACAAGTGAAGTTGCGGACTTCCCAGTTAAAATGCTATTTTTCTATTAAAGTTGGAGATGGTTATTAAAAAACTGATAAAATCAGTCTTACGCAATCTCATACCTCAAATATTCTTCACAAATGAGACAAATCTCTCACATTCTCAGATGTTAAGCCTACCATGCAGATACTTTCAGTAAAAGTACAATGTATAAAAGTAACTGTGTTATTCACGTCTAATTTCAACGTAACACGACCCGGCAAGTCTGATGGCTACACCCTGTTATTCCTGTTTAAAAAATAAGTAGAAAACTTTTATTATTTGAACGTTGGAACTAAATATGAGAAAATATTCAGTTTCTTTCTTTGTTGTGGAAAACAACAGCTACAAAATTTAGTTACTGCCTGAGACTGAAAAATTGTACCAAAGAGACTGAAACTTGAAAAACATAGTTAAAATCGTTTTGGCAGCTGCATGGGGATGAATTTTTTCCACTGTGCTCTTTTACAACCGCGAAATGTCGACTGAATACCCAGTGTCAGATAGTGAACTAAAAATTCCAGACACGTCGCTCTAATCGTTAACATGTTACCTGTTCGTTCTACAAGGGTAAGTCGTTGGATGTACCATAAACGCGCTACGTGCAGAGGAAAGACGCGAGATGTTAAGCCCGATATCGTTCCCTATTACGGGAAGAAGCAGAAAGGAAGCAAAGCGGAGGCTATTTGGGCGCAGTGTGTGCTGTGCTACCCGTGCCCACTTGCGTCTAACAACCTGCTGCGGATAACTCGTTTAGCTAGTGACAAACACTGAGATCTGAAATACGAAAAATTAATACTACAAGGAAAACTGTTACAAATCTTTAAACAGACATCGACCTTGAATAAGCTTTCGGTATGGGCGTCGTGAAAGCAGAACGTGGTATTTATTCATAGCAGCACAGCAGTCGTTACTCCGAATATTTTCAAAATATTATCCGTGGAAAAATAGACGTTATTGTTAGACAATGCGTATTAGGTTTATTTTATAAAGCAGAGCGATCTGTTTTACGCCTTTATAATAATTTACCGACTCAATTTCTGGAACTAGATTTCTCAAGTACCTTCTGTAAGGTAACAACATTGACCGTCCGATAAAATGAGCTGGGTCTCCAGTCGTGCAAAGTGATTAAAATTAGGAGGAATGACTGTTGATTTCTTTTCTTTCAGTCAAAGGTGAAATATATTTTAAAAATGGTTTAAAATACGTAGAAACAGATGGCAATAAATAATGTTTTTGTAAAAAAACACATATAGAGGCAATATTTTAGATCAGCTCACGAAAACTGCTAACAATGAATGATGTTTCCTTAAAAAATATATTGGTGGACAATATTTATGACTTTTAAAACTTTGCAGATCGTTTTATGTTACACTAAAAGTATAACAACTGATGAAACTTTGAACTATGCTACGATGTTATGACGATGCCAGTGAAGCACGAAAATGCTCATGTCTTAGTGTAAGTGGAATGATGTGTATGACGATAGCACTCTCTGTAACTGTAAGTAAGGACTAAAAGTCGACAAAGTTGAGAAAGGGGGAGACAGAAAAATGGAAGGACGGTGCGAGATGATGGTTTGTGACAACGGTTCGAAATAGCAGTTTCTCTCGGCACCGATTTTATCGTTGAGGACTGGATTAAAATTCCTGCGGGGAGGATGGATAAGGCTTGAAGGTACACGGAAGGTGGATTACGGATGTATTGGCGCAGTTGAGTACCTGGATTGTTGACTGTTGGGAAGGGTACGGGGTGCTGGGATTGAGTAGTGGGATTAATGTATTGGATCCGAAAGTGCGTTAGGAAAGGAGGAAAGTGTGGGTGATGAATGATTCGTAAAGGATGCGAGTCTGGGAAGATAAGCGGAAGCGGAAGGCGAGGCAGAGTGCATGCCTCTCCAGGATTTCAAGGGACTTGTAGAATATAAGGGAGGTAGAGGTCCAGACAGCGTTGTCGTAAGAAGTGAGTCGGGTGAAGGATTTATCGGTGAGAATAATGGTAGAAAAATGTAGACCGCAGTTGAAGCCTGTTAGTATTTGTAGTCGGTTTCGGGCTTTGTGTTGGACGGTAAGGCAGTTTGCATAACAATTTAGTTTTCCGTCGAGAGTTAGTCGTAAATACTGTATTGCGTGAGAGTTACATGTTGGTCGTAAATGGAAAAATGCGCATTTGAAAACCCCGAATGGTGCTACAAAAAGATGGTGATTTCGCTTTCCCGTGAATTTATTTTACGTTTCCACCTATGACAACATTTAACCAGGAGATTCAAGTGGCACTGTAGCGAGGCATGTGAGAGTTGAAGGATGCAGTGTTGAAGTCAACGTGGTTTCGGAATGTCTGCGGTGCACAAGACGTAAAGGTCGGTTGACAGAACAGAGCCGTGAGACAAAACTGGGACGACACTGAAAGAAGGATGCTGAAAGGCGCATCTAATTAACTGGGAGTGTAAAGCGAAGAGCAGTCCAGGATGCCATACACTATCAAAGGCTTTTAACATGCGAAGGAGACAAGCAAAGCTCGTTTTGGTTTATTTAGATGACGGGAGACTACATGAGTAGTGGAATGGTTGGGCGCTGAGTTTGCGTAAGTGGATTTCAATGTGCTGATGGATTCATTGGGTAGGTATAGTTTGAATAATTTTAATGAAAAGTGAATCGGGGCTGACTAGTCGATAAGACAAGGTCTGAAAAGGTAGTTCCATCAAGTTTCAGCAAAAGCGCGGCTCTGAATACTTTCCTCAGCTTTGAGTAATGACCTGTGTAGAGGATAGTATTGTAGAGAATGGCAAAAGTTTCGTGGTAAATTGTATAGTGACTATGTGGAGTGCTGCAGGTATGCCCTTATGTATCCAGCTGCTGTCTGAACCGTCACAGATGCCAGCAAATAACAAAGTAAACGAAGCGAACTGATTGTGGTCCCTCGGAGGTAAAATAACACGGGATGGATGGGCAAGGCATACGAGTGGGTACCAAAAAGAACATGAAATTACCTTTTTTGAACTTATTTATTCACAATTTGAACAGAAACCTTCAATTCAACTCAAAGTACTCTCCACTTGCACTAATACACTTGTATAATCTTTTATTCCATTGTTCAAAACATTTTTTAAATTCATCTTTTGTGATGCTTGTCAGCGCTTCCTTCGTTTCTTTCTTCACCTCACCAGCTTCAGCAAAACGCTTACCTACCATGCCTCTTTTCATTCCAGGAAAGAAACGAAAGTCACACGGGGCAAGGTCGGGTGAGTATTGCGTAAGGGGGGGGGGGGAGGGGGGGAAGTGGGTGAGGTTCAGGGGACATACCATTTTTGGTCAAGAACGGTCGTACAGAAAGGCTGTGTGGCCAGTTGCATTGTCTCACTGGACATACCAGTCACCTGACTGCCATAAATCAGGCCACTCGAACCTCCAAACCTTCCAAGAAGGAAGCATGGTTAACTGTGTGACCTTTTGAAGAAACTCTGAATGGAAGAGTCCTGACACGTCGAAAAAAATCAGTGTAAATGTTTGATTACACATGGTGAGCTTCACTGGGGAGAGGCGAACTTGATGTCTTCCACTGGCTTGATTGTTTCTTCGATTCAGGATCATGAGCATAGCGCCAAATTTCTTCACCTGTGATAATTTTTGAAAAAGGTTTTGATCATTTCAGGATTCTTATTTCGAAGCACAGCGTGCTCCTACGCGACCTTGTTTTTTGTTCAGCAGTCAGCAGTCGTGGCAAAAATTTTCCAGCCAGTCTTTTCATTCCAAACTTTTATATCACAGTACGCTGCACTGAACTTCAGGTCACTCCAGACAGCTAGACGATGTTTCGAGTGGTCCGTCGTCGGCCTTCGTTGAAGATAGCGCGAATGTTTTCCACATTTTCATGGGTTCGAGTCGTGGAAGGACGACCAGAACGAGGTTTGTCACAAATTGACATTTCACCATTTCCAAAACAGGAAAACCACTCAAACACTTCAGATTTCCCCTTAGCATAGTTCTTTTATGCCGTTTTTAACGTTTCAAGCGTTTCTGTTTCACTTTTTACGAGAAAAAAGTAGAATTTCACTGGTGGACGCCGTTCACGAAAATCAGCCATTGCAGAAACGACAATCACACAAAACAGTTGTCACTATAAACACTGTTGAAACTAGTCTTGACTTATTCAGCGATGCCACTCGTCTTTCTGGCTACCTGCAATATTCTCTCTATGCGCCCCTAACCGGGAAAGGCAGTAGTACAACATCCCTGCCCACAAAAACCTTCTGTGACTTTTGGGTACCCCCTCGTAAGTAAAAATCTGACTAGAGGGTTACTGGTCAGAAGAATATCGGTCTTAACTTAAGGAATAAATTTCTCGGGAAAATACTTTTGTATGCAACTGAATTACGGTCTGTGGCGCTATCGGAAAAGGATATAATCGAAGCATATGAGTTGTAGTACAATAGAACGATGCCGAATATTAGATGGACTGCCAAGAAATGAGATTTTACACAGAATTTGGAGGGAGAGAAGAATTTAAAAAACATAGACAAAGATAAATCCCTGGATGATAAGAAGTGTTTTAAGACATGAAGGAATAACTCTGGTGGGACTGAACTGTAGAAGGTAAAACCTTTACGGGAAGATAGAGATCGGAATAGAAGCGATAGGTAACTGATGACATTGGGTGCAGGTGTAGCTCTGAGATAAAGTGGTTTGATACAGGAGGCGAATTTGTTTCGTTTCGCAACAAATCATTCAGAAGGCTGATGGAAAAAAATTTCTCTCTGTGTGTGTTACCAGCAAGTTCCGCTCACTAACAATAAGGCTGTAGTTGGATCTGTGACATTCTGTACTTTAGATTCTCCACCTCCGTCTATATCTTGGAACAGACTGTCTTGCAGTCATGTGTACTATCTCATAACTATATAGCCATCTTTGTATATCAACATGAGTATATTTAATGTTTCTTTTATTCTTAATTTGTTATTGGCCACGTTATTAACTAGAGCTCTCTTTCAGCTCCTTGTTGAGACTATCAGGCGCTTTGATGCCGTTCCTTTCTTGTGAATTAGGCCATGTAGACTCTGCCGGAGTATCAGTAGCTTGAAGGGTAAATAAAACTACACAAAACGTTCTTACAAGATAATAAAATAATTAAATTCAGAGTGCAACACTTTATGCTTCAGAAGGACAGATAAGACCTCCATATTTCTCACCTCATGCCATCTTTAATTTTGAGCTTTCTGATTTTCCACATGTCGCACAGAGTCCACATTATCCTTTCTCATCTGCATCTGTTTAGCAGCCCTGCGGCTATTGCGTACGCTGAAACCTATTTCCGGTATCTGGGTGGAAGGAAGCTGAACCTTTTGAATGGGCCAATCTTCCCTAGTCCGAAAGAGGTTGTTCCCTGGGCCAGCTATGCTGATTTGAAGGGCGTGGTTATTCACCGTTTTTCCAGGCTTGTGTCGTCGATCTCCAGGGTCTACACGGACGTGAAAAGAAGAAACGGAAGAGCAGAGCTAAGTGGGGGAAGGAAAATTAACGTTTATCGTCCCGTCGACAGCGCTAGAAACCGGAGGCGGTGTAGCGACTGTCTGTAGTTCTTGTTTTCCAGTCTTATCGGCCGAATCTGAGAGTCCTTTGAAAGTACAGGGTTATTACAAATGATTGAAGCGATTTCACAGCTCTACAATAACTTTATTATTTGAGATATTTTCACAATGCTTTGCACACACATACAAAAACTCAAAAAGCTTTTTAGGCATTCACAAATGTTCGATATGTGCCCCTTTAGTGATTCGGCAGACATCAAGCCGATAATCAAGTTCCTCCCACACTCGGCGCAGCATGTCCCCATCAATGAGTTCGAAAGCATCGTTGATGCGAGCTCGCAGTTCTGGCACATTTCTTGGTAGCGAATGTTTAAACACTGAATCTTTCACATAACTCCACAGAAAGAAATTGCATGGGGTTAAGTCGAGAGAGCGTGGAGGCCATGACATGAATTGCTCATCATGATCTCCACCACGACCGATCCATCGGTTTTCCAATCTCCTGTTTAAGAAATGCCGAACATCATGATGGAAGTGCGGTGGAGCACCATACTGTTGAAAGATGAAGTTGGCGCTGTCGGTCTCCAGTTGTGGCATGAGCCAATTTTCCAGCATGTCCAGATACACGTGTCCTGTAACGTTTTTTACGCAGTAGAAAAAGGGGCCTTAAACTTTAAACAGGGAGATTGCACAAAACACGTTAACTTTTGGTGAATTGCGAATTTGCTGCTCGAAAGCGTGAGGATTCTCTACCGCCCAGATTCGCACATTGTGTCTGTTCACTTCACCATTAAGAAAAAATGTTGCTTCATCACTGAAAACAAGTTCCGCACTGAACGCATCCTCTTCCATGAGCTGTTGCAACCGCGCCGAAAATTCAAAGCGTTTGACTTTGTCATCGGGTGTCAGGGCTTGTAGCAATTGTAAACGGTAAGGCTCCTGCTTTAGCCTTTTCCGTAAGATTTTCCAAACCATCGGCAGTGGTACGTTTAGTTCCCTGCTTGCTTTATTCGTCGACTTCCGCGGGCTACGCGTGAAACTTGCCCGCACGCGTTCAACCGTTTCTTCGCTCACTGCAGGCCGACCCGTTGATTTCCCCTTACAGAGGCATCCAGAAGCTTTAAACTGCGCATACCATCGCCGAATGGAGTTAGCAGTTGGTGAATCTTTGTTGAACTTCGTCCTGAAGTGTCGTTGCACTGTTATGACTGACTGATGTGAGTGCATTTCAAGCACGACATACGCTTTCTCGGTTCCTGTCGCCATTTTGTCTCACTGCGCCCTCGAGCACTCTGGCGGCAGAAACCTGAAGTTCGGCTTCAGCCGAACAAAACTTTATGAGTTTTTCTACGTATCTGTAGGGTGTCGTGACCATATGTCAATGAATGGAGCTACAGTGAATTTATGAAATCGCTTCAATCATTTGTAATAGCCCTGTATTTGGGTTGCTACAGGACTGTAATTATTGGTATATGAGTAGTGACCCATCTGCCGCGGGTCAATGAGAGGGCGTGACCATTATTTCGATTAAATAGCTTAGCGATTCAGAGAATTTAAGTCCTCCAGTAAGTGTTTCCGACCAAATCAATCGGAGGAGCAGTACGTCGTGTAATTAGTTTTGAGCACCGCACGTCGCTAAGAGCGTATGGATTATGGTCGCGGCAGCGAATGACATCGCATGATGTCCTGAAAGTTCCGGTATCGGACTTAAGGAATGTTTCTATAGTTTTTGTAGCACTAGATAGCTTACTTCAAAGTGTAGTAGCTTCGCTGTGGATACGGAAGAGGTAAAAAAAAAGAGATCTAGATACGAAGTGACTTCTCTGTGGGTCAGAAGTGGCTTAGAACTACAAAAATACACTCTTGGAAATTGAAATAAGAACACCGTGAATTCATTGTCCCAGGAAGGGGAAAATTTATTGACACATTCCTGGGGTCAGATACATCACATGATCACACTGACAGAACCACAGGCTCATAGACACAGGCAACAGAGCATGCACAATGTCGGCAGTAGTACAGTGTATATCCACCTTTCGCAGCAATGCAGGCTGCTATTCTCCCATGGAGACGTTCGTAGAGATGCTGGATGTAGTCCTGTGGAACGGCTTGCCATGCCATTTCCACCTGGCGCCTCAGTTGGATCAGCGTTCGTGCTGGACGTGCAGACTGCGTGAGACGACGCTTCATCCAGTCCCAAACATGCTCAATGGGGGACAGCTCCGGAGATCTTGCTGGCCAGGGTAGTTGACTTACACCCTCTAGAGCACGTTGGGTGGCACGGGATACATGCGAACGTGCACTGTCCTGTTGGAACAGCAAGTTCCCTTGCCGGTCTAGGAATGGTGAACGATGGGTTCGATGACGGTTTGGATGTACCGTGCACTATTCAGTGTCCCCTCGACGATCACCAGTGGTGTACGGCCAGTGTAGGAGATCGCTCCCCACACCATGATGCCGGGTGTTGGCCCTGTGTGCCTCGGTCGTATGCAGTCCTGATTGTGGCGCTCACTTGCACGGCGCCAAACACGCATACGACCATCATTGGCACCAAGGCAGAAGCGGCTCTCATCGCTGAAGACGACACGTGTCCATTCGTCCCTCCATTCACGCCTGTCGCGACACCACTGGAGGCGGGCTGCACGATGTTGGGGCGTGAGCGGAAGACGGCCTAACGGTGTGCGGGACCGTAGCCCAGCTTCATGGAGACGGTTGCGAATGGTCCTCGCCGATACCCCAGGAGCAACAGTGTCCCTAATTTGCTGGGAAGTAGCGGTGCGGTCCCCTACGGCACTGCGTAGGATCCTACGGTCTTGGCGTGCATCCGTGCGTCGCTGCGGTCCGGTCCCAGGTCGACGGGCACGTGCACCTTCCACCGACCACTGGCGACAACATCGATGTACTGTGGAGACCTCACGCCCCACGTGTTGAGCAATTCGGCGGTACGTCCACCCGGCCTCCCGCATGCCCACTATACGCCCTCGCTCAAAGTCCGTCAACTGCACATACGGTTCACGTCCACGCTGTCGCGGCATGCTACCAGTGTTAAAGACTGCGATGGAGCTCCGTATGCCACGGCAAACTGGCTGACACTGACGGCGGCGGTGCACAAATGCTGCGCAGCTAGCGCCATTCGACGGCCAACACCGCGGTTCCTGGTGTGTCCGCTGTGCCGTGCGTGTGATCATTGCTTGTACAGCCCTCTCGCAGTGTCCGGAGCAAGTATGGTGGGTCTGACACACCGGTGTCAATGTGTTCTTTTTTCCATTTCCAGGAGTGTATTAGGTCTACAACTTTGCTTCCGCCGTTTTGCAATAAACGGCAGTAGCGGCAAGTGGGGTTCAGATGGTTGGTCATAGGTGTAATACGATAAGCTTAGGCATCTGTAAACAAAATGCCATAAAAATATTAGTCGATTTGTGATTGCATCATAAGGTTATTCTCGATTAAGTACGTCAACTTACGTACCCATTCCTCGCCCTTTGCGGGATCTGCTTTAACATGAAGAAATCTGCGGCTGTGGCTCTTAAAATGCTGGGTAAGACCAATGGTGAGGCAACTATTAGTGGAAGAGCGTGCAGAGATTGTTTCCAACGCCTTAAGAACGGTGATTTTGATGTCGAAGACCGGCACGGTGGGGGGGAAGACAGAACGTTTATCGTAGCTACTGAAACAGACGAAGACAGTCACTGTACATCATTAACGAAAGCAATTGATGCCTTCGAGCCCAGCACTGAAACAAAACGGCAACAATACAGCGATGTCAGTGCTCGACCCCATGTCACAAAACCCGTCTAAATATACATGGAAACATTGAAATTAGAAGTCCTCTCTCTGACTACCACCTTTTTCTGTTAGTGGCAACAGGCTGGCTGGCCAGCACTTCCGATCATATGAAAAAATGAAAAATTGAATCAATTCATGGATCCCTTGTGGGATTCCGCCACGGGATTCGTATGGAATCCGAAAGATGGGAGAATGTAGTGGCCAGAGATGGGCAATACTATGAATCATATTTTTTTGGTAAGTTTTTCACAATAAAGCCCCGAACTTCGAGAAAAAACGGCGGAAGCAAAGTTGTTGACCGAGTACATCTTACACAAATATTAAGGAATGACACCTCTTTCTCAAGCCATCTTTCTTAGTATATGCAGTTCGTATCAACATCTGATTTTTTCCGTGGGTACACTTCTGCGAATTGTTTATTTAAGAATGGATCAACAGCTGTTTTAACGTGGATGTATTGGTGGAATACGAACCATGGATGGCTGGTTTGGGGAGTAAGGGGACCAAACTACAGGGTCATAGGGTCATCAATCCTTGGAACATAGATGAACGGCAACAGGCAGATTCTATGTTCCTAGATTTCTGGAGACGTCTGCAAGGTGCCCCACTGTATATTGTTTACGAAGGTCCTAGCATATGGAGTACGTTCCTGGGTATATGAGTGACTTGACGAGTTCTAAAGTTATAGACCCAGTATTTTGTCCTGGACAGCGAGAAAAGAGTGTCAGAAAAGAGTATCGTCAGTATTGCCCGAAGGAAATGTGATATGACTGCTGTTGTTCTCAATATACATAAATTTATTGACTGCTGATGAGACTGTAGTGGACGATAAAGTAATCGCCATGGTCTGCAGAAGGATACATCAAGACATAGACAGAATTTATGTTGGATCAGACAAATAGCAGCTTGCTCTAAACGTAGAAAAATGTAAATGCATATGAGTACGAAAAACAACCTTGTAATTTTCAAAAATAATACTGCTGATGTTGTGGTTGACAGAATCACATCGAATAATTTATAGGCGTAATATTGCAAAGCGATATGAAAGGGAATGAACACGTAAGGAAGGGAGGGGAATGGTTGATTTCGGTTTATCCTTGGAAAGTTCGGCTCATCTATAAAGGAGATCGCTCATCAATAAAGGAAACAGCATATAGAACACTTCTTCGACTCATCCTTCGCTCCTGGAGAGTGTTTGGGATCCGCACCCGACTCGATTAAACAAAGACATCGAAGTAGTTCAGAAGCGAGCCGCCAAGTTTGGTGCCGGTTGATTCGATTACACTATATTATCACGGAGATGCTATGTAAACTCAAATAGGAATTCTCGGATGGAAGATGACTTTATTTCCGGGGACTACTTTCCAGAAAATTTAGAGAACCGGCATTTGAAACTGACTTCCAAACAGTTCTAAACCACTAACGCACATTTCGCATAAGGTCAACGAAGACAGGATAACAGAAATTAAAGTCTCTTACGGAGGCATTTAAACCGCCGTCTTTCCCTTGCTCCGTTTGCGAAAGAAACGCGAAAGGAAATAGTAGTAAAGGTACCAGATAACTTCCGCTGTGCACCGTATGGTCGCTTGCAGAATGTGTATGTAGATATGCATCATCATCCTGATTGTTATTTTTAAAGGACATCGGCTTATATGTAACAGATTCCGTAGCAGATCGGTAGGAAGAATAGCAGCACATTTGTGACTTCTACGTTCTACAGATCTTTTCCCACTAGACTTACGTTTGTGGGAATATAAGAAAGCTCATGTGTATCAAACTCTCAACAGCCTTCTTGCTTGTTTACGTGAAAGACTGAAAAAGCATGCGCAGATCTTTAGGAATAGATTAGATCAGATTCGTGCTCAGTGTGACACAGGGTTGACTCAGATGTCAATAATAACGGGAGGAATTTTGAGCAATGCCTGTGTCGATGAATTTCATGTCATTTGCTGGTACGCTTTGTTCCAGTGTGGTTTACATGATTACTGTGGTGAGTTGTAGAAAATGGGTTCTAGCATGGATATACAACCATACATACATAGATACGTTCATACTTCGACGGGCGCTCAACAAGTAACGCAACACTTTTTTTTTTCCTGGAAGCAAGTTGGTTTCATTGAGGATTCGAATACACCGTATTATTCCTCACTCTTTTGGGTACAAAACCCAATTTTTTGATATCATCCCCGTTCAGTGCGATGGCCTTACGCTACCTTTTTGGGAGACCTGTAAGCCCGCAAAGCACTACTTAGCTGGTCGACGTCGGAGTCGTTTTGCTGCATCAATAATCTCCCAATCATCCACGTATTGCTTCCCATGGAATATGTCGTTCATAGAGACAGATGGAAATGGGAAGGTGCGAGATCCGGGCTGTAGGGTGGACGAGGAAGAATAGTTCAACGAAGTTTTTTGAATTCCTCCCAGGTGCACATATTTGTGTGAGGCCTTTCATGGAGAAGGGAAAGTTCGTTTGCATTCTTGTGACGACAAACAAACTGAAGTCGTTTCTTCAATTTCCTGAGGGTAGCACAACACACATCACCGTCGATAATTGCACCGTAAGGGAGGAAATAAAACAGAATAACCCATTCAAAATCTCAGAAGATTGTCCGCCATGATGTTGCTGTGGGTGCGACTTCTAACATTTTCTCCGGAAGAGATGTGGTGTGGCACCAGTCCACGGATTGACATTTTGATTGCAGTTTAGAGTTATAAACCCATGTTTCATCGCCTGTGAGTATGTTCAACAAAAAGATGTCTCTATCAGCCTCATAACGCGCAAGCAGTCCCGCGCATACGAGTATAGTCCTTCGTCGCTCTATATGGTCTTCCGTTACGCGACGAGCAACCCAGCGAGAACACACCTTTGAGTACCCCATCTGGTGCACAAGTGTGTCAGCACTACCAACAGGGACGTCCGGTTGTGCAACGAGGAGCTTGATCGCGATCCGTCGATCACTTTGAGTGAGAGAGTCCGCACGTTCTAACACAGCAAGAGCAACAGCTGTGCGCAACCGCCCCGGGCAGGTTTGCGCGACCTTGTTGCAATGATGATAGACGCCTTACCCAACGACTCGCCGTGCTTTTGTTCACTGCCAAGCCTCATTAACATTCTACAACGGCCTAATAATGTCCTCGATGCTTTGGTTTTCCGCCAAAATAAATCAATGACAGCCCTCTGTTGGAATGAACCTTCGTTGCAGATGCCATTTTGAAGCCAACCTACAGGGTTATTACAAATGATTGAAGCGATTTCACAGCTCTACAATAACTTTATTATTTGAGATATTTTCACAGTGCTTTGCACACACATACAAAAACTCAAAAAGTTTTTTTAGGCATTCACAAATGTTCGATATGTGCCCCTTTAGTGATTCGGCAGACATCAAGCCGATAATCAAGTTCCTCCCACACTCGGCGCAGCATGTCCCCATCAATGAGTTCGAAAGCATCGTTGATGCGAGCTCGCAGTTCTGGCACGTTTCTTGGTAGAGGAGGTTCAAACACTGAATCTTTCACATAACCCCACAGAAAGAAATCGCATGGGGTTAAGTCGGGAGAGCGTGGAGGCCATGACATGAATTGCTGATCATGATCTCCACCACGACCGATCCATCGGTTTTCCAATCTCCTGTTTAAGAAATGCCGAACATCATGATGGAAGTTCGGTGGAGCACCATCCTGTTGAAAGATGAAGTCGGCGCTGTCGGTCTCCAGTTCTGGCATGAGCCAATTTTCCGCGGGCTACGCGTGAAACTTGCCCGCACGCGTGCAAACCGTTTCTTCGCTCACTGCAGGCCGACCCGTTGATTTCCCCTTACAGAGGCATCCAGAAGCTTTAAACTGCGCATACCATCGCCGAAAGGAGCTAGCAGTTGGTGGATCTTTGTTGAACTTCGTCCTGAAGTGTCGTTGCACTGCTATGACTGACTGATGTGAGTGCATTTCAAGCACGACATACGCTTTCTCGGCTCCTGTCGCCATTTTGTCTCACTGCGCTCTCGAGCGCTCTGGCGGCAGAAACCTGACGTGCGGCTTCAGCCGAACAAAACTTTGAGTTTTTCTACGTATCTGTAGTGTGCCGTGACCATATGTCAATGAATGGAGCTACAGTGAATTTATGAATTCGCTTCAATCATTTGTAATAGCCCTGTATAGCACTGCCAACTATCGAAACTTCTTGAAACTACAGAGGCTGAAGCAGAAATATTTCACGATGTCCCAGAATAACTTCGGCAATTTTTTCAAGCGAAATTTGTCAAGGAAAAAAAAGTTTTGCATTACTTACTGAACGCCCCTCATATAAACTTTCTTGTTGTATATGTCATGATAGTTTTATCTTCTTGTTCCTGAGTTGCTGTAATACATGTGTCGCAATTATTCTCCATTCTGAAGTCGGCATTTCCTGAATTTCTTAGTATGACACTGAATTATTTTCGTTAATATAGATGCAAACCAATCAGCATCAAGAACGCTGATACCGTAATAATTGAATTTCTCTAGCAGAAAACTGTGAACTGAGGTATGAAATGTGCTAGTCTCATTACTGTGCGTCTTTTCAGAATTGTTACAGTGACGATAATAGTTGCACGCGTTTCGTCTGAGAGAGGTGGAACGCTCGCAACCTTGGGTGTGAAATGGTAGGCAGAACTCTCTGCCAGAATGGAGGAGGATGGTTGCGGACACCCGGCGCGGGCCTCTCGCCCTCTGGGGAGCCCCACTTATATCGATAAGCCGTTACCGGAGCCGCCGCGCCGTGAGATGCGATCAGCGAGTGACCTGGAAGTTGCCGAGGATTGCAGCGCAGGCCGCACTGCTTGCGGGCGCCCCTCCCACGCACACTTTGCGACAGCCGTGGCTGGGGCTCCAGTAGCGACGCCCACGTCACAGCGTGCTTGCCAGCAAGGTACAGCCGAACTGCCGCAATTTAACTCTCACCCTCTGCAAGGATGGGTCATACACACTGCTTGTCATTAAAATTTATAGCAGCGTGAAGTTATCACGCAACGAATTTCAACTGACTAGTGTTACAGTGCAGCCTTACAAAGCAGGTTTAAGTAATTACATTTAGTGACTTTTGTTATTCCATTCTCGGTAGAAAGCTTCTCGACCTTCTCGCTGTTGTAAATATCAGGTACTATGACCACCATGACGACCTGGCCACCCTTTGTTATGATCACTGTTTTTGATTATAGTTTCTTATTCCAATCCTTAATTATTTGCAGCTTCTTTCTGTTCTCGCGAGCAGACTGCGTTTAATCTGCAGCTGACGTCCTTATTATAATTGCTGTGTTGTTTTGTTCATACTTACTCATTTTTGCGATATCGGAGGCTGCTTTCACTTCTACGAGATCTTTTTTATTGTGTCTGAGTCAATTTTGGGATTCACGTTGTACTGCAACCCTTCATTTGAAATATTCTGCTCATCCCTCGTTAATTTTACGTCAGTTACATTCACAACACTATCACAAAACTTCTCTCCATTTTAAATGCCACTTTGTTTTCAAGATCAAAACCTAACCTAAGGAAATTGGTTTTAATGATAGTAGTTGGATAAGATGCAGAAGAGGACAGTTTTAATTTATTAAAGATGGAAGATGGTGGACCTTCCAAACAACCCTCCCCTTTGTCGATTCTGTGCCACTTTTGATATCAAATTAATCGACAAATTAATTAAACCGGTTAATTACCCTCTTCCTCCTCTGGGAAATCCTCAGCCAAGGGGGGAGGGGTCACTCACCCCTCCCTCTGGGAAATCGGTATATGTATTCGCTTGGATATGGATGGAAAAATACAGGCTCCTGACCATAAAGATGGGAGTGTGCTCAAGGAACTAATGATGTATTGTGTATTGAGAAAGTAAATGACTTAACTATGAAGGTCGATACAATAGAAAATAACGTATATATTACTTACCTCGCACGAAACTCTACTTAGTATACAACAACATATCGACTAAACACAAAGTCATCAAGGCACAGAAAACTGTTCAAAAGAAATTACAGCTGCTAAGTTTAGGACATTTTGGAGTGGGATCAAACAAAGTTACTGAATCTCTCGGGCAACTCTTACTAAAATTGTGTGATGATGACGATGATGCTGTTGCCAATTTTATTAACCATCACAGCCATGCTACGATCGATAGAATATTCGGCCTAAGCAGGTTAAAACCATACATGCTGGGTGTGCAACCTATAAGCTTAACTGATGACATGATATGGATACGTGATAGGGAATTTCAAAGAGCACCAGGTCTACTTAACCTTATTTTCCTAAGACCTTCGAAAACCTGAAGTTATTCAACCACAGATCTGGAAATGTACGGTGAAATATTGTATTTGACTGATCTACTTTAGAAATAAAATAGAGTACCAAAAAGCCATGCAGTGTGAAATACAAAAAATTGTAAAACGTATATTCAATGGTAAAAATGATGGTACTGACATTCAGAATACAAGAGTGAACTAAAGATTCCTGCAGTATATATATTATAACGATCCCGATCAGGTAATAGATCGGCTACGATTGTTCATAACATCAGCTGGCACTGGTAATACAGCTCATTCGAGTCAGGTTTTTCAATAGTATTGTTGATTGATCTGACGGAGGGGACCAAACAGTGAGGCCATTGGTCCCAACGGAGTAAGGAAGCTACGATTAGACATTTGGATGACGCATGGCAGGCTGATCTTGTAGATACGAACATATATCCACGTGTGAATAATGGTTTCGAGATTATTTTAATGGTCATTGATACATACTCTACATCTGCTTCATCATTCACTGTGGAAACGAAAGCGGGAGACATCTAGCAGAGGTTTTCGAGCATTTGTTGCAGATAGGATCGAATCGATCTCGAAAACCTCCAAATAGATCACGGGAGAGAGTTTTAGAAGAGGAACATCAAGACTGTGATGGGACGGTACGGAATACACCACTACCCAGCATTTACCCATCGGAAGGAGAGTATCATAGAACGTCTGAACAGAACAACAAAAGATCAAATTGAAATGCCTGGGCCAGCAGGGCAGAGCGGATTAGGTTGTGCAAAGTGGCCAAAATGAGTTCCTGTCAGTTGCACTCAACATACAAACTATGTATCAACACACAATATTACAACAAGGATTCAGAACACTCAAAACTTTAATCGACCTCCTTTGATTAACTTTAGATCGGCTGAATGCCACATTCAAAGACACACGGCTTAATAAAAGTTGAAATACAATGTTCTTCTGGAGCTCTCACCCAAGAATATTTTCTAAATCTTCAATCTAATCGGCTGAAGGCCTTAGCAATTTAATTTTAATGGAGTTGGCTGGAGGTCACATATTAAGCAATAAGAGGAGTTTCAGTCAAAAGCCAGAAGGCCTTATCTTAAAACATTTCATGCAAATTGGGCTGAAGGCCCCATTCAAAAGCATAACAATCTTATGCCTTAAGGGCAAGAGGATTAATTTAAGCGATATTATAACTCGGCTGACTGCCGTTCACCAAAAATAATGTAACGGTTTGAGCCCTAGAACAAGAGTTTCAATTTCAAAGGGCAGAAGGCCGTATCTTAAAACATTTCGTATAAAATAAAGAATAATAATCTCATGCCTTAAGGGCAAGGCAAGGACATGAATTTAAGAGATATTAATACTCGGCTGAAGGCCACATATCAACAAAATATGTTTAACAGCTTCGGGCCTAGAAAGAGTTTCAATCTAAATGGCAGAAGGCCTTATCTTAAAACCTCTCCAGTAAAATTCGGCTGAAGGCGCCATATAAAAATCTCATGCCTTAAGGGCAAGACAAGAACATTAATTTAAGAGATATTGATACTCTGCTGAAAGCCACACATCACCCAAATAACTAAAATCAGAACACGGAAATTACTATGTAACACACAAGGAACGGCACTCAGAAGTTTCCAAGCGTCGGCCTGAGATTGTAACACTAACGCCCGTTTAGGTGCGACGGGAAGCATGCCCAACGACTTCTTTATCTGGTGGCAACCCAACCCACAGACAGCCGACCGACCAATCAACCAGATCAGTTCCGCACCACGCAACCAGAAAAACGACCACAAGATTTCAGTATACGACACACAGAATATTGGCGCCCACAACGACCAACAACACCTCAGCTGTCCTACTACACGCCACGCTGGAGAGCAACAACACGACGAGGAAAACACACTGCCTAAAATTACGTTAACGACCAGGGCAGGTAACTGGAACGTCAACGGCCACAAGGCAGAAGATACCGCTTGTGAACTTCTATATCAGGGAATACATTAACTTCAATTTCACAGGAAGGCGACTGGAATATTAGCCGACTTAAGTCACACACGTTGTTGCTCACGGGGATGTCCCAGAAGCGACAACCAGGATCAAACGAAGAAATGTAAACAGTCGAGGCTCGATAGTAAGATAAGCGAGGACTCAACTTTCATGCCCAAGATCGGGGGCGACGACCTTCGTAGCACTCGCAAGCAGCACCTCACACTCCAACCGCGCGTGCACGCAGCCAGCAGCTCCAGCCCGAATCCACGCGACGGGGGCTTGCTTGCTGCTCCACGCTCCCTCTACAACTGCTTATGGGTTACTTTGAGGACATGCAGAGAATTATTATGAAAGTTAAACAGGAACTTATACTTGTACGGAGTGTGCAGGACAACAACTTATAGAGGAGAATGAAATCATCATCAGTAAAGGAATACGGAAAATGCGTCTTTTCCTTGTAGTGGACGAGCATTTGAAGCTTTTATAGTTCTTAATGCTGGTGTGTACCTGCATTAAGTTTCTGTTCGTGGGAGTTTTTTGAATGTCCACTGCTACTGATGGCAACCAGACAAACCTGGGCTATTAAAACCTCTGTTCCACTTGAGACACCAAAATTCATCATACTTGCATTTTAGAGCGACATAAGGGGGGGGGGCTGTAGGGGGGGGGGGTATGTATAGCAAATGATTTCGCTGCCTTTGACAGTTGCAAGTTACCTAATCTGAGAGTCTGATTGAATTCGGAATTCCATTGATATTACAGTTTACTGCCTCAGTGGGACTTAAGAAGAAGAATATGTGTCGAAACAGAGTTGTGCCTGCTTATAAAAATGTTAAATTACTTTTAAGTTGTATGAGAAGTAAATAAATTTTTACCTTACATTCTGTGTACTCTTTTTACTGATCTCACCCTGCTCACACTTTGATAGTTACATAATATACAACTTTGTCCAGATACTACGTCTACTATTCTCCTCAAGCACATGTGATATAGTTTTAGACATGTCTGCTACATGTCTCTGGAAGTGGACAAGGCCACTTGCCACCTGCTCCCATAACCCAATATGTGCAGCACAATAGGTGAAATCCCATAGAACCAATACATATATTATGTTATTCTCCATCTGAAACCTTGCATCCTTAACAGCTGTGATATGGAGAATTAATGTCATATGTGTGTCTTACACAACATTCATATACATAGTTCAATGAAGGATAGGTTTTCTGTATATAATAACGACAAAGACATTTGTAACAAATTTCATTTACTCAATTCCCACAGTTACGTAAGTACAATTTGTTTCTTCAGATGCAATTTGATTCTTTTCTTAACAATACTGGCACAATTTGGTGCTTCAGATATATTTTGATTCTTTTTTTGACAATAATGATACAGTTAGGTTCTTTAGATACAGTTTGGTTCTTTTTCACAATACTGATACAACTTGTTTCTTCAGATATAATTTATTTTTCATAATATTTTTCAATTCTGAGATTACTTTTTTATTTGCACATAGTTACTATTATTAATACTAATTACTATGACAGGAAAAAAAACGCAGGTCACCCATCAGTAGCCCAAGTTGAACATTCACAATTAATGAAACACGCTAGCGCTGACGGAAAATATTCACAATTTTTTGGATGGGTAGCACTGATTTTAAAATGTCCACATTTTTTCCCAGTGGACAGGGGGTTAAATTGATCTACCATAAAACTTATCAGACCTGGATGACTAAAGGCAAGTGAAACTTAAATGTTATTCTGTTTATGTGACACACAGGGATTATTTAGAAGTGCACACATTTTACAGTTTGCATTCTGTCAGCACACACAGTGTTCGTATAAACTTCCACGACTTTCGGTCTATTTGCATTATCACTGCACACACGGTGCACATATATTTACAAGTGTACACATACGTCAGCACACATAATATGCATACATATTTACAATAAAAATATATTTACGCTATGATAAATGGATCGTACCATTCTGAATACAACCGTTATTCACATACACTCTCACTCTCTCTCATTCACACCACTCTCATCAAATGAATTGAGTGAGTCTGGGCGAGTTTCAATCAGATTCTCACAAATGACCTATTTATCATCATGAGGCAACAAACCGATTTTAGATTGCAGCACATTTTACACTTCTTTCCCTCACGAATGAATGCTAGTCATCTGTAGTATATGCTGCAGCTGCGGTAGGGTACTGTGAACACCATTGTGCAGCCACTGTAAGTAATCTTCAGCCGTGAGGGTCCTTGAGGCTGCATGATGCACACCATTAGCCTGCTTCTGAGTAGCACCTCACAATGTGAAATATGTGTACAGTTTGGATTTAAGATCCACATACTCCACAATCGACAACACTGTTGCTTAATCTTCCATAATGCTGATAACCTTCTTGTTCTTCTGCATAGGATATCATGTCGAATGCATTGGCATTGAGCCTCATTACTTCATGTGAATTATAGCCCGTCACCCTAGATGAAACTATCTGTATCCATATGAAGCAACTTTGGATCCGTGAAATGAATTTTCGCAAATTCAAAATCGAAGCAGTACATATTTAGTTTCGACAGCACTAGTTTTCACATCCATATATAGAGAGGTTTCATGAAATCTACTGCAGTCAGATCCACAGCAACGTTTATTGAGGTTTGTGACCCATTTAAAATTTGCTTTGGCAATACACTTACTTAAGCCCCAACAGTAGTAGTTCAACATAAGTGTCAGAATATTTTCTTAGTGAGGGTTGCATACATCAGGGACATGTGTTCATTCAGGGACAAACTAACTTGATTCAATAAGATTTTATAGCATCTCTCTCTTCCAATACATCGGAAACATCAACATCGGCCGTATGTCGTGATCCCATTAAATAAGCGTGTATGGTCCACTGGAGCAGGCGCCCAGTGATCGAAGTCGCTTCCATGGACTGGTATGAAGCTTTATCGCCTGTACTGGAGGAGGACTATATCCCACAGACTATCAGTCACAATAGAGGATTCTTGTGTAGTTGTTTCATAAGCAGTTTGATACATTGTTTTTTGCTTTAACACATCGAAATAGCGCATGAATACAGCTGTGTACACAGCCATACAATTTGGTTTCCTGATTGGTATCAAACCAATATTAACACGTCTCGATCCATTGACTCTCACGTCCGCCGCTGGTAGCTGAGTGGTCAACCCAACGGACTGTCATGTTTAACAGCCTGGGTTCGATTTCCGACTGGGTCGGAGATTTTTCTTCGCTCAGGGACTGGGTGTCATGTTGTCCTTACGATCATCACTTCATCCTCATCGACACGCAGGGCGCCTAAGTGGCGTCAACTCGAACGATTTTCACGAGGCGACTGGTCCACCCTCTGGGCGGCCCTAGCCACACGGCATTTCCATTTATTGACTCCCACAGAACGTTGATCGCCAGGTGCTCCTGCAGGGTATTCTCGAATATGATTGGCTGGAATACTCAACAGTCACATCATTTTTTGGAGCTGAGGGGAATGAAGACAGCTAGCCGGTGTGAGTGTGGACATACAATAATGTTTTCAGCCGTTATACACTTATAAATGGTAATTACACCGCTTGTCTCGAATGAGTATGTGTTGGAGTGTAAAGTGACTGTGGTCAGTGTTCCACCATGGTAATGAAAAATGATGTGGTTGGCGTTCTGACTGTTTGTAAGGCAGGTATAGATTTAACTTGGAAAATCGCAATTTCAATTGTCATTACAGCTATGTGTGAAAGATTTTATGTAGAAAATTATGTCCAGTAATAAGGACGACATAGACAGATGTGGGAAATTGATTGTTCCAGAACCACGGTTATCAGGAGGAGCGTTTCCCATTATTCGCTTATAGTCAGATTGGTGCTGCAATCGTAATATTTAATCGTAACTACACTGATAAATACGGACGACTCCGCCTGTCATCTGGGTGCACTGCGGAGGTAGCTTGTAGCCGTAGCGAATTCATATTTCCAGCTTAATGCGCTAGCCGCTTCCGAGCCAGTCAGGCGGCGTACAAGCACGCAATTGACCTCACCGTGTCGCCTTCTGGGCTGATGAAAAGCGAACTTATACTCGGCTTGTGTTGAGAAGCCTTCGTGACCACGTATGTTGCGAGAATTCTCCGATTGTTACGTGGATATTTGAGAAGATTCTATATGACCGGTATTGCCGCTGGACATGTCGATAACATCCAGATTCCTACATCTCTGATCATCCAGGACTCTACCCACGGCCGGGTGGTCCTCACCGGCGAGCCAGGTCCACCTGCAGATCTGGAGCGATCGATGAGACGCGTGTCCACGGCGGCAACTAGACCTGCGCGACCTTTGACCTGGGGCACTGCATGTCGACATCGGGACATGGGCGCATGGGATGTACGAGTGTTTCAGCAATCTCCGACATCTAACTGTGACAACTAATTCTATGGACCGGAATTTTGTTAAGCTGTACGGTGTTCACTGCTTCTCAATGCAGTGCAGTGGACTCTGTCTTGCAGAGGAAAAGTCGGAGTGGTACTAATTGTTGCTACTGTTCTATTATATGGCAGATCCAACCCCTCCTCCTCATTAGTCGTCCTGGTGTAGCTGACAGAACCAACTTAGGGTTTATATAGTGCTTTAAAAACCAATATCAACGTCAAATTCCCGATAGATCGATTTATTGTTTCCGATCGTGGTACTGTGAGCTCACACACCAGTCCAACCCTGCCCTGTTTCCCAAAAATTGTTTAACGACATTGCATGAAACTGAGATGAAACTTTAAGTTAACCCCAGAGTAATGGATTTCCTGACAAATGACGTAGCTGTGCCAATATCCATTAACAGGATGGAATTTGAGAGGAAAGGGTTTCAGGATTGATTATGGTAGAAGGAATTACTTTTTAAGCAACGATCGTTTTGAAACCTTTAGAGAAGGATAGCTTGGACAATGCGATACTTGAGAGGATAGCCACTGGACGATATATTTACAAAACACTTATTAACATCATTTAAGGGTCATACAACGATACTGTCAGTTCAATAGCAGTGCTTCTATCACGATTCCAAATCACAACTTGTTTACTGAAATAAAAAAAAAAGTTACCCTTACTGACTTGCGGCGCTAAGCCACTTAGAATGTTCTTAACAATACTAGCATGATTTTCACATCTTGATCTAAAGCCAACGGTTACAACTTCAAATTTTTAAAGTGGCCACCACTGTATTGTCTTTAACCTAAGACAAAACCAACGCCATTTGTGCACATAGCTAGATGGTAAGTATTCAGTACAATGGTTGGACAACGCCAAACAGTAACACCTTTAAAATTTATTGTTTAACTGAGCAAAATCTATGGATTACAAAACATCAGAACTACCCCCTTCACAAAAGATAGGTAGCTTAAGACAATTTGCTTACGACAAATAAAATTGTTACATCAATACTCCATGAACACTGAACCTAGTCCTCGGAAATTAACAATATAAAATTTTAATCTCAAATTGAGTAACTTTTCCACAATTACCTTGTTTCTAATCCTTTTATAATCACAAGACACATGAGCAATATTGAACCAAGATAAACTACAAGACACATTTTGTAGATTCAGACTGTAAACGAGTTGCACTTTGGACACTAGCTCTCCTTGAAATTTTGCCCAAAGCACCCCAAATCGATGACACAATGTGCTTATTCAAACTCCGGTATCAGCCAGTTGAAACTAAAGTTTAGTGGCCAATTTTCGATAAGCGCTATTACGTAAGTAACAATAATAAAGATAATTTCAGTTTCAAATCAACAACCACATTGTGCAACATGACAACAGTCGCTTCCCTTAAAATTTAACACTTAAATCGGTGCTTCCAGCTTTTGTCATTAAAGAGAATGGTCTTTCAGTTTGAGCTCAACAACCCAATTAACCAACATGAAAACTGTTTGTTCGTTTTAAAATTTAATCGCTTAAGTTTGAGCTTTACGAACTCGTCATGCAATAGAATAACTCACAACTTTACTCCTGGCAATAACTAAATAAGAATACATGATCACTTATAGTGCCCCGGGCCGACAGCCTTTTCTTCATCAGCGAATCAAAATTAGTTTATCCATTCCATTGCAGACTTTTCACCAGCTCATTTTTTCAACAGCATAGAGACAAGCCTTCGGCAACCACAAGGCATCATCTGATAACGTTAAGCAAGCACCACACTTAGGACGTTTTGTTTGCTACATATTAATCTTCCTGCTTATACAACAGATAACAGAATGAAATGTGAATCCACACTGGAGCACGAAATTTGCCACACTTTTCAAAGCATGAGGAAACAAAATTTTCAACAGACAGTTAATGTGATGGATTGAAGTAGAACGCAGTAACACTCAAACACTCGTAGTGCACTCCCAGTCGGTCACAGGCACCTCACTGGCCCACTTTCGCCACTCGCTGGAACACAAAACAAGTGCCAAACACCTACTGCCAAGGCGCGGCCGCGTCAACCACATATGATTCTGCCAAATCTTTCTCGTTGACAGCCCGCAGCCCATTGCTAAAACACCTGGGCAGAGACATTTTCTATGCTCAGAACGAGTACGAGTCTGCAGATCATAAGGAAAATCCGAAGGCAGGGGAAGAGTGGGATTGGGAACCGCGTGGTTGTGGGGTCTAATACTGGGTAGCCCCAGTCCTAGTATGAACCAATAGGAAGCAAGGGTAAACTATCCCACACAAAAGGTATCTTTTTAAGTAATTAGTCAATCAATTTGATAGAGTGGGTGTAACATAAATGGACTATTTCCAAGACATCCACAACTGGGGTTTAACAGGTATTCACTACTTTGTTTAGGACAAAAGAGATGTTAATGCAGTACGTGACAGATGCTTGCAGAGCAACCAGAGGGGTAAGGAGGAGGGGACTGGAGGTAGGAGGGGTGGGAGGATTGCTTCTCCCAGCATTCTCTGCAGTATCTGCCCAGTAGGGTGAACATATAGATCAGCTGCTTCCACTGACCTGGTGCACAGTTTGTGCATTTGGGAGGAGACTGTGCATTCACTTGAACCAGAAGTAGCCACTTGAGGTGGGAATTCACCATCAATGGACGTGACCACAAATAAACAGGACTGTATGGGGTGACCTGGCGGCCAGATGTTCACAAATATGTAGCTTGTGTTCACTCTCCGAGGCAGGAAAGCTCTCTAGGCGCTCAGTATGCATTGTGTAATTGTCAGTAATGATCCACAGTTTCCTTACTGTCAATATGCTAATACCGCGAGATGTGTGCTTAACAGTCGGCAGCTGGTGTCTTTCGTGGTGGAGTGCAATGTCGTGAGCCTGTGTGTGCCGCAGCTGTCAGCGGATTGTGTGTGCATACTTTTTGGCTGGCTTCGAGTGCTGTGGTGGACACCAGTGTGTGGTGCAACCCAGCAGATAGTGTATGAGCATATGTGAAGACGTGATCAAATTGCTTAAATATACATTCAGAAGGGGTGGATAATCTTTGGGAAAACTGTCCAGATTTCAATACTGAAACTGAATTGTATGTGGTGGAGGATGAAAGCTGAAAAAGCAACACAGTAGGTTAGAGGAACTGTTGGGAAGATTTCTGAATGGTGCAAATGAGCTGTATATGGTGCAGGGAGGGAGGGAGGGTGGCTGTGGAATGGCGAAAACCAGCAATGAGGATATCTTTGAAAGATGGATTAAGGATAGAAGATGTGGTGGGAGTGCAACTGAACTGCGCATGGAGGAAGACTGTCGAAAGTATTTCTCAGGAGGATGGAAGGGGATTGTAAATCAGAGGGTGTGAGGGGTTTTCATCTAGTGGGCCAGGAAGGAAGGCTGTCAGCGAGATCAAAGAGTTTCTCAGAAGGATGGAAGAGTGTCATGAAAGAATTAATCACCGAGCGAGGTGGCGCAGTGGTTAGACACTGGACTCGCAATCGGGAGGACGACGGCTCAATTCCGCGTCCGGCCATCCTGATTTAGGTTTTCCGTGATTTCCCTAAATCACTCCAGGCAAATGCCGGGATGGTTCCTCTGAATGGGCACGGCCGACTTCCTTCCCCATCCTTCCCTAATCCGATGAGACCGATGACCACGCTGTCTGGTCTCTTTCCCCAAAACAACCAACCGAGAATTAATCCCCAGGAGGGGGGTGCGGGGGGGGGGGGGGGGGGGGTATAAATCAATCACGTGTGCCTCTGAATGTATGCATGCCCCTCATATAAGCAATATGCACTAACAAAATGTGCTGACACTGCCACTGGCCTACTACTCACAACTGTGGCGTTTTCTCATATTTTTCATTGTCTTTCCAAAAATTTCATTATTTGTCAATTTAAAAAAAAGTTGTTTTGAAAATCATTCTTCACAGAAGCCCTCTTCTCGGAATTTAAATCATCATAGCTACTCCTTCAACCAGTGTGACTGCTAGAAGGAGATAGCATGGATGATTCAAAGTCTTTCTAAACGAATTCCGCCACTAAGCTATGACACTGCTGGAGGTTTCTATAATGAGTGACATATCTCTGCTTGGTCCCCAGCATTGTTATCAGGTTGGGTATGGTGCCTCCTCAAGGAACTAGTTGCTCTAGACATAGTGTAAAATCACTGTGCACATCATGCACACTAATAAGGTGTTTGAGGTCTGCCTCCACAACTTACCATACAGCAGAATCAACCACCACACTATGGATATTTTCACCTAATCCCTGCATTCGTCTTCGGACAACCATCGAAACTCATCAATCAGCTGCGATTGTTGCATAGAATGCCTGTATATGTTATTCACATCCAATTACATAATGTAGCTCAAAACATATGTGGCGTGCCTATGGATGCATTAGCGAAGTCCCCCATGGATCCTGCACTCAAAGGATGTCAGCATTGTTCCATTAAGTTTCGGGTGTGCAACCGCAAGAATTCTCCTTCTTCTTCTAATATTTCGGCTGTATAACGTTCAGCCATCTTCAGAGTGAGCCGCAAGACTGCCGCTCCAGTGCTCGCTTCGTCCCCTTTTACTCGTGTACCGCGCAACTGCGCATGCGTCCACAGATGCAAATACGCCAGAGACGTTGGTCGGCGGCAGAGACGTGCACAATACGCTAGTTACATCTATGACTCCGAATCCGATCTGTGTTGGCATTTCGATACATCATTGTGAGCTGCAAGGTGACGACGTCTTTGTGAGTTTGTTACAACAAGTGCCGGATTCCATCATTTATCAAGGTTGAAACCACTATCTCTATTAATTAAATTCGACGTCAAGCGAATTTCAATTGCCTCCTTCACTATCGAATCCCAAAAAGATGATGTAGTTGCCAGAATTTCGACGTTTTCATACAACATACTGTGACCAGTGTCAATACAATGCTCTGCCACTGCCGACTTGTTAGGTCGTAAAAGACGTGTGTACCTCCGGTGTTCTGTACATCTTTCTTGGACAGTACGAGTTGTTTGTCCAATGTAAGAAGGGCCACAGTCACATGGAATTTTCTAAACTCCAGATTTTCGGAGCAGCCAATCATCTTTAACGGAGCCCACTAGTGCAACCGTCTTGGGTGGAGGACGAAAAATCACTTTTACTTCGTGCCTGCTGAGAATTCGTCCTATTTTTGAGGAGAGGTTACCCACATATGGCAGGAAGGCCATAGATTTAAAGGTTTCTCTTCTTCTGCTGTCTTTGTGGCTTCTTTCGATTTCGTTTTCAGTGCCTTCTGTATTTGCTGTGGAGAGTAGACATTGTCTTCAATCACTCTTTGCGAGTGGGAAAGTTCATCTTGCAGACTGCTTTCATCAGAAATAATATGCGCTCTATGGGTCAAAGTTCAGGGAACACTCATCGTCTGGGCAGGATTTTGGCAGCTATTTAGACTTAAATACAAATCCCTGTGCGTCGGCTTCCGATACACTTCATGTCCCAAAGTGCCATCCTCTCTGCGCCGAACCAGAACATCCAAGAATGGAAGGCATCCCTCCTTTTCAGTTTCCATTGTGAACTGTATTTGATCAGTAGCTGAGTGCTAATTTTCGTTTTCTCGAGCATAGTGTCCCAAGATAACACAGGTGCTACGTAATAAAAGTCATGTTCCAAAACATATGTTGTCATGCGTATATTCCGGAATTTCTCAGAAACGTATGAAGTTTTCCATACTCTTCTAAAGTGGAGATGTTAAACTTCTGACAAACTTTCACGGCATGCTCATGGCCTGTATCTGATATGGCATCGCCCGTATAGTTACTGGTGAATGCAATTATGTTGGGTAGTCTGGTTACATTGCGTCTTCTCATACAATCCAGATTTTCATATGAGAAATCCCGTTCCTTGTCACATGCTGAGATTTGTGTCACTGGAACATACACCTCCTCCAGAGGCAGAGTTTCAACAAGTCCCTGGAGTGCTGCCTGCGTAAAACATAATGAGTGTAGGAAGCAGAGTGTAACTTTTGGTGCCATTCATTTGGAGAATTAACTATATTTCTCAACGCTCTCTGGCCGAACATTGATCAGATCCTTCTCAATACCGAAATTAACCAAGTGCGCATCGAGAAAGTGAGCAACACGCCCGCAAACCCGTTCAAAGTGGTCGACAGGAGGGGGGGGGGGGGGGGGGTTGTTCCATGAGAGCTGACGAGGTGCGAGCTGTCCTGTGGGACTTCCCCATTAGATGGCAATGGTACCTATGAGGAATTTCCCATTCTCTAACGACTGTCCACAAGTATGACAGTCCACCGCCATTTGTACAAATCGGTATTCTCCTTTCCCATGGTGATGGGGATGCCGGTTCTGTAAAAAAGCTTGTCAACTTCCCATGAAAGTTTCTCAAGCTCAGTGAGCAACCAAATCGCAGGATTATCTCTGATATAAAGGGTGACAATTATTGAATTATGTGAAATAAAAAACTGCACACTTGGCCACGGAGTATGATGGGAATTAATATGTGCATGCATGGTTTGATTTAGCTATGAAGCTCACTTTCATTTGGATGGGTTCGTCAACAAGCAAATTTAGCGTGTTTAGTAGGCTGAGAATCCACATTTCGCGATCGAGAAGTCTCTTCACCCTCAACGACTGATTGTGTGGTGTTCAATGTCCAGTCATGGAATAATCAGTGCAATATTTCTTGATGCCACGGTGACTACTGAACAGTATGTGAAAGTTCTGGAAGACGATTTGGTTCAAAAATTCAAAATGGTTCAAATGGCTCTGAGCACTATGGGACTTAACTGCTTAGGTCATCAGTCCCCTATACCTTAGAACTACTTAAAACTTACTAACCTAAGGACATCACACACATCTATGCCCGAGGCAGGATTCGAACCTGCGACCGTAGCAGTCGCGCGGTTCCAGACTGTAGCGCCTAGAACCGCTCGGCCTCTCCGGCCGGCGAAGACAATTTCATCCCCATTGTCCACAGTGATCCTGATTGAGACAAGATGTGGCTCATGCAAGACGGAGATCCACCCCATCGAAGCAGGAGAATTGTTGACGCCTGGAGGAACAGTTTTGAGACAGCACTCTAGCTCAGGGGTACCCAAAGGCCACTGGCATGGACCTCGATTGGCCGCCATATTCTCCAGATATGTACAAATGCGACTTCATTTGTGGGGCTATTTAAATACAAGGTGTACAGCAGTAATCTCAAAACCACTGCTGACCTGAAAACAGCCATTCAGGAGGTCATCGACAGCATCGATGTTCCGACACTTCAGCGGGTCATGCAGAATTTCGCTATCCGTCTGCGCAACTCATAGCTTCTGCTCCAGTGTATACTTTGCTTACCAAACACCATTCCCCAACTGATTTGTGTTTATCATTTTTGTGTAAGATTTATCAGCTGGTTCTTCAGGAAGTTGTAGTTAATAAAGCCTTAATAAAAGTTGTCAATATTTTGTGTACTTAAATACGCCACAGCTATCACTCACACTCCCTCTACTATCCATTGTTTTTATTTTATTCTGGTGGTACAAGAGCACACCACCAATTTACGGTTCATAATATCGTTAGTTAATTCGATTATTAATTTTATTTCTGAAAGCGGTTACATGCATAGGGCTACAAAACTGCCAAGAGTAAATTTACTAGTTCATATAAGAGACTCATGTGAGTAGCACATGATTTGAGGATTATTGACATGATAATAATTTTCTTTCTCTATAGATAATAACATTTAGCTTCACTCTGACATAAAATTATGATTAAAGCAACCGACGTTTTTAAGGTTTTTCACCATCTTTGTGGTATGTTTAGATACTTCTCAGAGACGTTTCTGTAACAGTGTAATAAGAGCACAAGCGTTCCTCGCTGATTTCGAGGGGTTTTACGTGAGTATTTTTAACTGTGCCGGTTTTTAACTACAGTTTTATAGCAATATGTATGTTTTTCCATCAACGAGACGTCTGTTTTTCTAGATATGTGTGGTCTGAGTACGATTAGTGCCACGACTGCGATTTATAGCTGTGTATTGCGTGCAGAGAGTATTTTATGTACCTGTGACGATGTTTTTAACTATCATTTTTTCTGGATACGTCGATTTACCGGAAAAAAGTCTGCTTTGCCTACCATCTTTAGTGAAATCTGTAGCAGTGTAATTACGTGCGATGAGTGTTTGATGTACTTGTGACATCGTTTTTAACTACCGTTTCTTTCGACTTGTATGATTTTCTGTCAAAAATACTTCCTATGTACTAAGATGGTATCCATTATTTCCCATACATATAAGGCTCACCGGCCACTTCTTCCGTGCGGACGCAGAAACAGTGCCCGAACTCTTACAGGAATCGGCAACGCGCCGCGAGTAATGAGTATAATGGGCAGGGGCACCACGAATGTAGTGAGGGAAAATACGTTGAGAATGTGGGTTTCGCGGGAGGCATGCCAGAGATAAATCCCTGCAGTCGCACTATCCTCTGTGTTCTCGGTGGCTCACATGGATAGAGCGTCTGCTGGAGATCCCGGGTTCTGTCCCCGTTGACGTATGTCAACACCTGTAAGCAGCTATGGGTTTTCATTTCATTGCAAAAATACTTCCGTTTTACTAGAAATACATGATGAAATGAAGTCCATCTGTACAAAGATTTTCTGGCAGCTTACGGTGATGGTTTGACATACAGAAGTTACGCTGAGGCTGTGGACCCACACATAAAGTTACTATGCTATCTGATCAGAAGTATCTGGCACCCTATGTAATGTGGAACTGCTCACCAGATGCCATGAGAGGAGAACGCATCAGCATAAAGAGAGGTGGGGAGTATTGTGTTGCCAGCAGACAAGCAATAACAGCAGAATGGGTTGGGTCAGGAGAGGTCAGTGACTTCAAATGTGGACTACTTACTGAATATGACCTGAGTAACGAATCCATCAGGGGCACTTCAGCCCTCGTACAACTGCCCGACTGTTGGTGATGTCACTGTGAACTGGAAATGTGAAGGAAAAACCACAGCCTAACCAATACCAGGCAGACCTCTTGTTGTGACTAACAGGGATCGTCCATTATCGTGGAGTTTGGCTGTCAAAAGTTGCGAAAAATCAGCAGAAGTAATCACTCATGAGCTCTAAAATGTTACCAGCAGTCGAACTAGTACAATAACTATGCACAGAGAGTCAAGAAGAACGGGGTATAATGATCATAAGCCACACATTTCTGTAGTCACTGCTAAGCGACGATTGTGGTGGTGTCAAGAGTGACGATATTGGACAGTGGATGACTGGATATGAGTGATGATTTGTGAAACTTTCTGCCAGATTAACACTGTGTGCCGGACCGAGACTCGAACTTGGGTCCTTTGCCTTTCGCGGGCAAGTGCTCTACCACTGAGCTACCCAAGCACGACTGACGCCCCGTCCTCACACCTTTTATTCCGCCAATACCTCGTCACCTACCTTCCAAACTACACAGAAGCTCTCCTGCGAACCTAGCAGAACTAGCACTCCTGGAAGAAAGGATATTGTGGAGACATGGTTTAGCCACAGCCTGATGGTTGTTTCTAGTGATGATTTGTGGTGAATCACCTTGTATCCTAGACAATTCGATGAGACCGTTTGGGATGGACGAATGCCTGGAAGGCGTTATGTGCCATCATGTGTAATGCCAACAGTGAGGTATGAAAGAGGTGGTGCTACAGTATGGGGGTGTTTCTCGTGGTTAGACTATGGTTGCCATATTGTGCATAATAGAGCCGTGCGCTGCTCGTGATCATGCCGTTTAGTGCTTGTGATCTTGTGTTTACAGTACTGCCGCCTCGTTTATTATTCGATTTACCAGCGTCACTAAGTTGCTGGCTTGCCTGACCGTGAGTGGCAGCAGCAGCGCTTGACGACAAGAGCCCTTTGGAGCGACCGCTAGTACTTCCGGGTCATCGTGCGTCGGGCGCTGAGTCGGGAGGGAGCAGTAGTGAGATCCGGACAGCCATGACTCTCCCGATCGTTGCCGACACGCATGACTTGAGTGGGGACGACCTTGGTTGGTCGTTCGGTCGGTCGTATCATCGGACGACGTGTGTTTGGCCGCCGACCGCTTCTGGATTCTCTGGTGATTCGTCCTTGTTGTTCCTCAGTGACTGGTTTTAGTATCATTTGAGTTGTTTGTGGAAGTGTTTCTGCGGAGCCGTGTGTAGCTTTTGGTTTTGACTGACCAGTTCATGTAACGCTCTCTGCGTGTTGGATGGAATCGCTCGATTGGTACAGAGCAGCGAGGAAGTCTCCGTGGCGTGGGGTCAGGCGCAGACCGCTGGGGCATGCACTCGCGGTCGGATTGTGAGGCGCTAGCAGCGAGAGCTACAAATTTCGCTGCCCGCAGAACCTGCACACTGAAGTTGAGTGATCAGTTAACCTGCTATGAAACCTCAACTGCTGTGACATCTCTTCGTCCATTGCCGGTTGTTGCCTCTTGGGCCGTTCCAACTAGCAGCAAGGTAAGGTGTGTTGGAGTTGGCGAAATTTTGCCGCCGTCTTCCTGTATCGTCTTTAACTATTAAACTGGTTGTTACTTATCAGTGAAGTGTGCCAGCGGTATTTCCTGTATTGTGGCCGTTAACGCCCCAGTTATCTGCCAGGGTCATTAGCGTAGTTTTCCGGCAGTGTGTTTTTCCTCGCTGTGTTGAGGCTGTCTGGCACGACATGTAGTTCGACAGCCTTTGAGTCGTTTGTTCATATTTTTTTATAGTGGTGTTTGTGCCTTGGCTGTTTTTAGACGCCAATTTTGAAGACATGGTGCTGCTGTTATCTTCGTCCTCGGCTGATACTTTCCATTGCCGTGCCGTTGGTCAGGCGGAAGGAAACTGATCAGATTCTTGGTCGGTCCTTGAGCCGTCCCTGGGTCGGGTTGCCATCCGATTATTTTACCTTACCTTTGGCTGCCTGTCTCATCTCACCTTACATTAGAGCAACCTCCTCAGGCCAACACTTGGAACACTTCTGAGAACCCTGAGTTGTTCAATGTCTTATGTGTGGCCTTCAGCCGAGTATTTATTTATTTATTTTTTAATAAGCCCTTCAGCCATGTGTATTCTTTAAAGCAATTTTTAATAACTTATGTTCAGACCTTCTTAACTAGACCTTCAGCCACATTGTTTTAATTTGATCCTTTTAAGGTAATGTGTAACTAAGCGGATTTTAGGAAGCCAGCCAGAGTGGCCGAGTGCTTCTAGGCACTTCAGTCTGGAACCGCGCTGCCGCTACAGTAGCAGGTTCGAATCCTGCCCTCGGGCTTGGATGTGTGTGATGTCCTTAGGTTAGTTAGGTTTAAGTAGTTCTAAGTACTAAGGGACTGATGACCTCAGATGTTAAGTCCCGTAGTGCTCAGAGCCATTTGAACCATTTTTGGTTCTTAGGAAAATAACAGTTTGTGTGTTTTGTTCAACTGACAGAAACTTATTACGGCCCCCTCCGCAACCATAGGCTGCTCAGCTCTATCCTGCAATTCCAGATTACTATAATAAATCGTTGCATTCGGGGTATATGAACAAATTTTACTGCATTGTGTACTGATGACAGTACAGGAAGAACTTGGAGGTGATGACTGATAACGTGAAAATATACCCTGTTATAAAGAAGCATCTGTGAGCAATTACTTGTAGGAAATAGCATTCCTAAGATGAACTGACGTGCCCAGAGGCTCGTCCTGAACCGAACTGAACACTTTTGGGATTAATAAGGACGTGGACTTCACTCCATGCTCCAGCTACAGTGTCCAACATCACTACCTATTCTGGAGACGACTCTTGAGGAAGAATGGGCAACAGGTACTCACACACCTCACTGCAAGTGTCCCCAGCGGAGGAAGCCCCCACAAAGGCGAAGGGCGGACACGGCACATATCCGTCAGAGTATTATATACCGAGGGTGAAAGGTTACAGCACTCGTTATTTAAAATTTAAGTATTTTCGTAATTATTAAGTTCTTGTTAAAGATGTTCTGGTTTCACTTTTACAGTAAATAACAATTCAAATATGATAGTAATGAAAGATATTGGAATCAGCTGTCATGTTGAACTGTACCAACAATTTTCCTTCTACGTCCCCTTCTGAGGTGCAAACGCCCACCAAGGGACGGTAATGTCCTTGTTGAGAACCACTGCTCGAGATGGAAGAACTAGAGAAATGTATCGCGACTGTGGAATCAAACAGTGACGTCCATCACGGATGGGTTGGGCAACGCCACCGCCACCAGAGAATGACGCGTGTCAGAAAGCTCTCTAACGGCCTGCAGCGCAGTGGAGCGATGGTACCTCGGAGGCAGGGTGGGTGACGGGCAGCCAGTGGAAACAGCGATATGCAATTCAATGTCCGCGGCCGGCCGGGGCCTGGGCCGCGTTCGATTACGAGGGAGGAAGGAAGGGGGGGGGGGGGGGGCAGACAATTTGGCAGCAGGCAGCCGGGGCCGCATTTCCGAGCTGGGCGGAGTGGTGTGTTCTCTCAAAACAGATTGGATCCTTCACTGCGGAATGGAAGAGGCCGCTTTCTCTGCCGTCGGTTCTCCAATAGATTGGACCCATTAACAGACCATAACTTTTCTTCATATTTCCCCGTCATTTGTACGAAAAAATAGCGCTTGTAAGCTCAGCTCAAGAACAGATTTGGAATTAGATTACCTCAGATAGAACAAGAGTAACTCTGTGTCATAGTAATTCATCGTTTTTGCCCTCTATTGGTCACAACCATTTTCCTCCTCCCAGAAACGGTAACTTTCTGTCAACAACCGCACGATCACGCACACACACACTCACACAAACACACACACATACACACACACACACACACACACACACACACACACACACACACACACAACACACACAAACACACACACACACACACACACTCACACGGATACACGCACACGTGCACACACGCACGCACAGACACAAACGTATATCGCAGAACACGCACAGAAAATGTAACGAAGAGCTTGTTACACACCAACAGCATGGGATAACAATTAATGGAGAATGCTTAAAAACTACCCATTATGCTGATGATATTGCCTTATTGGGCAAAAATAAAAGCGACCTACAAAAAACACTTCAACAGGCCATATCAATTCTTAGAAGAATAGAGCAAGATGACAATAAGCATAAACAAGAAAAAGAAAACTCGAGAGGCGGAAAAATAATACAGTTGATCAACGTCAGGGCAGAAATTATCACAAGTAACTATTTTCAGGTACCTCGGAAGTATCACAGCAGATGGTAGAAGTACAATGGATGTTAAAGATAGAATAACCCATTAAAGAGAAACACTTATCCAGAAACGACCGCTACTGACGTGAAACATTCTCTCCTTTATACCAGGAAACGAATGTATGTGGCAGAAACCTGGACGCTGAGGAAGGCACAAAAGTAAAGTTATAAAGCTTTGGGGAAGTGATGTTGGAGGGGAATGTTGAAAACAAGAAGGACTGGCGGAATCGTAAACGAAGAACCTCTGACAAGAGTAAGGAGCGTGCTCAAAACAGTCACAGCTAGGGGGAACAACATGATTAGCCACATACGCCACCGTTCATCCTAGTTCACTCCTCGGATGGAAGGTGCAATGGAGTGAAGAATATTGAGCGGGCGACCGAGACAAGAGATCACGGACGAAATTAAAACTGGCAGAAGAAACTAGAGGCTAGCAGAAACAAGACAGGAAAAAATGAGCAAGCTAACCAACTTTTGGACTGAGGAGCAAAAGAAAAAAATTACAGGCAACATACACTACCAAACTCATTATTCAGTAAAGCGAGCCATGATTTTAGGCTTTTCCAGCGTATCGTGATTTATACCTGCGTGCATCCACCTTTCTTCCCCCTTCACGGTGAGAATGCGTCCTTAGCGCGCTATTGCGCAGGACTCGCGAAATCTCCGACCAAGATTGCTCACCAGCAGAGTTGCAGCACTTGCAGACATGTTTTCTGGGAGAATTGTTGCAACTAGCCCCAGGTAAAGCGCGACATAAAAGCAAAGGACCCAGCGATGTGGCGCAGTGGTTAGCACACTGGACTCGCATTCGGGAGGACGACGGTTCAATCCCGCGTCCGGCCATCCTGATTTAGGTTTTCCGTGATTTCCCTAAATCGCTCCAGATAAATGCCGGGATGGTTCCTTTGAAAGGGCACGGCCGACTTCGTTCCCCATCCTTCCCTAATCCGACGAGACCGATGACCTCGCTGTTTGGTCTCTTCTCCCAAACAACCCAACCCAAAAGCAAAGGAAAATGGGCCACGGCTTGCAAAGAGAGAAGAAAAACCTGTTGCGACGGCGTTTATCCCTTATTTCGATAACACAGCCGCGAAAATTCACGTAGTATTCCGGAGAAATAACATGAAGTGTGTATCTCGACGGCCACTAAAGATGAAAGCCATCATGGCATCTGGAGTCCAAAAAGACCTGTGGTGTACTTTGGTCTGACCATCTACACTTGTGGTTCCCATCCTTTCTGATACCATTATCGCTGAGTTCAATCATATGTATGCCAGTAACGCTGAGACGTGGGACTTAGCGAAAGCAGGAAAGGTGTGGATGGGGCCTAACCAGTTACCGCTGGTTGCACAGAAGACACATATCTACTTTATTTTTAAAAAAGAAAACTCTCAATAATCATTTTCAAATATTTTATTATACTGGTGGCTGAAAGCCTTATTAGAAGAATTGCAAGTTATTATCGGCTCAAGGCCACAAGCAATGCTATACACAACTGCTGACGGCCTGATTAAGAAGGTTCAAAATTATTCGCCGGCTGAATGCCAGAAGCAATTTCGAAAATACACAACGTCTGAAGGCCGGAATTACAAGAGAGGAAGGCAATAACATCTTAAAACATTAAGGTAAATTTTAAACAATTATGATAACTTGTCCAAATAAGATGGAGTTATCCACAGACAGTGCTCCCTGGATCGCCCTGAGGAAGGTGACTACAGCTGCGTAAGCGGTTAGACAGGCAGCCAAGAGTTGTGCTCACGTAACAGGAGGGCAATTCACACTTGGGCTAGCTTAAGCGCCGATCGACCGACTAACCAATCCACCTGACGCTCAATTAGCGGTACACCGATGGAATATTTTTAGGCAAAGACGGACAGCATCATGTCTTCAGAAACACACCGAAGGCCGAAGAAAAAACTAGAACCAAGGTAGACCTCCCAAAAACATACGCACAGTACAATTCAAGGGGCTGTCGAACTACACCCCGTGTCGTACAGCATCAACACGGCGAGAAAAGGCACACTCCCGGAAAAGTACGCTAACCTCCAGGGCAGGTAATTTGGGCGTTTGGCCCCAAGGCAAAAAATACCGCTGGCTGCTCTTCACTAATAAGAACAACACTAAATCCAAACTAACATCAGGGAGTAGAAGGCGGCTAATAGCTTCCACCAACCTGACAGACTCTAATTGTTGCAGTTGGTCTCACTGACCCTGGGAGCAGCAACACGCAAACAACAGCGAGATCTCAAACAGTGGAGGTTTCAGTATTGGACATGGCTCACTCAACTTCAAACGTCGTGGGTTCAGTCGTCGGCTACAGCCCCTTGGCCCGCCAGTGCCAGCACGTCGCCAGCGGTCCCGGCCAGCCCTCGCACTGTAGACCTCCTCGCTGCTGCGACCGAGGCCGAACTGCCTGACACACATGATGACCTGGAATTCTAGCCATGGCACAAAAGATAGTACCACAGTACTGGCTGTCGATAACCGCTGCTGCCGGCCGTTGTGGCCGAGCGGTTCTAGGCGCTTTAGTCTGGAACCGCACGAACGCTATGGTAGGAGGTTCGAATCCTGCCTCGGGCATGGATGTGTGTGGTCCTTAGGTTTGGTAGGTTTAAGTAGTTCTAAGTTCTAGGGGACTGATGACCTCAGATGTTAAGTCCCACAGTGCTCAGAGCCATTCGATCCGTTTTTAACCGTTGCTGCTGCCACTCATGGAGAAACAATACTACCAACTCAGTGGCACCATTAACACAAGAAGAAATCGAGACACCACACTACATCAATTTATGAATGGCAAGAACGCGAGCCGCACACGGCTCAACCCCCTCCTCTCCCCCACCTCCCCTCCCTCCCCCCCACACATCATCATCAGCATAAGACCGAAATAAATGTTATAATGAAAAACTAATTTCTTTGAACACTTCTGTTTTTAATCTTATGAGAGGTAAATGATATTTTGTTTTTGTGCATTTTTATACTATGAACTACTGATCAATGACACAGTAGGAACTGCTTATTTCTAACAATCCTTTTTATACGACGACGAAGCAATTCTCAGTGAATCGTGAGTGCTACCAACAAATCCTTTTCGGAAAAGGAAGCTAATTGCAAAATGCACCACTCCTCTCCTCACAGACACTTGCTGCACCCACAGCCTGCATGCAGATTTAAAATGAACCAAATTGAAATATTGCACCAGTTTGTTGTTTGTAAATCACTTACTTGCAAGACTCCTTATTTCTGAACTGGCAAGAAATGGAATCTTCAAGCTGCTAATGCTTTGTGTCTGACCACTCCCACTAATAATAACAAGAATAATATCTAGGCTCAACTGCAGCATAGTACCCATTACATGCACTGAGGTGACAAAAGTCAGGAGACACCTCTTAATATCGTGTCGGACTTTCTTTTCCCTTTGTGCAGCAACTCAACGTGATACGGATCCAACAAGTCGGAAGTTAGCCGTATTGCATCTATTGACGTCCATGATTACGAAATTGTTGCCAGTGTACGATTTTGTGCACGAAATGACCTCTAAATTATGTCCCATAAATGTTCCATGGCATTCATGTCGGGCAATCTGGCTGGCCAAATCATTCGCTCGAACTGTGCAGGATGTTTTTCAAACTAATAGTGAATGATTGTGGCCAGGTGACATGACACATTGTCATCCATAAAAATTCCATCGTTACTTGGGAACATGAAGTCCCTGAATGGCTGTAAATGGTCTCCAAGTAGCCGAACATAACGTTTTCCAGTTAATGGTCGGTTCCGTTGTACCAGAAAAACCAGTCCTTTCCATTATGGACCCATCATCAGCTTGTACAGCGCGTCGTTGAGAACTAGGGTCCTTGGCTGCGTGAAATCTGCACCAAACTCGAATCCGACCATTAGCTCTTACCAACTGAAGTCGGGGTGCTCATCAAACTAAGTCACGGTTTTCCAGTCGTCTATGGTCCAACAGTTATGGTCTCGAGCCTAGGAGAGCTCTACAGGTGATGTCAGCAAACGCGCGTCGGTCGTCTGCTGCCGTAGCCCATTAACGCCAGACTTCGCCGCACTGTCCTAAAGGATACGTTGATCGTACCTCTCACATTGATTTCTGCGGTTATTTCAAGTAGTGTTGCTTGTCTGTTAGCACTGGCAACTCTACTCAAACGCCTCTACTCTCGGTCGTTAAGTGAAGGCCGTCGGCCACCACCTTGTCCGTGGAGATATATAATAGCTAAAATTTGGTATTCTCGCACACTGTGGATCTCGGAATACTGAATTCCCTTACGATTTCCGAAATGGAAGGACCCATGCTTCTATCACTAACTACCATTCCACGTTGAAAGTCTGTTAATTCCACTCATACAGTCATAATCACGTCGGAAAACTTTTCACACGGGTCAGCTGAGTAAAAATGACAGATCCGCCAAGGAACTGCCAATTTACACCTTGTGAACCGTCATCTACGTCATCTGTATGTGTGCATATCGTTATCCCATGACTTTGACCCTCAGTGCAGTTACTCTTGTGCTGTCAGTTAGTACTTTTATAGCTGCGAAGTGCATAAGTACGTGTTTAGTGAGTGGACTATGTGAGGAAAATGTTGTTGTTCACAAATTCGTTTGAGGAGGTATAACCTCCGGCGCACTGTGTCCCATGTTAACGCACGTATTTTAAAATAAACTGTTGTTATTGGTAACTTATGTACGAGGGTTGGAACTTAAGTAGTGGCAACTACTTATTCACAACCGATACAAAAGATTTACATGTTTCCACCTGTAAACTGTCCTGCAAATTAGTCACCATCGGTGTATAGAATTCGTTGCCAGCGATGTGGAAGGCGTAAGGTACCGTTAGCAGAGACTGTTCTGTTGATGGTGCGAATTGAGCGGTGTACTGACTGTCGAATCTCTGGAACAGTTCTGTAGCGAATGCCACGGAGGACTTAAGTCCGGGGGGTATGATGGATTGTACATTAATTCCCAGTTCCATCGACCGAACAGAGCAACCACAGCTTGCGCTGCACGCGGCCGCCCATTATCGTGCAAAATGATGGGTGGATTGCGCAGAAAGTGTCGCCACTTCTTTCGCAAAGCTGGTCGCAGGTGATGCTCCAAAAACGAACAGTAATACTGTGCACTGACAGTCTGCCGTGGAGGAACGTAATGTGTTAGGATAACACCATCACAGTCGTACACGAGAATCACCGTAACTTTAGACCATTCGATTGCCACCGTAAGCAGAACAGGCTCTGTTAACGGTATACTACGGCTCCAACATCGCTAACAACGGGTTCTACACAACGTTGGTGACTACTTCGAAGGACAGTAACACGTGAAAACATGTAACTCTTTTGTATCGGTTGTGAATAAATAGTTGCCACTATTTAAGTTCCAACGCTCGTAATAGTTTTTACAGTCTTACGAAATAGTGACAACAGTAACGGTGGGTAAAGACTATTTTGCTTCATGACCGAAGCATAATTGTACCGTTGTGTTTCTACCCCTCAGAAAGTTTCATTTGACCCTTCAGGGGGTAATTACCCCCAGGTTGGAAACCACTGACCTAGACGGTACAGGAAACGTGAGCGGAGCACACGGATAGGGAATAATCGCATTGCCTGTTGAGGAGCATTGTTTGAATTACAACGACACTAGTTTGTCAAACTACGCCAACAAATTCCGTTATACTGTTCTTGCTTAAAGCAAGACAGTCCGTGGCAATATCCAATCACGTCACGCCGACTGAAGATCTCAAACCAGTGGCGTTCCTGACCATCGCAGTGACGACACAGAGACTGAGGACTGCGACTCGTACTGCGGCAGTCCATTTATTACTCCCCCCGCCTCCCACCTCGCGAGCGGAGCCGCGCCCTGCTACCGCGGACTGAGCTCGGCAACGGCATGGAGGTAGCACGTAAGACGGCTTCCATCAGAAGGCAAGTGAGTCATGAGGACCGCCTAAAGATGGCTACAATTCAGGTTACCAAAAAGTTGCACAGTTCTTAGGATGACACTCGGCTGAATTCTTTCTTTCGCTTACTCCATAGTCCCGCAGCGATGGCAGGGTCGGCGCGGTTAGAACGGATTTGCCCAGGTTAGTTTTAGGGGAGGTCGGATCCCCTTCCTGCCGCCATCCCGGGACCCCCAGGGATGGAATCAGTGTACCCCAGCTGTCTGCACCTAGTATAAATCGTGAAATAGTGCGAATGGGTTTCAAATGTCTGCGACGCGTGTAACTGAGGCTGAATGTGGGGACCAGCCCGGTATTCACCTATCAGGATGTGGGAAACCTCCTAAAAACCACATCCAGGCCGTCGACGTTCATCCGCCAGGCGGGTTCTATCCGGGGCCGGCGCGCCTACCCGAGTCCAGGAAGCAGCGCGTTAGCGCTCTCGGCCACCCTGGCGGGTTGATTACTCTCGGCTGAATATGCGAGAACATTAGAAATTCAACAACTTGGTTAAAATATTTAAGGATTAGAAACCTCAAGATACAATTCAGCTAGTTTTCCTATGACGCAAACTAGACTGTGGTGTCGAAAGCACAGCACGCACCACCAGGCAGCACCACAGGACGACAGGTCGACAAGTCACTCCAGAGGTGGCGTAGTCCCGCGATTGCCGCATCAGAAAGTACAGCGGTGGCGCCGCCAGGGTAGAGCAGAGCGGGTAGTTCCAAGTAAGCTCGACTACCGAGAAGACCGCCTTTTACTTTAATACTTCGTGCCGCATCGTCTGCTTCTAGCGAGTCCACAGAGCCCTTCTTCTGTGAACTTCTAGTGGAACAAGAACTGTGTCCAACTTAGCTTCTGGAATAGTAGTGGAATTTCAAGATCTGCTGCCTGTCAATAAATATGTGTGTTCTTGTCACTAACCATCATCAGTGTTTCAGTGTTCTCGTTCTCTTTTCACAGTGTTTCCCTCAGTGCATTATAAATGGTCGATGATGGCGACGAGTAAAATCTACTTCTTTGGTTGTATGGCCGGCCGGTGTGGCCGTGCAGTTCTAGGCACTTCAGTCTGGAACCATGTGACCGCTACGGTCGCAGGTTCGAATCCTGCCTCGGGTATGGATGTGTGTGATGTCCTTAGGTTAGTTAGGTTTAAGTAGTTCTAAGTTCTAGGGGACTGACGACCTAAGATGTTAAGTCCCATAGTGATCAGAGCCATTTGAACCATTTAGTAGTGAAGGCGGTTTGATTACTTAGATCTGTTGTAACGATTCTGGAAAGTTTAGCCCACCTTCAAGGGAAACCACATAAAGGACGTTAGTATAACTAGTTCCGAAGTACTTACAGGGCAAGGAAGTCAGCAGACATCGAACTGATTCAGGAATGTGTATTGGGGTCGTAAAAGGTCAGTAAAACTCAAGATAAAATGTAATAGAGATGTTTAGCAAACCTAGATGGGAATCTTGGAAGAAAGAAAATGTTGAGAGAGTGAATCATTCAGCAACTGGACTAGCACTCGTGGAGGAAAAGACACTGCAATGAAATGACGAACCTACAGCGAAGGGTCTGCATCCAATGCGCTCAGTTTTGAAACTTCCTGACAGACGAAAACTGAGTGCTGGATAGCGAGCGGAACGCGAAACGAGTAAGTATGTTACTGAGCTTCCTCGTCACGCTTCCTGGTCCATTCTCACAGGTTTACTTCCGCAAGTAACTTCCTTCCTACCTTTCAGAAGCCGCAGAAGTTCTCATGTATACCTTGCGGTATAAGCACTCCTGGAACAAAGAATATTCATGGGGGTATGATTTAGCCAGAGCCTAAGTGATTAATCCAGAATTTTTAGTTATTCTTTCATTATTATGGAGTTCGTAAGTCTTGCTCGGATAGCCAAGTCGGTGAGAGTATTGCTAATATTCGGGCTCGAGTCACGAACCGATACACAGGTTTAATCTGCCAGGAAGTTTCAAGAACAATATCGTTATCTTCAAACAGTGCTGGTTAAATTTAGGGAATTGATATACACGTCTGTTGACTCCAACGTACAACTTGGGTAAGGATTATGGCAATGCGTTTAGGAACATCTGTGAGTGAACAAAGGCCATCTTTGTGTCGGTCTATATGCCAATAGGGCAAAATATTGGTAATACACATACAAAATATCCTTCGAGACGCAATACAATACACTCTGAGACAAAAAGAAAGGACCCGCCATGAAGGAATTATCCGAATGGTACGGAAATCGCTAGATGTAATGCACATGTACAGACAAACAAATATAAAAACGTCAGAAAAATTGGATGATTTATTCAAGAGAAAGAGCTGCGCAAATTGAGCAAGTCAATAATGCGTTGGTTCACCTCTGACCCTTGAGAAAACAGTTATTTGGCTTGGCATTGATTGGTCGAGCTGTTGAATGTCCTCCTCTGGGATATCGGGCTAATTTTGTCAGATCGGCCCGTTAGATTGTCATAATCCCGAGTTGGTTAGAGAGTCCACTCCATAATGCTCGAATGTTCTCACTTAAGGAGAGATCCGGCTCTCTTGATGGCCATGGTAGGGTGTGGAAAGCACGGAGACTAGCAGCAAAAACTATCGTCTCGTCCGAGCGAACATTACCTTGATGAAATGTAAGGCCAGGATGCCTTGCCTTGAAGAGAAGACAAAACGTGGTCCAGAAAATCGTCGACGTGCCTCTATGCTGTAAGGTTGCCGCGGATAACAACCAAGGGTGTCCTACTATGAAAAAACAAATGGCATCCTCGACCATCACTCCTGCTTGTAGTGTGGAATGGCGGGCGACAGTCATCTTGGTATCCCAGTGCTGTTCGGGGTGTCTCTAGACACATCTTCTCTTGTCTCCAGGGCTTAATTCAAAGCAGGACTCATCACTGTAGACAGTTCTACTATGCCGTCTAGGGGCGCCCTGGTCAATAGCGGGATGCCAGTCTGTCATCCGCCGCAGCCGACAACTAGTAGTGATGGTGAGGAATTGAATTTCTTTTCATTATAAGACCTCTTTGGTTGTCATCTCCGTCACCAACGTAACACAGGGAAACGCCGACAATCTTCTGCGCCCCGTTTCGTTGCCCTTCATGGCAAGCTCTCCAGGGTTAAGTATCAGCAAGATAATGTCCGCCCGAAAATAGGCCAAATTTTCTACTGCTCGTCTTCGTGCCTGCAAAACAGCACGTTGACCAGGAAGGAAGCCGGATCTCTCCCCAATTGAGAGGGTTTGCAGCCATGTGGGCCAGCTCCGGAATTTGACAGTCTAAAGAGCCAAGTGGACATAATTTGGCACGAATATCCCTCAGGTGGACATCCAAGAAATTTTTCAATCAATGCCAAGACGAATAACCGCTTGCATAAGGGTCAGAGGTGAATCAACGCGTTAATATCTTGCTCAATCTCTCTTGAACAAATCGTGCAATTTTTATGACACTGTAATCAATTGCTTATCTGCACATTAACATCACACCTACCTGTTTTCGACCCCTTCGAATAGTTCCTTCGTGGCGTTTCGCTGCCTTTTTCCATGATGTGGAAATTAAACCCACATTCCGTAACTGAGACACTAACTAAGTAGACCCTATGTTTATTCGATTTTTCCAATATTAAAGCATTTATTTGTCTCCTTACTCGGGTGTAAAAAAAGTACACTGATCTGTGTACATCAAGCGAGCGACTAGACACAGTAGATAAGGCACAGACTCGTATCTGGCTTGTATCTGTGCTGTCATACCGAGAAAGATTTTCTTTGATCTCCCTGCAGCGATTAAAGGGAATCCTGGAACTGTTTATTTTTAACAGACACGGCCGCTTTTCTTTCACATTTCTGCCATATCCGAGTCTATGCTGCGTCTCTAACGTACTTCCCATTGACATCCTTTGAATTTCTGTGTTCTTTGACAAATTCTTCCCTCACGGACTTCAAAATAACTTTATCCTATGGGATTTTTCTGTAAGTCAGGCGTCAAACTGATTTACGGATTACACATTCTATTTATGTCCCACGTATTTTCGCCAGAAAATGAACTCTTTTTCTGTGTTACCTAGCAGTCGTTTGCAGCTTCAATACTGTGAACTCGGGCTGTAATTGTCAGTGCCATAAATTCGGCGCAGCCGCACAACAACAGGACTGGAGGAAAAAGTTGGCAGCTGTAATTTTAATTAATTTCCGCTGCTACGTATAGCATTTTAAGCTTGTCAGATACACGACACAATCATGTACTTTTTATGCAGTACCCACGAACACAGCGTTCAGCTAACAGTTTCACACAAATTTGGCTGTATCGTTATTAACTGTCGTAGAATATTTCTTCCACTAGTGCCTGCTACTTATAACACTTTTGTGGCATTTGATGCAAAATAGAGGTGCATTTGAACACACACACATGTTTTACAGAACGATGTTTCCAAAATTTGGGAGAATATAGGGGACGAAATTCGGAACGTTTTGAGGTAAGGAACCTATAGATGGCAATGTGAAATAAAGTTTCTAGAGCCATTCTGTGCTATCAGAAGTCGACACAGCACGTGTACGAGAAGATACCAGGTGATATTCTGAGTGAATATTTACCCTGAGATTCTTGGAAACCACCTTACTGGATCATGTATCTTACCATACCGTTTGAATGGTCCATGATATATTTATTTCTGGGGGATGTTCCCTTGCAATTGTTCACTAGTTCATAAGGATGATCTTCTAGAGAACTTTGATCGTCGAGCCGGATAGCTCACAGACAGCTTCTGGCAGAAAGTAATTGGAGGAGGACGTTCGGTCCCTTGGGCTGTGTCCCCCTCCCCCCCCCCCCCCATCCCGCCCCACCTCATCTCTCAGGACTTCTTCCTACAGCGTTACGTAAAGTTCATTGTATGCTCCAGTAGAAAAAGTACCTGATATTAGTGAGAAAATTTTTACAGCGTTTGATACCATCAGAGGGGAGCACGAGATCTTATAATGAGGCAAAACATGGTTTGTTTTTGCACAGTATGTAACGAAGTTGATGGCCATCGCATTGAACTCTACAGTAGTGAAGTTACTGATACAGCCTACAGTTGATTGTACCCTACTGTCAATAAACGTTTTCCAGTTGATTGTACCCTACTGTCAGTATACGTTTTCCAAACAATAGTATTCCGGTGTTTCATTTAGACTACTGAAAGCATAGAAATTGCATAATGCTGTAGAAACTTTACTTCACATTTCCGACTATAGATTCCTTATTGCAATGTGCTTTGTAAGTTTCATCTTATACTACCTCCCCACCACCACCACCACCACATACAAAAAAATTTTAACATCTTGTGTATCTCCACATGCGTAAATCCTCTGTGAAGCACATAGCAGAGTGTACGTCTCATTCAATCACAGGATTACTTACCGTTTCATTTACGTATGGTGCGAGGCAGAATGACAACTTATATGTCATTATATGCCTTATAATCAGCGTAACCCCATTTTCTGACTTCATGGGAGCGTACATAAGGGTTTGTAGTACACTTGACAGCAAAAAAAGTGGGTCACTGCCGAATACAACCAACATAACGTAGCTGTGTTGCAGGTCCTCTAAACACCAAAGCCCCGTGGGGTACAGTCATTTGACTACACACACTGGTCACCGCAAGAGACTACTAGAGACCAAAGGTCTTTATGGCAGTCAGTCTAAGCATCAACTATTATCGTCATACAAAACATATAAGAAAACACGTTCTTTGCAATGAGACACCCAGTAACACTCATAAACTAACCTTAATTACAACAAGTGACATTCCAAAAGTTCTGAGAAAACGGATTATTTTACATACATCGTACAGTAATCCTTAGTCAAAATTAAATACTTGGGGCAATATATGGAGTTACAAAGCTGTACGGCAATTGGAAAAAGTTTTTCGCTCAACGGCGAGTGGCTCTGGAAACTGGATATTGGATGAACCAGTAAAACAACGCGATTAACGGTAACTATCACTCTACGGAAATCTCAACATTAACAGAGAATCATCAGTAATATCATTGTTCTCGTAACACATCAACAGCTACATGTACACAAATTTGAACTTTAAGTGACATGACCAACTTCGTCGTTCTGGACCTGGATTCAAACGCTAACTAGGCTAAGCTTTGTTTGAGCCTTGTTGAGACCCGATCACTAGGCATAAAGAGACGTGAAGTATAGACGATTGCACCAGTATCAGTTGTCAATTCAGATCCTGAAAATAAATGACGAAAATGTTTGTACTGAGCTGGGAATCCTGTCATAACAGTTACCTTCCTGGAAACTAACCCCAACGACGTGTAATATAGTGTCATTCACAAGGAACAAGTTATGCTCATCTTTAAAATTGAAATGCTATCATGTAAAGCTTGTGACAGGGATGCGATCCCAGCACCTAATCGGATTGTTAACCAAGTACGTAAAATCAGAAGTTAAATATCAAATGTTATCACCAATAGCGATATGTTGGAACCTTAACTGACGATAGAATTGCATTTGCCAGACTCGGATTCGAACCCAGCATCTAGCGCGTCGTTTTCTAGAGCCGGGAACAGACGATAAATAGTTATTGTTGCTTCACCAGTAGCGAGATGTGTGCATGTTTAGCTAGACATCAGGCGACAAAAAGTTCTGTGCTGAATGGAATTCAAGCCCTGCACACCTGGTCATGAAGACACTTTAACTATCAAATTCTTTTCCAATAATAGCTAGAAGTGGAATGTTTGTACTTTCAATGATGTGATGGAAAATACTCTGCTGGCTAGATGTTGAGTCCACAACATATCGTCGTTGGTGATCACAACGAACACAACGTCAAACCCGAATCCGTTTCGCCAGTAGGATGGAGAGGAATGTCGGAATTTGAAAAGGTGTAAGAAAACGTTTGATCTTGTAATGTTGTGATAAAAAGCTCATCACATGGCAGTGAGTTGAAACGAACACGTTACAGCTGACAACGCACGAAGAGACGTTGAAAATGCAACTGTTTTTCACTAGTAGTTCGGAGTGCACATGCTAGGGCTTGAAATGAAATAATGAATATTTTGTGCTGATCAGGATTCGAAACCAAATGGGTGCCTTTCGAGGAGGCTTAGAAGAGTTTGCAATCTTGGGGAACATAGTGAAATCGAATTCGAAATCCCAGTCCAGCACCACAATTTTCAACGTCTCAGTTTCAAATAAAGAAAGAACCTTGTGAACCTACATGGCCATTGGTTCATTAAATGAAATACATTTTCTAGTTTACGACGGCTTGCTGATGACAGAGTCTCTGTCTACCAGGGTTCCTCCATCTGTCACAGCTAAAACGAATGCCGCTCTGCCCCAGTCGGCAGCGAAGGGATGTTATCTTTACTGCGGGTATTGAACTACTGAGCTTACTGGCGTTCTGCACTTGGCGTTACTAGGGGTGAAGGAGAGTTACCTGTGTGTGTTAAAAATCTACACCTGACGTGAGATGTGAACCTACACGTTTTTCAAATCAATAACAAGATTAATCCACCAGACCACGGAACCCCCTGCCAAACACATAATTTTTAATTGCAGAGTATTCATTTAGATGTAGATGCAAATGTCAAGGGACAGGTAACAGGAAGGAGGGCGGGATCTGGGAAAGGATAGAAGTGCAACAGTGCAAATAATAAGCGTGAAATGCTTGCAAAGAATTGCTTACTTAGATGTGTGCCAGAGTACGTTTTATCTTAGGACCGAGAGATAAGGAAGGACTGTTTTCAGAACGAAGAATGGGATATAGGGAAGGCGTGATCAAAGGATACGGTTTCATAGGTGTTGAGAGGAATGATAGAGAGTAAAGACAGCAGCAATTAAAAGAGAAAATGTAGTGTCAATAGAAACAGCTAGATTTGTTTATAAAGTTTCGGGGGAATGGAATAGAAGTGCACATACGGCGATGATGTCAGAGAGAGAGAGAGAGAGAGAGAGTATGAGAGAGAATAGAGGAGATATTAACAACGAGTAAACATAATATGAAATCTCCAGCATGAGATTTTCACTCTGCAGCGGAGTGTGCGCTGATATTAAATTTTCTGGCAGATTAAAACTGTGTGCCGGTCCGAGACTCGAACACGGGACATTTGCCTCTCGCGGGCAAGTGCTCTACCAACAGAGCTACCCAAGCACGACTCACGCCCTGTCATCACAGCCTAAATTCCACCAGTACCTCGTCCCCTACGTTCCAAACTTCACGGATGGTCTCCTGCGAACCTTGCAGAACTAGCACTCCTGGAAGAAAGGATATTGCTTTCGGGAGTGCTAGTGCTGCAAGGTTCGCAGGAGAGCATCCGTGAAGTTTGGAAGGTAGGGGACGAGGTACTGGCGGAATTAAAGCTGTGAGGTCGGGGCGTGAGTCGTGCCTTGGGTAGCTCTGTTGGTAGAGCACTTGCCTGCGAAAGGCAAAGGTCCCGAGTTCGAGTCTCGGTCCGGCACACAGTTTTAATCTGCCAGGAAGTTTCATAATATGAAATCGTTTGCGTATTGTGTGGAGGACGGAGGGTGTATTCATGGATGCAGGGGAAGAGAGAGATGTATCTGAAATAACAAAAACTACTGTGACAGAGTCCATCTATGCTGATTAGCTTGTAAGTATCTAGACAGGGTATAAATGAAATCAAAATAGAATATTTAACAAACTGTATATTCAAAAGAAACCCACTTGAATTAAAAAGGCAACTCAAAGGAAAACTAACCCATATTGTATCTTTTCTGTTGCAATGCGATCTTCCACTAGCTCCCAATGAGGAAAAATGACGAAAAAGAAGACATAAAAATTTTTAAGGATTCTAATATTTTATCCAGAATCCTTCATTATTTTGTACTTCTATCATGCGTCTTTGCATAATGTATGAGTCATCTGACGTAACAGCCTGAAGAAGCAACTTCCTCCCAGGCTTCCAGGACGCACTCCCAAAGAGCGTCTGCAGTAGTTGGTTGGTTTCGTGGCCACTTCTCTGTTAACGTTCTGGCGACCTCAGCCCACATGTTTTCCATAGGGTTCATATCAACCACCTGTGGCGGCCAGTCCATGACGTTGACGCCAATCGTGGAGAGGCGCTGCTGAACAAATGCAGACTTTTGTGAATGGGGGAATGGTCCTCTTGCAATGTGACGTCCCCTTCTACGTACAGCATTCGCACTGACGGAAGCAATACATTTTTCAATATGTGGGCATACTGCACGCTGTCCAGAGTTCCTTCTATCCTGTGAAGAATTCCCGCCCCTCTCGCAGAAATCCAACCCCAGCAGGTAACAGATATCCAGCCACTTCTTCTCGTCGTGGTTACATATTCACGCCGATGGCGAGTCCCTTGCGGCCTGTAAACGATTCGTGGACCGTCTTTACTGGTGGAAAACACCTTCTCATCAGTGAAAATGACGTTGTCCCACGACGCCCTCAGATGGAGCTCCGCAAATGCTAGCCGGTATAAAACGTTTCTTCGCTGAGCTCTTGTTTCATGGCGGATCGCCGTGCATGCAGTCCAGCGTCCCTCAGATTTGGAGAATCTTGTCACTGGAACCGGGGAAGTTGGTCTCAAGCCGCAACTGCTTCGCGTTCAGAAAGGGATTTTCTCTGCTCTTAGACACTAGGTTCCTGTCTTCCTGCTGTGAGCTCACTCTCTTCCTGCCTGAGCCAGGAGACCTGTTGGTGGTGCCTCTTTCAAGGCAGATCCTCCACCATCTCGTTGCAGTGGTATGTGGTACGCCATACCGTCTGCCAGCTTCTCTGATAGAACATCCTCCTTCTTTAATGAGAGCGACGACTCTATGTCGAATAGACCTCTCCCAGTGAGCCACTACGGCAGACAGCCTAATGTGTATTTCTGCTTGCGCTCTTACACTGATGCCAGGAGAGGAGGTAAACATATTTACGTCAAACGGAGCGGCAGAGGCAGAGACATGCGGCGCAGCCGTGCTGGCTCGTCCCGGGCTGTTGGCCCACCAACGCCACCGCCAGCTCGCTCACTTCCGTCTCGCCTCGGCCAGACTGGCTGGCCCGTAGCTAGCGAGCCGCGGCTAATACAGACCCGGGCCGCAAGGTCACGATCATCCATTGAAGGATCAAAAGTGACACCTAACCTACCCAAGTCTGTAGTATAAACTAACGCAGCTGCAGCTGTTATGCTATAACATGTGCAGGCACACCTACAGTTGACGATTCATTCAAATATTTGACGAACAACACTTTCAAAAATAGATTCATTTTAAACATAGCTACCACAAAATATTTCACCTAGCTAGCAATAGCATGACGCAAGAAACTATACTTTCTTGTAAGCGCTGTGCATTAGATGTAGCCTTATGAAAACCTGTATTCAACCACGACAACTAAGTGGAATGTAAAAGTAAACAGGTTTGGCGGCAGCTTCTCCAAATAACAGTATATACGTAGTCTATAATACACGTTTGATGCACTTATAACATGTACTCAATGTCTGTGAAACAATACGTGCAGCACGGTGGAAATTACTTTCTGCTGAGGCACTTCAGTTACATCTCAATGATACACGACTACTAGAGAACATTGCTCTCTACGGCAGTCAATCCACTTGTAAATTAACACAATGATATCGGAGATATTAGGCAACACATTACTAGGGATGAGAAAGGCCTTAAGGTTTGCAACTAAACATGCTACTCCTAGCTACTACTGAATAAGAATTTGATTATTAACGTGTGTTCATAACCACGTGTGCAGCGTTCGACTCTCAGTCAGCATAGACGTTTTCGTCGCCTTATTTCTAGTTAAACGTGCGCGCATCTCGCTAATGGTGGACCAACATTGGACATTTCTGGTCTCTTCCTGGTTAGACAACGACGGCTGTAGGCGCCGTGTTCGAATACCGGTCAGGCAATACAACTTCAGTCGTCGTTTAAGGTTCCAACCTCACTACTGGTGACAAACTGTGATATCTACATCCTGATTTTACGTACGTATTCAACAATCCGATTAGGTGCTGGGTTCGAATCCTTGTCAACAGCATTACATGTTGGAATTTCAGTTTTAAACATGTGCATCCTCTGTTCCTTAACAATGCAACAATACACAACGTCTGAAACGTCCCCTTTGAACAATTTATACAGGACTGTGCTTAAACTGACACACAATATTTTGTTAGCGCAACGCAATCTGACTTTCAATAATCCCTACAAAAGAATGGCCCTGACTAACATTAACCTATACGTTTCACAAATCACTTACCTCACAAAAATCTTGGTTACTCGAACTACTGCAATACAGCGAGCACCACTACTGCCAGCTAAATAAAAGATTCAAACTACGGAAGGCACTAACTACTGATAGGGATAGTTAGCAAATGAAAGATATTAATAGAGTACAAACAATGTATTTACCTTAATAGTCATAATACATACAGCAGTTCATGACAAATTACAAAACTCCGCCACCACTGCTGGCGGCTCACCTCCAACTGCGCAACGCTACGCGCTGTTCACATCCAGCTGCCGCTGCCCAGCACTACAATGGCAGACAACAATGCAAACTAGAGACTGCACACAGCACAGCCAGTGATTTTTTATACAGAGGTGGCGTTACCAATAAAAAAACCTAAACAGCCTACTTACATAGCCCCCATGCTCCCCACAAAAATTTTTAAAAATTGTTTTGGGCACTGGGCAATACATATTTGTTAAAATTTTTCATAATTACAATAACAAAGATATCAAATGCACACTTATTGATACAATGTTGGTCAAAAGCTAAAATTTTCTCACAGTCCATAAAGACAGTCCTCATCATTCGTCACAGTAAAATTGCAGTGTTTTTCTCAAAGTCTGAGCAGTAAAAGAAAATGCACACAGAAGTAGTGGAATTCCATGCAGTCTTGAAGAAGTAGTGTTGTCCTTCCTACGGAAAGACAGTGCTGACTCTTGACATGCTGACAGGTAATGGGCCACAACAGAGCAAACCCACAGCAGAGTCATTCGAAGTTTTGAAGAATATTGGTAGGTAGGTCATCACAGAGCAGACCCACTGTAGTCCTGGTAGAGATTGTGGTATTGGTGGGCCACCAGAGGTGCAGACCCACTGTAGTCCTTGTAGAAATAATGGTATTGGTGGGTCATCAAAGATGCAGACCCACTGTAGTCCTTGTAGAAATAATGGTACTGGTGAGTCAGCAAAGACGCAGACCCACTGTAGTCCTTGTAGAAATAATGGTATTGGTGGGTCATCAAAGGTGCAGACCCACTGTAGTCCTTCTAGAGATGGCCAGCAGCCATCTGTTGTGACTGTGCAGGTGCACAATCACCATTGAAGAGTCTTGCGGATAATGTAGCAAGTCCATAACCACCACTTGTGCACTCACAAAGATTTTGGAATTGTCCTCAGAACCAGCAATGCTGTTATCCAGTCCCTTGCTGAATTATTAACATATGTGCAAACACTAACAGTCCCTACTTCTCACATATTGTCCATATACTATGACCAACAGAAACGTGTGCAGTGAAATGTAACTTACAAGTTACTTAATTTGATGACCTGGTGTCAATTACAATTTTGTAACATGAGAATACAATTACAAAGGTACAAAATACATCATTAAAGAACATAACAATACAGAGAACATTTGTAGTATAGGCTTTACAAAAGAATAGAAATAAACATATACATCAGTGTTACAGGAATTATGACATAAGTAAATACATAAAAGATAAGAATAACTTTTGAAATATCAACTTCACACATGAGCATTAAAACAAAACAGAATAAATAATGTCTCAACATCTTTACAAAGTAAATAACATAGTATTAGAAAAATTCTACAACATAGCTCTCATCAGCTACACACATAAAGACAGGAAAAACACAAATACACAAGAGTACACAAACACATAGCGGAATAATACAAAAGGAAAGGACAGGGTTTGCTTTACTGTAGTATTTTGCAAACAAAACTTCCTTTACTTCTTGGAGATCTCCCTTCATTCATCATTATTCCCAAAAAGTCCTATCTATACCTGCTTTCTGTATTCTATTCATATTTCTTTCAATATAATTATATCTCAGTGTACAATACTCATTTTGGCCCAAATCTTTGTCATATAACTTCGCAACGCATTCTTTACCTATTCTCCATAGTCAGTTTCTTATATAGTCTACCCCTCTTAAACTAACTTAAATCTACTGGGCTCAGATGCTAAACTAAGGGACGAGGCAATGCAGCAGCACAAAATAATTAACACAAACAGCAATGACAAAAATACAAATGCCAAAGCAAGCAGCATAAATTAGCAGAGCAATTGCAATATTACAACTAATATGAGGCAATGAGCAACAAACAAGAAAAATAAACCGGTAGTAAACTGGCTTAGCAGAGTAACACAAATTAAAATTCAGTAGCACTATGCCTGGCAAACAGCAGCAGAAAATGAAATACCTAAATATGACATAGCTCAAGCAGAAAAAATAGTACACTAAAGACAACAATGCAGACAAGGGAAATGTATATTCACATCTTAATGTCTATGTAATTAAAGTGGTGCACCACAAGAAGTTATTCTACCAAAAAGTTACCGAGTACTTGAAAAGAAAATTATGAATCCAGTTCCTATGAAGGTAAATGTCATTTTGTGCTCCCTCATTTGTTTGAAAAAATTATTATTTACTCGATCTGTAGACAGAAAATATTTATATTAGTACATCTATAAAATTTTATTTTAACCAATGCTGCAGTGCAGCTAGAAACTAGATATCAAATTAAATAAGCAACTATGTACAAAGTAAAGCATAAGAACATCATTCAGTAGTCATTAGGCATTTCATAAGTTAGTAGAAAAATCTCTCAACTAGAGAGACAGTAGTCATAATCAGGTTACCTCACAAAAATCTTGGTTACTCGAACCACTGCAATACAGCGAGCACCACTACTGCCAGCTAAATAAAAGATTCAAACTACGGAAGGCACTAACTACTGATAGGGATAGTTAGCAAATGAAAGATATTGATAGAGAACAAACAATGTAATTACCTTAATAGTCATAATATATATAGCAGTTCATGACAAATTACAAAACTCCGCCATCTCTCTCCCCACATCCACCACTGCTGGCGGCTCACCTCCAACTGCGCAACGCTACGCGCTGTTCACATCCAGCTGCCGCTGCCCAACACTACAATGGCAGACAACAATGCAAACTAGAGACTGCACACAGCACAGCCAGTGATTTTTTTATACAGAGGTGGCGTTACCAAAAAAAAAAACATAAACAGCCTACTTACACGTCTTTCGAGGTTAATTACCAAGAAGGTAATTGTTATGTTAGGGTTCCTGGTTTCGTACAAACATTATAGTCATTTACGTTCAAGTTGAGAACTGATAACTGATACTGGTGAAAACGTCAATATTTGACGTCTCTTTCTGCCTAGTGACCGAGTCTCGCTAAGGCACAAAGCTTTGCTTGGTTAACAATGGCTTTACGTTCTGGGTTTGCATCGGATCGAGAACGAAGACGTTGGTCATGTCATTTACAGTACAACTTTGTGTACAAGTAACTGTTAATGAGTAATGTAAACAATGATATTACTTGTGATTCTCTGTTAATGTTGGGATTTCCGTAGAGTGCTTGCCGCCGATAATCACGTTTTCTTTTAACTGCCAAGTATTACATAAAATTGATGCGAAACCACTCCCCGTTGAACGACGTTCAGCATGTGTTGGGTAAACCTTTTAGACAGCAAAGAACTTGTTTCCAACTGCCATACAACTTTATAAATCCATATACTGTCTCAAATATTTAATTGTGTAAGGATTACTGAACGATTTGTGTGACAAAATTAGTTGTCCCATAACGTTTGAAATGTCACTTACTGTAATTTAGTTTAGTTTACAAACGTTAAGGACTGTCTGATCTCTTCTGTGCTGTTGTGGTGTTACTTTCCATCTGGATGGACTGTCATTAGGACCGGTGCTCTCAAGTAGCCAATAGCAGTACCCATTGTGTATCTTACAACGACTGTACTGTGGAGGGTTGCGACGATGTGCAACATAGATATGCTATGTTGGTTGCAAACATTCAGGTGCAGCCTACACGTTGGAATTCAGGCGTGACCCACTCTTTTTTGCTGTCGAGTGTACATTCCTAGATATCTCACATAACAGTGGTTCTTAAAACGCAGATAGGCTTTAATGAGACACGACTAGTTGACGTGTACTTTCAGCCTGCCATTTCATGTTTTCAGCGTTTGCGTGGCGTTCCTTCACGGGTTATATAGGTATGTGACCATTAGTGTTGGCCTTGGTTGTACGCCTACAGTAGCCCCTATATTTCTTACCTGTTAAGGGTTCCATTCACTTCATCAGTATTCTAGGATAAGTCACAGGCGTGTTTAGAAAGCAATGTCCATTGTAGACTGACTGCAGTTTCCTTGCGTCATACAGATTTACCGGACCCCTACAGTCATAAATCAGCAAGAATCATCTGTTATCACCATGTGTTCATTTTAGGAAGCAGTGCGTTACAAATATCCGACTGCACATCTCTCTTTCCCTACGCTTTTTAAAGCAGAACTTTTGCTTCAGGAGACGCAAGACTAGACTACTATGTCATACAAGATATTAAAGCCCTTGATCGCCAAGTTCACAATTACTTGTTGCATGTATACTTTTGCTTTAGCAGATGTCCTTCCTCATATTCTTTGTATTGTATAGCCGTCTCTAGTACCATGGAAGTAATTTCCCGGTCGAAATTAGAATTATATATGAATACCTTTAGCTGCTGACGGTCGTTGATATAGATATCAACGGGGACAGGTGAAAATATGTGCCCCGGCCGGAGCTCGACCCCGGGATCTCCTGCTTACATGGCGGACACACTATCCATCTGAGCCGCCGAGGGCACAGGGGACAGTGTGACTGCAGGGACTATCTCACGAGATCTACATTCTCACCTTATATGTCCACACACTACATTCGTAGTGTCCCTACCCAACACACTCATTACTCGTGGAAGATATTCTTACCAAGTCCCGTAAGAATTCGGGTAATACGTGTGCATAGGCACAGAAAATGAAGGTCATGGCCGGTATAAGCAGAACTATATACCTCTATGGATGTGGTATCTATTCTTTAGGACATGTCCGAAAGAACAGACACCATATCCATATAAGTATATAATTTCCCGGTGCCTTAATACGTGTCCTATCACCATCCCCTTTCTGATAGTCAATATTTTCAGTACATCCTTCTCTTCCCCTTATGATTTATCTTGTTAGTTGAGTTTAGCTTGAGCCTCCTTCTGTAATACTACAGAAACTTCGGTTGTTTACCTATCCAGTTTTACCAAAGCTCATGATTTTCATACATTTCTGCATTCCAGGCATATTTCTCATAAATTATTTCTTAAAATTAAGGCCAGTGTTTGATTCTAGTTTACTTATTTTACTGAGAAATTTCCTCTCTTCCTTGCTCCATTCGACCCGCGTTACTTTGGTTCCAAGATAACAGAATTTTTTAACTTCGTCTACTGCGTGATCACACAATTTATGTTTCTTGCTGGTCTCATCTTTCTGCTACTTTCTTCTCTCTTCGGTTTACTCTCAATCCATATTCTGTGCTCAGTAGATCGTTCAATCCACTGACAGGTCCTGTAAATCTTTCGGACTTCCACTAAGGATATTGAAGTCATCGAATATATGTCGTATTCCCCAGAATTTTGATACACATCTATCTACATCTGCATCTACATACTATGAAAATTTCACTTATGTGTCTGGCAGATGCTTCATCGAACTATCTTCACAATAAATCTATATTATACCATTCTCGAACAGGACGCGGAAAAAACAAACACCTGTAACTTTCCTTGCGACCTCAGATTTCCCTTATTTTATTATGATGATGGTTTCTGGCTATATAGGTCGGCGTCAATAAAATATTTTCGCATTCGGAGGTGAAAGTTAGTGACTGAAAATCCGTCAAAAAATCCCGCCGCAGCGAGAAATGTCTGTTTTAATTATGTGCACCCCAAATGCTGTATCATGGTCGTGACACTTTCTCCCCTATTTCTAAATAATACAAAACTAATACAAAACGTGCTGCTTCTCTTTAAACTTTGTTAATACACTCCGTTAATCCTACCTGATAAGGATGCCACATCGCGCAGCAGTACACCAAAATATGACGGACAAGCATAGTGTAGGCAGTCTCTTTAGTAGATCTGTTACATCATGTAAGCGTTCTGGCAATAAATAGCAGTCCTTGGTTCGCTTTCCTCACATTTTTATTTGTGCCTTCCAATTTTAGTTGTTCATACTTGTAATTCTCAGGTATTCAGTTGAATTTACTGGCTTTAGATTTGACTGATTTATCGTGTAACCGGTTTAACGGACTCCTTTTAGCACTCATGTCGATTATATCACTCTTTTCATTATTTTGGGTCAATTACCATGTGGTAGCGTTCTCGCTTCCTGTGCTTGGGGTCTTGGGTTCGATTCCCTGCGCGGTAAGAGATTTTTTCCTGCCTCGAGATGACTGGGTGATGTGTCGTCTTCATCATCATTATTCATCCCCATTACGGTCGGAGGAAGGTAATGGCAAACCACCTCCGCTAGGACCTTACCTAGTACAGCGGTGCGGGTCTACCGCATCGTCCCCTGCGCTCCTCAGAGTATGGGACCTCATCATCATCAACAATCGCAGCATACAGAAACCTTTCCTAAATAGTTTTGCAATTCCTTTTGATCTTCTGATGACTTTATTAGACTATAAACGACAGCATCATCTGCAAACAACCTAAGACGCCTGCTCAGATTGTCTCCTAATCGTTTACATAGATAAGGAAATGCAGAGGGCCATAACACCACCTTGGGGAAAGCCAGAAATCACTTCTGTTTTACTCGATGACTTTCCGTCAGTTACTACGACCTCTCTGACAGGAAATCATGAAGCCGGGTGGAGTGGCCGAGCAGTTCTAGGTGCTTCAGTCTGGAACCTCGAAACCGCTACGGTAGCTGGTTCGAATCCTGCCTCAGCCATGAGTGTGTGTGATATCCTTCGGTTAGTTAGGTTTAAGTAGTTCTAAGTTCTAGGTTACTGATGACCTCAGATGTTAAGTCACATAGTGCTCAGAGCCATGTGAACCATTTGAAGGAAATCATAAAACCAGCAACATAACTGAGACGATTATCAATAAGAAAAAACGCTTTGGTTACAAGCCACTAGTGGGATACGCTGTATAAATATTTCGAAAAATCTAGAAACCCATTTGAAATCGCTTGTCATAGCACTCAACACTTCGTGCGAGTAAAGAACTACTTGTGATTCACGAGAACGATGTTTTCTAAATCCGTGATAACAACATGGCTCTGAGCACTATGGGACTGAATATCTGAGGTCATCAGTCCCCTAGAACTTAGAAATACTTTAACCTAACTAAGGACATGACACACATCCATGTTCGAGGCAGGATTGAAACCTGCGACCGTAGTGGTCGCTCGGTGCCAGACTGAAGCGCCTAGAACTTTTCGGCCACTCCGGCCGGCCGTGATAATAGTGTTTATTGTTTTCACCGAAGTAATTCATAATGTTCAAATACAATATAGGCTCCAAAATCCTGCTACTTATCCACGCTAATGATATGGGCCCGTAATTTAGTGGATTACACCTATTCCTTTTTTTGAATATTGGTATGACCTGTGCAACTTTCCACTCTTTTGACACGGAACTTTCTTCGAGGGAACAATTGTACAGTATGTGATTGTTAAGTAGGGAGCTATTGCATCAACATACTATGAAAGGAACCTCATTGGTATGCAGTATGGACCGGAAGACTTGCTTTTATTAATTGATATAAGTTGCTTCACTACACCGAGGGCATCTACTTCTAAGCTGCTCATGTTCGCAGCTGTTCTTGATTCGAATTCTGGAATATTTACTTCGACTTCTTTGGTGAAGGAATTTCGGAAGGCTGTGTTTATAGACTCTGCTTTAGCGGCACTGTCATCAATAGTATTTCCAATGCGATAGCGCAGAAAATGCACTGATTGTGTCTTGCCGCTAGCATACTTTACATACGACTAGAATCTCTTTAGGTTTTCTGCCAGGTTTCGAGACTAAGTTTCGTTGTGGAAACTGTTACAAGCATCTCGCATTGAAGTCCGAGCTTCTGTAAAAGATCGCCAATTTTGGGGATTTTCCGTTCGTTAAATTTGGCATGCCTTTTTCGTTGTTTCTGCAACAGTGTTCTGACGCGTTTTGTGTGCACTGGGTGATAAGCTCCGTCGTTTATTAACTAAAGATAATTAATTGAAACCCTCAGCTGCCGACAAGTGTTGTTCATATACCTCGATGGCGACAGCTTAAAATGTGTGCTCCGACCGGGTCTCGAACCTGGGATCTCCTGGTTATATGACAGACGCTCTATCCACCTGAGCCACCGACAACACGGATGAACCGCGCAACTGCAGGGACTTATCCTTTGCACCCTTCCCACTTGTCCACAATTCTTCATATGTAATGTACCTAATAGATATTTTCCCATCCACTCATTACTCGCGCTCACTTTGGCGATCCCCATTAGAGTTCGGGCAACCTGTGCGTATTCACACAGACGAAAGTCAATGACTGGGTAGCCTTTAACTATATATATGAAGATAGTAACTGTTCTCGAAAGAACAGATACCATTGATGACCGTGCAGCTTTTCTAGAATAAATGATAATTAATTGAAACCAAAGTGTGCGCGAGTAATGAGTGGATGGGCAAATATCTATTAGGTACATTACATGTGTAGAATAGTGGACAGTTCGGAATGTGGGTCTCACGGGAAGCGTGCAACAGATAAGTTCCTGCAGTGGCACGCTTTATCTGTGTCCTCGGTGGCTCAGATGGCTAGGGCGTCTGCCGTGTAAGCAGGAGATCCCGGGTTCATGTCCGAAGGGGGCACACATTTTCAGCTGTCCCGATCGACGTATATCAACAACACCTGTCGGTAGCTGAGGGTTTCAATTAATTGTCATTTATTCTAGAGAAGCTGCACAGTCATCAATGGTATCTGTTCTTTCAAGAACAGCTACTATTTTCATATACACGTTTATTATTTACTTTGGTATAAATCTCTCAATTTCTGTCGATACTATTTCTCTGCATTCAAGCCACATATCATCTAAACCTAAATTGTTCATCCGGAATGAGTGTCTCTCAGGAAGACGTTATCAGGGCTCCTATCTGATATTCTGAATATGCATATTTTTATGATGTGAATATCACCAAACTATCAGTTTAATAATTCACGGCGAATGGAATAACTGGTAGAAGCCGATCTTGGGGAATATCAGTTTGGATTCCGTAAAAATGTTGGAACACGCGAGGCAATACTGACCCTACGACTTAGAAGATAGATTAAGGACAGGCAAACCTACGTTTCTAGCATTTGTAGACTTAGGAAGGCTTTTGAGAATATTTGCTTGAATATTCTATTTCAAATTCTGAAGGTGGCAGGGGTCAAATACAGGGAACGAAAGGCTATTTACAATTTGTACAGAAACCAGATGTCAATTGTAGGAGTCGAGGGGCAAGAAAGGGAAGCAGTGGTTGGGAAGGGAGTGAGATAGGGTTGTAGCCTATGCCCGACGTTATTCAATCTGTATATTGAGCAAACAGTAAAGGAAACAAAACAATAATTTGGTGTTCGAATTAAAATCCATGGAGAAGAAATAAGAACTATGCGGTTTGCCGATGATATTGTAATTCTGTCAGAGACTGCAAAGGACAGAGATGAGCAGTCGAACGGAATGGACTGTGTCTTGAAAGAAGGATAGAAGATAAACACCAACAAAAGCAAAACAACGATAATTGAATGTAGTCAAATTAAATCAGGCGATGCTGAGGGAATCAGATTAAAGTAGTAGATGAGTTTTGCTATTTGGAGAGCAAAATGGCGGATGATGATCGAAGTAGAGAGGATAAAATGTAGAATTGCAATGCCAAGGAAAGCGTTTCTGAAGAAGAGAAATTTGTTAACATCGAGTGGAAGAAAGTCTTTTCTGATTTATTTATATGGAAGTGAAACAGGGACGATAACTAGTTTAGACAAGAAGAGAATGGAAGCTTTCGAAATTCGGTGTTACAGAGGAATGCTGAAGACTAGATGGGTAGATCACACAACTAATGAAGAGGTACTGAAATGAATCAGGGAGAAGAGGAATTTTTGGCACAACTTGGCTAGAAGGAGGGATCGGTTGGTAGGACACTTTCTGAGGCATCAAGGGATCACCAGTTTAGCATTGGAGGGCAGCGTGGAGGGTAAAAATCATAGATGGAGACCCAGAGATGAATACACGAAGCAGAGCCAGAAGGATGTAGGGTGCAGTAGTTGCTTGTAGATGAAGAAGCTTGCAAAGGATTGAGTAGCTTGGGGGCTGCATCAAACCAGTCTCTGGACTGAAGACCACAGCAACAACAATATATTTTTCAGTTATTCTTAGAGGATCTAGGAATTACGGTATTCAGACTCGCTACGACAATCCTATGCTCCCTAATGCCTGTATGCGTTTTGATTATCGTTGTTAGCTCGGGTTATTTGTTGCTAAGAGGTCAAGTGTGTTTTTACGACCACTCACTATTCGAATGGGCCCATGAACTAACTGCTCGAAATAATTTTCAGAGAACGCGTTTATCACAATTTCGGATGACGTTTTATGAGTACCTCCGGATTTAAACATGTATTTCCGCCAGCACACCGAGGGTAAATTGAAGTCACCACCAGCTATAACTGTATTAATTGGGAACATGGGTGAAATTAGACTCAAGTTTCTCCAACAACTGAATCATCTGAGTTGGGATGTCGGTAAAGGGATCCAACTACTATTTTATTCCAGTAGCCAAGAGTGACATCTACCCGTACAAACTCAGAGGATGTATCTGTATCGATTTCGTTACAAGATAAACTGCTTCTAACTGCAACAAACATGCCACCACCTATTGTATTGGTATTTAGCCAATCCTTTCTGAACACCGTCCTTCGCAGAAATTTCGACAAAACTTATCTATGGCTTTAGCCAGCTTTATGTACCTTTCTGCTTTTCCCTGAGACCCTCTAACCTAAAAAACCGCGCAGTTCACGTTTCACTGCCCCTGCTAAACATGTAACCGCCTCCAGAGTGTAATGGTCTCCTGACTTATTTAGCGGAACCCGAAATCTTACCACTCTATGGCGCAAGTAAAGAAATCTGCAACCTACATGGTCGCAGAACCGTCTGAGCCTATGATTCACATCCTCCACTCATCCCTGGACCAGAGGCCCGCAGTTGCTCCTGTCGACTATACTGTGAATGCCGAACTCTGATCTGGCAAGCATGACTGACAGCCGTTACCACTTCTGAAATCCGCTCAGAATCAGAGAGAATCTCTTCTTATCCGATTGGAGCCCCAATTACCTATACTCCTATTGTCTGTGACCGTCCTGGTCATGTGGGCTGAGAGATTTCTTCTGAAATGGGACAAGGGACTGCATCTGGCTGATGGACAGTGTCAGCCACAGACAGCACCTGTAACCTGTTTCTCAGAGTGACCGGGGAAGCCTTATGTTCGCCCCCTGGAAAATCTTTCACAGCCTGCCACAGCCTAAGGCGACCTCCCACTAGACCACAGGTGAGGAGTCAGCATCAGTGCGAGCAATAACTGGACAGGCCACCAGTGCGAACCGATCGGCGGGCTCGTGAGTCATGTTAGACGTCAGTTGGATCCCCACACCTGGTCCACAGCAGAGATTCCCATCCACTGCAGCCTAAAGCTGTTTAACCGAAGCCATCACAACCTGGAGCTGAGAGCAGAGTGTCACCAACTTGGCTCACATCTCCACAAAGCTGTCCCAGTTCCTGTCCATACTCAATACTGTGGAAGACTGCACTACACAGACAAACAAACGACTATCGACACACATACTGAACTCTGCTGTAGACACTGACCAACATGCCAGAACTTTGTCTAACAGTTTACATTAACATGTAGACATTTAAAAACTAAACTACCAAAGCGCCTAGGTGAGATTAATTATTTGATCGTGATTAGGAACGCAAGAATAGGTCTATTAAATATTAAATTAAAATGCAGAAATTAGAGAAACTAAACTACCAAAGCACGCAGATGAATCTACCAGGTGGCCCACAAACGCCGTCCTCCATTAACATTAGTTAATCTCGAATACCACAGACGCCGAAATGTTGCCTAAGCAGAGCAAAAAGAGGAATCACACCAACAGAAAGGGGGTGTCTCCCCCATAGATCACTGTCATTGGGGTGTTGTCTTCGCTGCTCCATGTGAATACATTTACGAGTCAGTTGTACACATCAAAAATAACATTGGTAATTAATGCACGAACAGCTCTGTCCATGACCATGCAACAAGAGATAGACTCAACTTCCATTTACCAAGAAAAAATAAACATAAAACTCAGAACAGCGTTTCCTACCAAGTATTAAGACTGTACAATAAATTACCAAAAGATATTAAAGAAATTGCGAAAATACACTTATTTGAGAAGGCAGCTAAAAAGTACTTGTTATGCAATACATTTTATACATTGAAGGATTACCTGGATAAAACAGAGAAGGGGTTTGATAAAAAAATGTTGTACAAATAAATAATAATAATGATTATAAATTATCCAACATTCCACATAATACCTTCACTTTATGTTTTTTCCCTTCTTTTTCCTTTCTAGAAATACTTACCCCCAAGCTATGCATAGCACAACACTAACACCTCTTCCTCTTCCTGAGCTCAACGTCTCACTCATTATGGAGGGATGCTGACTCAGTTTCTCAGGATGGCAAATGGGAAGTTGTGGTACAGAAAATAGCCCAGAGATCACCAGTGTGTGTGTGTGTGTGTGTGTGTGTGTGTGTGTGTAATGTTATGAAACAATGTCTGTATAGTGTGGACAGTGATTGATAGTGAGATATGAGTGAACAGTGTTGCATTACAATATTTAATAAGTTATTCGTAAAAAAGTATTGTATACCAGGAGTAAATCTAAAGATGGTCTCTAACTACAATTCTGTAAATATATGTGTATACGAATTAGCTTGTTTTAAATTGATCTAAACTTGTAAATACTTTGACATGTTCTATATCTTTGTAAAGAGATCAACAGATGAATAAAGCTACTACTACTACTACTAGTACTAAGTAGGCTGCAGTTGTTACCTGTTTGACTGCAAGACCTGAGTTGAACTAGAAACAGACGGGGCTACGCGACTTTATCAAAGCAGAACCTGGAGGTAAACGAACGCAGATGATAGCACAACTAGTTGGAGATTCACTCGCACGTGCACTTCCGGTTTGGATAGCAGTCACAAGGCAACCCTTCTTGAACTAACGTGTATGGTAAACACAAAACCAGAGGACTGCTTGCGTGGGCCACTTGGTACATAATTCGCTCCTAGTGAGGAACTCGTAAAATGTTACAAAATCGGTTACTTCCCTGTTGCTGCTTGTGTCTCAGCTAGCTTTCAGTACTGTCATTGCGATGTACATCTTCAATAATATGGAACGAACATCGCATACCCATCTCTACCGTTTCTCATCAGAGGAATTATATCTTCCTCTTCAGTCCTTATTGTGTCGTCTTCGTTGTTGTACATATTGTACACTACCTGTGTTTTCCTGTACAACATGTCCATTTCTTCTAAAAATTTCAAACAACTTGCACCTTATTACGATATAGAAGACTTTTGTTGGACGACAGTTCCAAAGAAAGTTCCTTGGTTTTGCGAAAGTCCTTTAACCGGCAACACTTTCACAATTACTGACTGCTGTAGAGGCAAGGTGGTTCAATGTTTATGCAGGGGACTTCCAAGAACCTGTGGAGACAGTAGCACGTCGAGCTGCTGCACTAGGACCGGCAAACGGAGGTCCGATGTGACAGTAGGAAGTGTCCCACGACATCTGTCATCTCAGCGTACAGATTGTACATGATCCACGACGGTGCATTGAGAGTAGTAGGCCACGAACAGAGTGATTGGACTACTGTGATGGGAATGTAGTTGTTGGGTCGATACATCGAAGACGCAATGAAGGAAATGAAATAAAACTTCAGGAGTGGGATTCAAATTCAGGATGAAAAGATATCTCACTCTCCCCTGATGAGATTGCTATTCTCAGAAAAAGTGAGGAAGCATAACAGGACCTGTCCAATGGAATGAACTGTCTAAAGAGGACATACTATGGACTGAGAGTAAAATGAAGAAATGAAAAAGTAATCAGGAGTGGTAAATATGAGATGGTCGATAAAGTTAACGTCAACATTGGGGGTCACTGAGTACAAGGAATATAGGAATTCTGACATATTACAAGCAAAATAACATGACAGACGAAGCAGGGTGGACATAACAGGCAAAGAGGCCATTCCTCGCCATAAGGAGGCAACTAGTATCAAATATCGACATTAATTTGCGGAAGAAAATTCTGAGAATGTACATTTCCAGCACAGCATTGTATGGTACTGAATCACGGTCTTTGGGTAAACTGGTGAATAAAGGAATCGACGCATTTGAAATGTGGTGCTATAGAAGGACGTTGACAATTAGATGAAATGTTAAGATAACGTCGTTGGATGTTTTACACAGAACCGACGATCAGGTGCAGAGGCGTAAAAAATGTAATCAGGGGCTCGTATCGTTAGACACTAAAAAGATTGTAATAATACTTAGAAAGTATATTTTTGTGCAAACATTCACATTTTTAAATGGGATGATGCCTATTCACGTTGACAAACTAAAATTAGGGTACTGGCTTTCAGATTAAAACTGTGTGCCGAACCGAGACTCGGACTCGGGATCTTTGCCTTTCCCGTGCAAGTGTTCTACTAACAGAGCTACCCAAGCAGTGCTTGGGTAGCTCTGTTGGTAGAGCATTTGCCTGCGAAAGGCAAAGGTCCCGAGTTCGAGTTTCGGGTCGGCACAGTTTCAATCTCCCAGGAAGTTTCATATCAGCACACACTCCGCTGCAGAGTGAAATTCTCATTCTAAAAGTAGGGTAGATTAGAACGTATGTTGCCGGATTCTAGAGCTACTCGTTTACGAGATGTCATATTCTGCGAAGTTTCCACACCGACAATTATTTGCGTCATTAGTTGCTAATCACGATGTTATCATGTTTGCTTACAGTGTGCTTGTGTTTTCCTTCAGTGCTTTGCAACTAGTTAGACAGTTTGTGTGTGACAGGCCAAGCAGTAGGTAGTAAGTGGAGGATGGAATTTATCAATGCAGAAAATGCCAACACGTTCATGATGTATGGAGAGTGTAGGAGGACTGCAGTTCTTTCTTATACGGTGTATGCCGCAAGATACTCCCAACAGACATCAATCATCTCATTAGTTACTTATAAATCTCTTCAATCAGTTAAGTGAAAGTGGTAGTGTAATACTTAAGACAACGACACAGAAGGAAAAAAGTGACCACAGAAGAGTGGGAATTTAATGTTCTTGCTATTGTTACAGTTGATCCACACGTTACTGTCCGGTTGATTGCACGAGGAAGTCCCATGAGTCAGGCAAGTGTCCCACGCATTCTTCATCGACATAAGTTCCAACCCCATCACATCTCTCTCCATTAAGACTTGCATGGGAACGATTATGAGATTCGTGTTAACTTCTGTACATTGGCATCAAGACAGGATATAATAGATGCATCATGTGGCTTGTTTAGTGATGAAGCCACATTACTAAACACGGCCAGGTAAACAGCCTATACATGTGCTCTTGGTCTATTGGATATTCCCATTGGCTTCAACAGGTGGAAAGTCAGCGTCCATGAACTGCAGACATGTGATGTGGGACAGTGAAGCATTCGCTCATAGACCAATTTTCATAGACATAACACTGTACGCGCACCAGTATCGCCGGCTCCTAACAGACCATCTTTCACCGATTCTAGAAGACGTTCCTATGCAGACTAGGAGGAACCTGTGGTGCCAACATAATGGTTATCCCGCCCACAGTGCACTAAATTTTGCAGCATGTCTTCACGAATAGTTTCCAAATCGTTGGATAGGACACAGAGGATCTGTACCTTGGCCAGTCCGTTCCCCAAGTTTGTTGCCTGTAGATCTTTTGCCGTGGGAAAGCTGAAAGACGTTGTGTATATGGACATACTAATTACATCCGGTGATATGCAACGATATACACACAAAAGAAAAATTTTGCGTCACCGAGAGTTCCGGAACCTGTACAGAAAATTGGAATAGAGATCAATGTAAACATCATTTCCACCCTCTTTATTTCTCATGAAAACCACTTGTTGCATGTTGTACCACCATACAGCGAGACCTTCAGAGGTGATGGTCCGCATTGCTGTACACTGATGCATGTCTGTATTCGTCGTGGCATACTATCCACAACTTCATCAAGGCATTGTTGGTCCAGATTGTCCCACTGCTCAATGGCGATTCGGTGTAGATCCCTCACAGTGGTTGGTGCGTCACGTCGCCCACAAACAGCCCTCTTCAATCCACCCCAGGCATGTCCGATACGGCTCATGTCTGGAGAACATGCTGGTCACTCTAATGATTCAAATGGCTCTGAGCACTATGGGACTTAACATCTGAGGCGGTCGCGCGGTTCCAGACTGAAGCGCGTAGAACCGCCCGCCCACCAGCGGCCGGCCGGCCACTCTAGTCGAGCGATGTCGTTATCCTGAAGGAAGTAATTCACAAGATATGCACGATGGGGACGCGAATTGTCGTCCATGAAGACGAAAGCCTCAAGAATATGCTGGCGGTATGGTTGCACCATCGGTCGGAGGATGGCATTCACGTATCGTACAGCCGTTACGGCGCCTTCCATGACCACCAGCAGTGTCCGTCGGCCCCAGATAATGCCCCCCCCAAAACAGCAGGGCACCTCCACCTTGTTGCACTCGCTGAACAGTGTGTCTAGGCCGTTCAGCCTGACCATGAAGAAAACGTGATGCCAATCCTGAGCGGTCCATTCGGCTTGTTGGGCCCAACTGTACTGCACTGCATGGTGTAGCTGTTGCAAAGATGGACCCCACCATGGACGTAGGAAGTAAAGTTGCGCATCATGCAGCCTATTGCGCACAGTTTGAGTCGAAACACGACGTCCTGTGGCTTCACGAAAAGCATTATTCAACATGGTGGCGTTGTTGTCAGGGTTCCTCCGAGCCATAATCCGTAGGCAGCAGTCATCCACTTCAGTAGTAGCCCTTGGGCGGCCTGAGCGACGTATGTCATCGACAGTTCCTGCCTCTCTGTATCTCCTCCATGTCCGAACAACGTGGCCTTGGTTCACTCCCAGACGCCTGGACACTTCCCTTGTTGAGAGCCCTTCCTGGCACAAAGTATCAATGCGGACGAGATCGAACCGCGGTATTGACCATCTAGACATGGTTGAACTACAGACAATACGAGCTGTGTACTTCCTACCTGGTGGAATGATTGGAACTGATCGGCTGTCTGACCCCCTCCGTCTAATAGGCGTTCCTCATGCATGGTTGTTTACGTTTCTGGGTGGGTTTAGAGACATCTCTGAACAGACTAAGCGATTGTGTCTGTGTCACAATATCCACAGTCAAGGAATTCTGGGAACCAGGGTGATGAAAATGTTTTCTGACGTGTGTATTACTGCAGCCTGCTCGGACATCTTCGTTGAAATGCTAGCATGTGTGCAGGAGTCGTTCCACACGAGACTGGAAGCATGTACTGCTGCTACCGGTGGTCGTTTTGAATACAGCCTGTGATCGTCAGTTGTCTCGTTTCTGGACAGAATTTATTTAAGTAATGTATTCACATTAGTATGGGCTACCACAGTTACTGTCCAAGCGTCAGTGTGGAAACTTCTAAAATAGGGAATCTCGTAAGCGACTCGCACTAGAATCCTTCAACGAACACGACTATTATTCTAATTAACTCTAATTTCAATTTTTTAATGTAAATAAGCATTGTTCCATTCAAAAAACTGCATGTCTGCATAAAAAATACACTTTCTAAGTATTATTACAAATTGTTGATTCGTTAACAATACGAGATCCTGTTCACCGGTATGATTATTATACAGTATCAACTAAATACATCGAGACATTCAAAAAGTAAGCAACTATTAGTTTGAAGATAAAGTATTGTTTTTTCAAATGTCCACTCTATAATACTTCTTACGCCACCAGTAGCACGAAATATCACAGAAAGAATGGCTTTGGTTGCAACGTGATACGTCAATTACATCCCGAGAAATTGCAAAGCGTAGTTGACACTTGAAATAAACGATACGCGCCGCTACTGCACATCTCGAGATGTTGCTTATAATCACGATGTGACTGACATATGAAATCTTACCTCTACTGTTGTCACGAGAGCAGTGTTTTACGTCACAAACACAGATATGCGGGGATTACGCTTGCATCTTGGGATGTGCGTTTCGTATAGTTCAAGCGTCAAATTCGCTTTGCAATTTCTCGGGATATAATTGACGTATTGTGATGCAACAAACGCCATCCTTTTTTGATTTTACACGTTACTGATTGCTCAAGAAATAATACGGGGTTTCCATTTAAGAAAACGTTAGGTTTTGTTGAAAATTTATGTTCGCTTACATTTCATAGTGTGTCATAGTATTTGATTTTATGTGCCTCTGTCTTACATTCATATTCATGAAAGTCGTTCTTCAGTATCTAATATCTGTTTTTATACCAGAAATATTTGCGCTGAATCATTTCAGTGGGCCACCCTATATATATATATATATATATATATATATATATATATATATATATGTATATGAAGTCAAGAAACACTTTCAATTGCCACGCGGGGTAGCCGCGCAGTCTTGGGCATCTTGTCACGGTCCGCGCGGCTTCCCCCCGTCGCAGTTTCGAGTCCTCCCTCGTGCGTGTGTGTGTATGTCCTTAGTGTAAGGTAGTTTAAGTTAGATTAAGTAGTGTGTAAGCTTAGGGACCGATGACCTCAGCAGCTTGGTCCCATAACGTCTTACCACAAATTTCCAAATTTTCCACTTTCAGTTTTTCATTGCAGAAGAACCAAACACTGTACAGATATCATACATTCAAGGGAAACCCTGAAAGTTGTTCTTTTTTTCTCATGTACACCGTCACAGCATAGTTTGGTAATATGCCGATAGTCAGTGCTAGTCGCAAACATGGCGAGTTCAGGTGCGGAGCGAGCTTCCTGTGTGTTCTACAAAAACAAGTGTGCTACAGCTGTTCAACAGATGTTTAGAACCAAGTACGGTGAGAAGCCACCAACTGGGAAGGCCATTTGCCACTGGCACAACAAATTCGATACGACGGGTTGCTTGTGCCCGGCAAAGAGAAGCGGACGTCCCAGTGTGGGCGAAGTGAACGTGGAGCGCGTACGAGGGACATTAATAAGGAGTCCAAAGAAATCGGTGCGTCGTGCATGTCGCGAACTCGTAATGGCTCCAATGACAGTGTAGAAAGTCCTGCGACAGAAGCTGTCTGTGAAACCATTCAAATTGGAGCTAGAGCAGAAGCTCAATGACGACGACAAAGACAAGCGTTTTGAGTTTTGTTCGCAGTTGCAACAACTGAATGAAGATGGGGATGGCATTGTTTATCGCTTTAATTTTTAGCGACGAAGCCACTTTTCACACTAATGGGGAAGTGAACAGGCATAATTATAGATCCTGGGCTACAAAGCATCCCCACAAATGCATTGAAGTTGAGCGTGATCCCCCAAAGGTAAATTTTTTTGTGCCTTGTCACGCCGTAAACTATACGGGCCATTCTTCTTCGCCGAGAGCACTGTCACTAGATATTCCTACTTGGACATGTTGCAGCAGTGCCTGATGCCTCAAATGCAATATGACTCCGTTCATCTTTCAGCGGGATAGAGCTGCACCCCATTTTCATCGTGAAGTTCGTGGGCACCTGAACACGGAACTGCTGCATTGATGGATCGGCTGTGCTACAGAAGGGGACAACTGAAATGGCCACCCCGATCTCCAGATCTCACTCCGTGTGACTTTTTTCTGTGGGGACACGTTAAAGATCTGGTGTATGTACCACCTCCACCACGTGACGTAGCAGAGCTTAGGGATAGAATATGGGAAGTGACTGCCACAATCGACGATGCCATGCTGGGACTCGTATGGCAAGAATTCGATTATCGTACTGACGTCTGCCGAGTCACTCACGGTTCGCATATCGAATGTTTGTAAAAAAAAAAAAAAACTTTCAGAGTTTCAGTTCAAGATGCAATATGTATGACGTCTGTTCAATGTTTACTTATTGTGCAATAAATAATTTATAGTGTTTCCGGATATGGCGTTACGGGTATAAGTGCATACATCTTTATTGGTGACTGAGGACAGGTAAGACGTTTAAGTGAGGATGCGTGGACGCAAATCGGGAAGTATATACTTTAGAGGATTAACCAAGTTAGTGATGCAGTTAGGACCGCGCAGAAACCATCAAGTGACGTGTTTGTCGGAAGACTGTTAGACCCAGAAGAAAAACAACTAACCACTGAAGTGAATGCAGTACCTGCACATACACCCATATATCCATGTATAGTTGAGGACGTTTGCTGCAAAGCTACTATCAGATAAAAAGGTTGGCCAGGAGAGGAATTCGTGGCGGACGCGCCAGGGCGGAAAGAAAAAAAAGGATGTTCCACTGGGGTACTTCCGAAAGTAGTGTTACGTCTCACGATTGCTCTCCGTTAAGAACGACGCGCTGTGTTCCATATGCATGGCACTCTGCGCTCCAGTCACAAAGCTAGTCTGAAATTATATACACTCATATTTTGTTGATTAGATGGCAGTGAAGGTCAATAACAAATTCCATTACGAAGTCAAAGAACATGGCATCACTTGCGTGCTGGTATCTACTGCCATTTTGGATCTTGTGGATGAACCGAGTAAGATGGGTTTCTCCTACAGAGGAGATTTTCAATTTCCAGATAGGTCGCAGTACGCGATCAGAAAACGTAATCCAAAATTCTACAGCCGATTGATTTCAGTTACACAGGCACATAGTTATATGCTTCTGTTCAGGGACTTCTGTTCAGGGACTCTTCTTGGAGCCAGGAATGATTTGTGTATCTTTCCAATCACCTGCAACGCTTCGATTCTCCAGCGGTCTACGATAAACTGCTACGAGAAGAGGAGTAACTTCTTTCGCATGCCTTAGGTATAATCAGATAGATGTGTGACACTGTCAAATTGCCTTTGCGATCTTGAAAGATTATATTTACTTTCTGTCCCACTGTCACTTATTTCGGTGCCGTGATTTTATTCCAGAGCGACGGCCGAAAAAAGGATCGCAGTACTGTCCTTCAAAGCGGATCACTTTTGGAAGAAGAAGTTGTGTTGTTCCACTCTCTCTGTCACCGTTTCGGCGCCATTACAATTACAGAGTGTCAGGACTGATGGATTTGATCTCATTCCTGATTTATGAGGCGTCGTGATAAGGTTTTAATTTCGCTTCGAAGAAACAAAGTTACGTAACTCACTCTGCAATTATCTGTCTGCAGTCTCGGCACACACTGATATTCCCGCATGACTTTAGCACAGCACGCGGCTAGAGCAGCGAAATCAAAATGGAGCAGCCCGTTGTTAACGTGGATAATAGTGCGGTAAATCTTTTTCTGCATTTGCAGAGGAGCAGCTGCGACGATCCATTCAGAGTCGGTGGAAGCTTACGGTAAAAATTTAGCATCTAATGACACAGTGGGTAGGTGGCGCAAGTGTTTCCAACGTAGTTAAACAAATTTAAATACAGAAGAAAGAAATGGCACACTGTCCGTTTGTGAAAACCCTGGAATTGGAACAGAAGGGGAGGCCATTACGCTATGTTAGGGGCATATTACAATAGAAGTGATAGAGGAAAAAGTTAAAATAATAAGTTGATCAGTGGTAATGTTAAAAAATATATCGGCTCAACCACTTGTTTATAGTGTAAAACACTAAGATTGACGCGTTTCGGAAGTCAAGCTTCCATCATTAGAATAATAAAAATTAAAAGAACCTGTTAAAACTCTCTAAAATGGAACATGCACCAGGCACAATTGACAATAAAATTAAAACATCGTGGCTACTTCCCTTGCTGCAGCCGTGTCTTCCAAGGTGCATCTCCACATAGTCGTCAAAACATAAAAACTCTATAATGGTGTCGCCTATGGTGTTCAACATCTAACCACATGGCTCTCTCCTCTAACGTCATAGACCGCCCGTGCGTCTTCGTTGACACCACATACCACGTAGCCAAACACGACACTGAAACGCGAGTGAGCTCACGCGCAATTAAACAAGGAAGTCACAGAGATGTCCATACAAACAGATAACGTATACATGTTCTAAGGATCTCATGAAATGATGGTATCTGCGAATTGCTAAAAATGTAATTACTAAAAGAAACCAGAGAAATGTTTGAAAAAGTTATTTGTATCACCAGTTAGCTGTTCATTTAGTGTGTTCTGATTATCCACGCTATGTACCGTATTTTCCAGCTGTTCTAGTAGATCCAACTTTTTGCCTTTGTCCTGTCTATGTAAAATAAACAGATCCTGATCTATTCCCAACATGGGGTGTCCCGTTTCCCAAATATGAGTGGCTACAGCTGAATTTTCGATATTATTAAGCCGGAAAGCATCGCTATGTTCTATGTCCCCCAGCTCTCTCATATTTATCGCTTTCCTGCTGTAAATTATTTCTCAGTAAAATAGCAGCGTATTATTGGTCTGAAAAGCGGTATCAGCTTTAAAACGTTTGAAAATATTAGTCACTTTTTGCGAAATATCACCGAAGTATGGTATTGTGATTCTCGTAATATTATTTGCGGTATTTTTCCTTGCATTCGCGCGCTGTTTCTGTCGTATTAATTTATTGACAACGTTTTGGTGATATCCGTTAGCTCTGGCTAGTTGTTTTACGATGTTCAGCTCAGTCATTCTGTCTTCTTCATTCATAGGGACTCTAAAGGCTCTATCTATCAAAGATCTAAAAGCAGAAAGTTTCTGGCTATTAGGATGGCAGGAATTAATTTATATCAACACATTAGATGTGGTTGGTTTCCTAAATATTTTAAAAACATGTCTACCATTTCGTTTACCAATACTTAGGTCGAGAAATTGCAGTTCACCATTTTTCTCTTCTTCCACAGTGAATTTAATTTTACCGTGTAACTCGTTAAATTTATTTACTATTTCTGTAACTTCTTTTTCTTGTCCATCAATAAGAAGTAGCGTATCATCTACATAGCGTTTGTAATATACAATTTTGTCCACGGGATGCTGCGGGTTAACGAGGAGTCTTTTTTCAAAATTGTTTATAAAGATATACTGGAACCCATAGCCAGTCCATCTATTTGCATACAAAATTTATTGTTAAAAGAAAAATAATTATATTTCAGAACGAATTCTATCAGTTCGATGAATTCGACTATTTCTTGCTGAGACAGTGTTTTGTACTTAAGCAAATTTTCTTTGATGACCTTAACGGCCTCATTTACCGGCACATTCGCATAAAGGTTTTTAATGTCTTGAGATACTAGGCGGGCCGTGTCAGCGATAGGCTTATCCTTAATTTCATTTATCAAAGCTGAATTATTAGTGAATGAAAACTTATCCTCGAACACGAAAGATTCTTTAAAAATTTCATGGAGCATTTTAGTAATTTTGTATAAAGGACTGTTTCTAGAATTCACAATTACTCTAGCAGGACAATTTTCCTTATGAACCTTAAACTGGAATCTAAGTTGTGGAGCTTTCGGATTCCTGACGGAGCAGCGTATTTTTTCTTTTTCTGTGAAGAGGAAGAAAGTCCTCTTCAATAGCTTTTTTTACTCGGCTTGTACCTTTTTTGTTAAATCCATGCCGATTTCTGTAATATCGTTTTCCGAAAAGAACTGCAATGTTTTATTAATGTACTGCTCTTCACTAACAATAACAATAGAATTTGATTTGTCCGCTTTGGTAACGATTGCGTTATTTGAATCAAGCTTTTCGTTAATAGAAGTAATAGTTTTGTAATCTTTACTATGACTGTAACCTTTACTCGAAATTTTATTTTGGTCAGCTTTAATTGCTTTTGCTAATTTATGCCCCACATGCCCTTTTTAATTTGTATTTAGTTTAGCAACATCTGCTGCGATTTTTGTTGCCACAACCAAATCTTTTATTACTTTTTTATTTAAAGCCGGTTGTACATTAATTTTTAGCCTCTTATTAAGTAAATTTAGCTCGTCATAGTTGAAAACGATATCAGTTTCGTTAGCAACCCTGGGGTTAAACTGGAACCTATCTACTTGTTGCGTTCTCTCTATTCTACCATTACTGTACTGTTGTCTTAATCTCTCTAATTTAGTATCTTGCCTGCTTTTTATTTTTACGGATTCGTTCTGTAGCCTCTCATCTATTTCAGCTTTAACGTTATCCCATGTCGCACTGGATACTGCATTTGCCGCTTCTACGTGGGCCCTAAGTAGCTGTTCGTTAATTGCATCTTTTTTCTTATGGAGGAATTTTATTTCCGCTGCCAGCCAAACTTTCTGTGCTTTCTCGACCATTATTCTACGTACATTGGACTTGTAATTACATAATTTGACTTTGATGTAATTGGGGATACATTTATATGTCACGCACGCCTTGTCAAAATTTAAATTAGCTGTTGTTTTTAACCACTTTCATTTCAGGTTCTTGTACTTATAAATACACCTCAATGCTTCGCCTGGCAACTGAACTTTGATTTCATCCATACTGGATCAGAGGTCGTGGTTGTGAATGTCAATGTTAAAAAATATATCGGCTCAACCACTTGTTTATAGTGTAAAACACTAAGATTGACGCGTTCCGGAAGTCAAGTTTCCATCATCATAATAATAAAAAGTAAAAGAACCTGTTAAAACTCGCTAAAATGGCACATGCACCAGGCACAATAAAATTGATAATAAAATCAAAATTGATCAGTTTTCATCATCTCGCGCGACGTTCAGAGAGATAAAGGTCATCGCCCTCTGAGTTCCGTTACTACGCTTATCCATTCGCAAAGCTCGCCGAAGCTAGCAGGAAGCGAAAGTGTTGTAGTTGTGCGAGGCCGATCCATGCAACGTATTTAGCCACTTAATCGCCATGGTGCTGGGTGTAGCAGTATGACTCCGAGGGAAAGGACGAAAGCAGGCAGTGGGAACGTGTGGTTGTACCACGGAGGAAAAGAGTGGAGATCCAACCAACCTAGGGCAGGCTGATGCTGTGCGTTTTCTGGAGCTCGCGTTGTGTGGAGATAACATCTTATGATCGTTAACAGGCGACCCGCCGCAGGTGCATACAGTCTAAATCTACTGAGAGTGTTACGACATGAAACATGTTTTACATCCATGGCATAATGAAACGGATAAGCAAAACGAAAATGTGACAAGGGATTCACAGAAGTAGTATGTTATAAAAATCCTGTTGATAACACAACAAGAAATGATAAATCGCCGTTAGTACACATTTGGCATATTCCCAATCAATCCGTATTAATGGCTACATATCTAAAGTAACAATTGTTTCAAAAACTGCGGATCAAGTGTTGAATATTTCTCCAGTGCTGTAGTTACCATCTGGACACAACATGAGAACAATATACAATAACCACATTAGGGTATTATAGACATACATACATACTACTGAGAAACATACATATAGGGGATACACATTTACATATGCACTGAAGATTCAAAGAACCGGCTACACCTGCCTAATATCGTGTCGGGCCCCCCCGAGCACGCAGAAGGGCCGCAAAACGACGCGGCATGGACTCGACTAATGTCTGATGTAGTGCTGGAGGGAATTAACACCATCAGTCCTGCAGAGCTGTCCATAAATCCGTAAGAGTACGAAGTATGGAGATGTCTTCTGAACAGCACGTTGCAAGGCATCCCAGATACTCTCAGTAATGTTCATGCCTGCGAAGTTTGGTGGCCAGCGGAGGGGTTTAAACTCAAACGCAAATGAGTGTTTCTGGAGCCACTCTTTAGAAATTCTGGACCTGTGGTGCGTCGCATTGTCCTGCTGGAATTGCCCAATTCCATCGGAGTGCACAATGGACATGGATGGATGCTTACGTACGCGTCACCTGTCAGAGTAGTGTCTAGGTGTATCAGGAGCCCCATACCACTCCAACTGCACACGATCCACACCATTACAGAGCCTTTACCAGCTTGAGCAGTCCCCTGCTGACATGCACGATCCATGGATTCGTGAGGTTGTCTCCATACCCGTACACGTACATCCGCTCAATATAATTTGATACGAGACTCGTTCGACCTGGTAACATGTTTCCAGTCATCAACAGACCAATGTCTGTGTTGATGGGCCCAGGCGAGTCTTTAAGCTATGTGTCGTGCAATGATCGACGGTACACGAGTGGGCCTTCGGCTCCGAAAGCCGATATCAATCATTTTTAGTTGAGTGGTTCACAAGCTCACACTTATTGATACCCAGTATTGAAATCTGCAGCATTTTGCGGAAGGGTTGCACTTCTGTCACGTTGAAGGATTCTCTTCAGTCACCGTTGATCCCGTTCTTACAGGATCTTTTCCCGGTCGCAGCGATGTCGGAGATTTGATGTTTCATCGTATTCCTAATATTCGTGATACACTCGTCAAGTGGTCGTACGGGAAAATCCCCACTTCATCGCTACCTCCGAGGTGCTGGATCCCATCGCTCGTGCGCCGACTATAACACCACGTTCAAACTCACTTAAATCTTGATTTCCTGCCATTGTGGCAGCAGTAACTGATGTGAGAACAGCGCCGGACGCTTTTTGTCTTTCACAGGCGTTGCCGACCGCGACGCCGTATTCTGCCTGTTTATATTTCTTTGTGTGTGAGTGCCCATGCCTATAACAGTTTCTCTGGCGCTTCACATATTTATAGGCTGTGATTTCCATATCCTGCTGAGTTGTGAGTAGGCATAAAGTCATAATGTTGGGCGTTGGTCTTCCCCTGGTATTTTAATTACCAAGAGGATTAGGCTAGTAGCGCAGGGAACTTTACCAGTATGTTGGCACGGCCGATGAACTCATACAGTATTTCGTATGTTGCTATATCGTTGGATACTAACAAGATTTGGAGGCTACTTGAAAACTTGTGTCTTATTACACCATGGTACTTCTGAAATCGTGGGACGGATTATTTCGTAGTGACTTCCTGTTATTTTAGAGGTTATCGACCGTGGGAATATTGTTGCTCCACGACAACGTTCCAACTCAAAAAAATGTTCAAACGTGTGTGAAAAATTATGGGACTTAACTGCTAAGGTCATCAGTCCCTAAGCTTACACACTACTTAACCTAAATTAGCCCAAGGACAAACACACACACCCAGGCCCGAGGGAGGACTCGAACCGCCGCCGGGACGAGCCGCACAGTCCATGACTGCAGCGCGTTAGACCGCTCGGCTAATCCCATGCGGCGTTCCAACTCAGTCTTCGCGGGACCCATGTTAGCAATATCAAATTTTGCCACAGCCACCGTCTCTTCCTGAAATGCCTCCTTCCTCAGTTGAAGAAATCATTGCATGCCAAGCATTTGCAGTATCACGACAAAATGATTTTTGGGACGGAACGTTTCACGAACAGCCAGAACCCAGAGCACTACAACCAAGGTCTGCGCCCAATTATCTAGCACTAGACAAAATGAGTCGCCTTAGCTTTGAATGTGCAGGGAGTGTGAAAGTTTGATTTTTTCGGAGTGATAATTAAAATCGTACGTCTATTCCCATACATAAATGAAATGTAAATTGGCAGCTATTGCCCACCAGTGTCGTGCTACGGTACTGTGGTGCGGGGATTCTACATCTACATCAATACTTCACAAGCCACCTAATTGTATGTTGCGGTTGGTAGTCCTGGTATCACTAACTGATATTCCCTATCAAGTTCCACTAGCTAATGGCGCGTGGGAGGAGCGATTGTCAGTAAGCCTCTCCATTAGGTCTAATTTCTCCAATTTTTCGTCGTGTCATTTTGTGAGCCGTATATGGTAGCAATTAATACGTTGGCCGACTCTTTCTCGAAACTGCTGTCTTTAAATTTTAGTAGTAAAGCGGTCCGTGATGCGTGACACCTCTCTTGTAACGCCTGCCACAGGAATTTGTTGAGGCTATCGTATCGGTTAAACGATCCCGTGACGAAACTCACGGCTCTTCGTTGCATCTTCTCTACCTCTTCCATCAATCCTGTCTAGTAAAGATCCCATATTTTTACACCGCTTTTCCTACTATTTGCTTTTTTCGTTAGTCCAGTTAAGGTCACTCTAAGTAGTTAGTCCTAGATATTTTACTGTAGACACTGTTTCCAGCAATTTGTCATCAACAGTGTACTTGTACAGCAGTGAATTTATTTCACTACGTACGCGCTATATATATTACACACATTTGCGTCCAGAGTAATATGACATATCATACGCCAGTCATCAATCCTCTGCTTTTCTGCAAATCGATACTATATTATGGCGTAGCTACTTTCTTATAGTCAACGGCATCCCCTAAGAACGTCTTAAAGGGCGCCCGACACTCTTTGGTAGTTTACTTATGTATATGTTGTGAACAGTAACGGTCCCATCACACTACCTTGGGGTACCCTGAAAATTACCTTAACATTTCCAGGAACTTAACATTTGTGTGTTGTTCTATCAAGAGCGACGCGTTGACTTCCGTCAGCAAGGAAGTCTTCTATTCACTCGCAAATATGGCCTGATGGTTGATAAGCTGCTATTTTCTTTTGACCAACCAGCAGTGCGGGCCCTGTCAGAAGCCTTCCTGATTTCAAGACACGCAGCATCAACCTGAGCGCCGCGGTCTACAGCGCAATGGATCTCATGGCAGACCAGGGCGAGCTGCTTTCCGCAAGATCTCTGTTTGCGGAATCCACGTTGATATTCATAGAGGAGATTTTCGTTCTCCAAAGACATCACAATTCTTGCGTGTAAAACACGTTCACTCGTTGCCATGAGTATAGACACGTAACAGCAAAAGAACAAAAGCAATAGTCATGCAACTTTATTTTTTCAGTGTGACAGATCAAATTTTATGGCTACTACTCATAACAGCGGGCAAAAATTCTTAGGTCATGTTTGGATTATCGTAACTTATGTATGGAAGACATACGTCACTTAAACGAACTTCCATGAGTCAGTGTTGATTACACGTAATACGCTGTGGACGGCAGAGAGCAGAGCTGTCGGCCTGCCACAGGCGGCCGGTGTTCCGGACCGCAGGAGACGTCAGCCTGCGGTTAGGGCGGTAATTCGCGGAATGCCTTCGCCGGCTGTTGAGCAGAGGCGCCCGGAAGGGGACTGCGGCGGAACGCACCGCCCCAGGGCGCCCTGTGCCTCGTGTGCAGCTGGCACCTGTCCAGGAACGTCGCTCAAACACGCTGGCGAAGTGAGCAAACGTTGCCAGTTTGAGGAGCGGACGTGTCACAATTTCTGTAGCAACTGAAATCTAGAGAGAGCAAAGATGCCGTGTTTCCTAAAAATATGCCTATCAAGAAACGAGTACCGTATTAGCACACTTTTCCCTTTACCTGAGATGCGAAAAATTACGGAGCATGAACACAAATCACAATGTGTTCTCGAAACTGTACAATTATCGGGCGTTCGCTTCGTTCACATATCAATATTTGCACGGTGTTTTTCGGACCGACACCTTGTTATCTGCGGGTGGATCCTGACAACCGCAGTTCTGTCCTTGCAAACGTCATTTATACGAGGGATAGAAAATTAATAGTGGCAACTATTTACACTACTGGCCATTAAAATTTGCTACACCACGAAGATGACGTGCTACAGACGCGAAATTTAACCGGCAGGAATAAGATGCTGTGATATGCAAATGATTAGCTTTTCAGAGCATTCACACAAGGTTGGCGCCGGTGGCGACACCTACAACGTGCTGACATGAGAAAAATTTCCAACCCATTTCTCATACACAAACAGCAGTTGATCGGCGTTGCCTGGTGAAACGTTGTGGTGATGACTCGTGTAAGGAGGAGAAATGCGTACCATCAGGTTTCCGACTTTGATAAAGGTCCGATTGTAGCCTGTCGCGATTGCGGTTTATCGTATGGCGACATTGCTGCTCGCATTGGTCGAGATCCAATGACTGTTAGCAGAATATGGAATCGCTGGGCTCAGGAGGGTAATACGGAACGCCGTGCTGGATCCCAACGGCCTCTCATCACTAGCAGTCGAGATGACGGGCATCTTATGCGCATCTTATCCGCATGGCTGTAACGGATCGTGCAGCCACGTCTCGATCCCTGAGTCAACAGATGGGGACGTTTGCAAGACAACAACCATCTGCACGAACTGTTCGACGACGTTTGCAGCAGCATGGACTATCAGCTCAGAGATCATGACTGCGGTTACCCTTGACGCTGCATCACAGACAGGAGCGCCTGCGATGGTGTGCTCAACGACGAACCAGGGTGCACGAATGGCAAAACGTCATTTTTTCGGATGAATCCAGGTTCTGTGTACAGCATCATGATGGTCGCATCCGTGTTTGGCGACATCGCGGTGAACGCACACTGGAAGCGTGTATTCGTCATCGCCATACTGGCGTATTACCCGGCGTGATGGTATGGGGTGCCATTGGTTACACCTCTAGGTCACCTCTTGTTCGCATTGACGGCACTTTGAACAGTGGACGTTACATTTCAGATGTGTTACGACCCGTGGCTCTACCCTGCATTCGATCCCTGCGAAACCCTACATTTCAGCAGGATAATGCACGACCGCATGTTGCAGGTCCTGTGCTGGCCTTTCGCGATACAGAAAATGTTCGACTGCTGCCCTGGCCACCACATTCTCCAGATCTCACACCAATTGGTAACGTCGGGTAAACGGTGGCCGAGCAACTGGCTCGTCACAATACGCCAGTCACTACTCTTGATGAACTGTGGTAGCATGTTGAAGCTGGAAGGGCAGCTGTACCTGTGCATCCAAGCTCTGTTTGACAACGGCCAGGTGTATCAAGGCCGTTATTACGGCCAGTGGTGGTTGTTCTGGTTACCGATTTCTCAGGATCTATACACCAAAATGCAATGGGTGTCACATGTCAGTTCTAGTACAATATATTTATCCAATGAATACCCGTTTATCATCTGAATTTCTTCTTGGTGTAGCAATTTTAATGGTCAGAAGTGTATTTACAGCTCGTTCAAAATAGATACGTGTTTCAAAGTTTTACAGACCTTCAAAGTAGTCACTAGAATTGTGTATAGCCCGTTGTCAGCGAAGCGGAAGTCGTATGATACGCTTAGCAGTGCCAGTTGTGTTGACAGTTCGAACGACGCGGTCAGTTGCCCGATGAATTTGTAGCAGTTCTGAAACGAATGCCGTGAAGTGTTTCCTTCAGTTTAGAAATCGAGTTGTACTTGCGATGGCTTTAGCCAGGGGAGTGCAGTAGGTGGTATAGCACTTAGCATCTCCATCAGTCCGACAAATCAGTAAAACATTGCACTGTACGTGCTTGAACATTGTCCTGCAGAATGATGGTCAGGTCCTGCAGAAAGTGTCATCATTTGTGTCTCTATGCTGTTCATTTTTGGAACCCGACCTGCGGCCAGCTTAGAGACAGTGTGGTGACATCACTTGATGACCGTCAAATCGGCCTACTGGTGAGACACACCACAACAATTCATTGGCCGGTCAGACAACCAGGAACTGTGTTAGCGTACAATATATCTAACTAGATCCGCCTGCAAAACTGACAACCTGATATTAGTGTAAGACGAACTTTGACAGTAACCACATAAAATACAAATATAGTTCACCACTTGAAGCTTCTGCGAATTTGTTCCCCATTTTTTTTAATGACACAGTTAAATAAGATTTTAACACTTAAGCCCAGTTGTCTCCACAAATCCAGTACTTGCACAGCATTAAGTTTGATTGCTCATTCAAAAATTTTACTATATATAATACTGCACCTTACCAATGTAGGGCACTCATCAACATTCCACACTGTCTCCTACCTGACGGGCATCTCTCTGTGTGACTAGGGCTAAAGGACACCCCATTGGATGGCCAATATAATTCTAAAACACAATTAAAGAAAAATAATTTAACAACTCAGCACAATAAGTGCCCTGCCGATCCCAGTAGAACTCCTATTACCTGGACCTCTTCACACACACACACACACACACACACACACACACACACACACACACACACGCACACACACCAAAAGACAATACCACACGCAACGCAAACAATAGTAAAACCAGTCACTGAGCAGAAGGTCGGACGAACTGCAAGTAATTAGAGGCACACAGACGGCAGAAGCGGCCAAAAGACCCAATGCATGACCGACCAACTACTGGTCGTTCCCAGTGAAACCACAGGCTAGGGAAAAGTTTGCAAATAAATCACCAACTGACATCTTGTTACCAAGAGGTCTCTTTCGACGACGGCAAAACAATGGATGGCATTGGAAAAACCAATAACCATCAGGCCCTGGCGGAACAGAGCCTTTGGTCCTTTCCCACACAATCGCCAAGCGTCGTCCGGACTGCTTCAGCTGTCCAAATGAGACACGCATTCCCGAACATTCACCCCACCGACCGTGGTGCGGTGGCAGCGCCACGATCCGACCAGACGAGGCACCAAGCAGAGGAATTCACCCGTAAGAGTAATCGATATGATCCGACACGTCTCAGCCTGTCCCCCTGAAAAAATAGCCCCCCCCCCAAACAACAGATTATTCCTGAGGGGAACTGGATGAACGGAGGGGCTCTACTCAGCCTGTTTAATATAACTGTACCTGAGAGGCCCTACAGCTAGCTAGATTACGGACTAAAATGTTAACAGGACCCAGCACCGAGAGGAACTGACACTGACCTCGAAAACGCGGTGCAAGCTTTCTAGAAATACTTGCACCGCTACCAGCTCCAGAAAAGAAATTACAACGAAAAACTCGATCCCCAACTTTCACACGAGCGCGCTGCCTCCCCTAATTATAACGCTTGGCTTGACGGTAGTGAGCCAGGATATTTCGCCAAGCCCTCTTCCAATCCAGCTGCATAGCGTCTGGGGTGATCTTTTGTGGCAAAAGGTCATTAATGTTCACAAACTGAAAAGTTGAGAATTGAGCGAGCAAGCAAATATAAGCGAAGCAGGAGTGACCATAGCCTAATGTTCGGTGGAATTACAGGCAAGGTTGATCTACGGAAGCGACGCATCCCACGTGGTATGGGTCTTAGTATGACTTGTGATGAGAGTGCCTTAAGGATCGTACTTGCTCTCTCAGGAAACGGGCCCTAGGGATAGTAGGGCTTTGTCATAATATGTCTAATGGCATTTTGAAAGCAAAAGTGCTTAAACACTTTTGAAACAAAGGTTGGAATACTGTCACTGACTAAGTTCCTGGCCAGACCAAATATGGGAAACACTTTAGAAAGATGGTAGGCATAATTTGCGATTTAACTCCCCTACTAGGAATAAGCCAGCTGCACTGGTAACATCCGTCCATAACAATCATGATGCAACAACTCCCTGCTGTAGCCGAGGGAAAGGGGGTCCGCATAATCAATGAACAACTTGTCCATAGGGTGTTGTTCTGTCTCTGGCTGGAGGAGACACTTGGGTGAATTGTGATTTTACATAGCTTGCACTCTCCCGCTAATAATTACACAATGCCAGCCAAGTTACACGTTGTTTAACCTTAGCGATAGTCTTGTGAAACCCCAAATGGCCCCCAAGGAAGGAGTCACTAAAACAGCGAAAAATGGAGGGGACAAGTTTCACAGGCACAACTCTTTGTTCAGGTGGTCTCCCAACGCCACGACACAAAACTGCCTTAATCAACTTATACCCTGACACCTACTCCCCAGCAAGCAATAATGCCCAACTTGGGGTCCCCGTCCTGCTTAACTCTGAAATCAGCAAAGATCTCCAGCGTCTGGATTAAGATGGCAACAGTCAGTTTCTCGAATGCTTTGTCACATTTTCTTATCTGCTCGCCATCCTCCTGAAAGATCGGACTAAGTGCGTCAACCACGTAATTGTCAGCCCCTTTTATATGCCACACCCAATAGAGGAACGCGTATGTTTGCAGTGTCCACCTAGCAATTCTGACAGTTTTCCCTGGGATGGGCCAAGACCTAGTTCCACGCCTGATTGTCAGTTTTGAGATCAAACTCCCTATGCTCCAGATATAATTTAAATTTTTTCGAGTCCAAAGAGTTCGCCCAAAGACTCATTAATGGAGTATTTTAATTCAGCCGATATCAAGGCCCTAGAAGCGCAGGCGACAGGGCACCTCTCACTAGAACATTCTTGCAGTAGAACAGCCGCAACACCAACATTTGGAGACATCTGGACGATAAAGACCTTTTGAAAGTCCAGGATGGCCAAGATTGTAGGGTTACTCGAGGCAGTGCTAATGGCCTCAAAGCCAGACTGCTCTCTCAGCAAACCAAGTCCTCCCCCTTTTCACATAAACTGTATAGAAGGGTGGAAAGCTGGGCGAAATTTGGCATAAATTTACGGAAATAACTGACCGTGCCAATAACCGAGCTATTCCCTTTTATTCCTGGGGGACGAGAACAGTCGCAAGGCGGATATGCACTCTTAGACAATCCTGATCCTTTCCCTTGAAATAAGATGCCCCAGGAAGGAGATCTGATGTCTAGCTAGGCTGACTTTAGATGGTTTAACAGCCAACCCAACTACCCGAAGCCGCGCAAACAGCCGCAGAATATGACACAGATGCTGTTCGAAAGAACTACTGCAGATGAAAACGTTGTCGACGCAGGTATACACGCAGCTTAACTTGAGATTACACAACACATGGTTCAACAGACGGGACAAGGCCACTGCCCCAGTAGATAAGCCGAAAGGAACTCAACTAAGCTCATACAGGTTCCAGGCGGTACAACAGGCAGTCATCTGCCTGGAATCCTCAGTAAGTGGTATCTGATAAAAGGCTTAGTTAAGATCAACCAAAGTAAAATAACTGGCCCCAGAGAACCACTTGAACTGTTAAGTCAGACAACCTTTTGGTTAAGGGCTTTATAATCGACCGCCGGCCTAAAATCCTTGTCTTGTTCCTTGGGAACGAAAAAAATAGGCGACGCAGAAGGCGATGTGGATGGCCTGATAACTCCATCCTTCAACAATTGGTTCACTTTTTCTGCAATATCCTCATTTCACGCGGTGAAGAATAATATAGACCCTGCAACATTGGCACATCATCCGATAAATGAATTTTATAATAAATTTTGTCCGTTACGCCTAATGGTTACTGAGGACATCGGGATAGTCTCCCAAGATCTTCAACAGCTGGTGAGCCTGACCTTGCACAGAACGGTTAACGACGAACTCAGACTGGCACGAGTTGAGTAGTTTGACTGTGCCACTGCTACGAAAAGAACAACGCGCTATTTTTCCCAAGGAAAAAGGTTGTACTGGCGAAATCAAACACCAACCTGGTTTGCTGCATGAAGTCACAACCGATGAGTAAGGGAACGGACAAATACTTAACTACGACCAATTTCATTGGACATGAAAAATGGCCATGAAAATTCCCGCCCACGTCACTTATCAGAGGCATCGCTTGGCCACTAATTGCCCTTTATCTGTGAAGACCGGTATGCGAAGGAAGCATTCTACACAACCCACCGTATTCGAAATATCAAAGGTATTTTAACAAAGAAATTGAACTGTCTGAGCCTAACAGGCCACATACCTGTTCCTGGTAAAACTGAGCACAAACATACGGCAAGCAACAATCGTTAATGCCGCGAGCACGAGCGCATCGACTAGGGCATTTGCGCCGACTGGTCTCCTTGCTCACTCGACTGGACAGCCACGCACCAGATGATCCCCGTTTCCACACTGGAAACATGCTTTATGATCAGAAGACTTAAAAGGTAACAGATGGGGTTTGTTGCATGACATGTGGAATTCGGAGTCTAATCCCTTTTGGTAGTTGCACTGCTTGTCTGCGAACCTGAAAGCTTGCATAGAAGACAATAATTCGTTTAGTTCAGGAAACGTAGTGGTCTTCTAGGCGAATGCTATCTTCCAGCATCATGTCCTGGAGAATGTTGAGCACACTGTCATGTGCCAAGTGGTAACTGCCGTGCGCACATTGTATTCGAGCAAATTCTCAGTAGGCCCTTGTATCCGCCAATAATGGTCGCGCTCTAACTCATTAACGACGGATAATTTTAACTCTATCACGTGACTCAGATCTCTTAAAGTGCCCTGTCTCCTAAGTATCTCTGAAATTACACCATTCAGCGAACTTCGGGTCAAAGGATAGATAAACGCAAGATAACTTATTGGGGAACTTACAAGGCATCAGTATGAATCTCAAAACGAATAGTCAGCCATAAAAGCTCTTCAGCCTGGGACAGTTGGTCACTCCCGAAATCGGAAACTCCCTGAAACAAAGGAAACTTCTACAGCCGATCAATCGGGAATTTCGGCATCAATATCCTGGCCTGCCTCACCTGAGAAGTCCTGGGTGGCGCAACCCTTCTGTGTGCCATTCGCCTCTCCTTCTAAACTCATCCCGCTAGCAGTTACTTGTAAATCCTTAGCGTGAGTAAACAATTGACTAACCATGTCATCTTTTTCTTTAGTAAGAGGGAGGGGCTTCAAATCAGAGATACTATTTTCCGAGTGCAAAAGTTGAGCATGAACGCTCGCTGTCTGCTTGCGACCCGAATGAACTTCTTCAAGAAACTGTATATCACGACTAAGCGCACTAAAAGCACTATAGCAATTACAAAGCACTGCAACTTCCTTGCCAATCAGGTAGGAAGAAACGTGAATCGGGCTGTCAAGGACGCGTGGAACCTCGCTGCTAACTCAGGAACGCCGCCACCTATTTGCTGCCGTCTAACGTAATCTCATATTCATGATAGTTCCTTTTTTAAATATGCCCGGCCACGGCAGTTTGCGGGAGCCATCTCCCACCATTCGCCTCTACAAAACCAAAACAAATATTAGGCACGAATATTAACAAGTAATACAATTCAATAATGAAACCACGTGTGATGCCAACTGCCAACAAGGGGAAGAGGGCCAGCCGTTGTGACCGAGCGGTTCTAGGCGCTTCAGTCCGGAGCCGCGCTGTTGCTACGGTCGCAGGTTCGATTCCTGCCTCGGGCATGGATGTGTGTGATGTCCTTAGGTTAGTTAGATTTAAGTAGTTCTAAGTCTAGGGAACTGATGACCTCAGATGTTGTCCCATAGTGCTCAGAGCCATTCGAACAATTTTTTTGAAGGGGAAGAGGAACGCTCCCCTCCATCGCCCCCTTCCCCCCCCCCCCCCCCCAATTCACACAATGGAACATCTACAATCCGTAACTACCACTGTAACGTCTTTCATTGGTGACGGCAGAAATTCGTGGAAGGGTCAAACCCCAGCTTCAAAATCACTTGTGGTTGATAACATCTATATTTATTTCGTGAAAACATCTAAAATTTTCCTTTACAATGGAATGAAGCGAACAGTTCTTTAACGGCAACCAATAATCACCCGAGTGCCAGAAGGGCTAACAAGTTTCATTTGAAACATATACCTTTTATTTTTTTAAAAAAATTACAAGATGAATATCAATAACCACAGAGCGCCTTAAGGCTTAGAGTTTACTTTAAAATTTTTTTCTTACAAAATTTTACAACAAGATCAAAATCAATAATCACCAAGCGCCTGAAGGCTCTGAAATTGCCTTGAAATTTTTGAGTATTACAACAAAGTCGAGGTCAATACAGAGCCCCAGAAGGCTTACAAATTTTTCCTTTTAAAAAAATTAAAAAAGTACCTTAACAGATGTAGATCAAGATAGTTTCCCTCCAAAACAATTTAAGAGAGTAAATGTCCCGCTTTAAAACAATTAGGCCATTGTGGTGGCTCCAAGAATGCAACAGCTCTAAAGAAAGTGACAGCAAGCATGCCTGTAAAGGCTTAAATGTTTGGTAAATTGGCAACAATTCCAAATGTGGACATAGGATGTTTCAGAAGTGATGATCAATAATTCGTACACGGAAAGTACAGGCCGAAAGTAGATAAAAAAACCAATAAACATGGGTCCACAAATTCACCGGTGTCGAGATACAGGATGTCAAATTAAACACCTTTCAGCCGTCAATTTTCAACCATATTTGCCTAGGCAATCTTTTTTAGCGCTTTAGTACGCCATCTTCAGGCCCTGTGTGTAGATATACTTGTCATGTCCAAACGCTAAAGTAGGTGTTCGAAACGTTGTCCATGCGCCTTAATTCACATTGAACTAGTCTCTGAAATGAGTTGCGAATCCTCTCAGGCAGTCCTGGGGAATTCTGTAAATGCTGGATGGTTGCTTCAATACGCAAGTGTAATTCCTGAAGACGGTTGACCTCAGTAGCGTGGACTATAATTTTGACATAACACCACACACAGAAATCCATGGGATTTAAATGCAGAGTCCTTGGAGGGCATGACACAGGCCGTCCTCTACCTATTCATGTTGACCAATACGAGTCAGAAGCCGAAGCACTCGTAAATGAAAATGTGCTGTAGCACAGTCATGTATTAACTACATGTTCAGGCATTGGTTCAGTGGGACATCGTCATGTACATCTGGAAATACAGACTGCAGAAACCTCATTACTGCTGCCTGGTTGCTCGCTGTGGTAGGAAGTGTGGTCTAGTTATGAGGTCTCTGTGCCGTCCTGCCCAGACGTTCGATGAATAACGCTGCTGGTGTCGTGATATTTGTGTTGTATGAGACTTGACATCGGCCCAAATGTGACAGTTGTGGCAGTTAAAAATACCGTCGCGAATAAATCCATCCTCATCCGTGAACAGAATACTGCTTACAAACAGGGGTTTGAGGGTATACTGCTGTTGCAGCCGTTGGAGGAAATTCTCTCTAGGAGGGAAGTCAGCACTGTTGTGGGCTTTAACTCGCTGGAAACAATATGAATATAGTACTTGCAGACGTAAAATCCGCCACACACTGCTACGACACGTTCTTGAGTAGTAGCCCTCCTCGCTGAAGGACCCAGACATTCGTGTACAGTGTGTAACATCCTTTCCTCAATGTAGGGTGGTCTGGAACTTCGTCGAATTTCTTATACATGCTATGCCAAAGTCCCAATTTCCCTAAGGCGCTGATGTAACCGGCTAAATGTACAACTGTCGGGATGCCTGCGGGAGGAACATTCGATCGGGCAGCTTCAAGGGCAGTGGCATTCGCTCTGCCGAACATGAAGTGTATGTCAACGTGCTCTTCATTGGTGTAACCTCTGTCCATAGTGCTTTCATGTTCGTAAATGATTGTGAAGCTGGTACGCCATAGTGCACGGAGGGGGAAAGGGAAGTAGTTGTGCACGCGTAAACAAGCAGATAGTCGATACCAAAGGTTGAGACGCCAACGTAAACACTATAGTATCTAGAGGCGTTTACAGTTGGTTCCCAACTCGAATTAATGCGATACCTCGGAAATGGTTGTGTTGCGGATCCATGTCTATTAGAGCTGTTTAGCTACTTTTGGTCTTTAGTTTCCACGAGCGAATTATTGACCAACAGTTCTGAAACATCCCTTATATACGTCTGTGATCAAACCTGCAGTAGCATTTAAGTTCATGAAACTTACTAAATGTCTGACGGCTCGAAACCTTCCTATCTGCACAATTTTGAGGCTTGATTCCGGGAGGGGAAGGCAGGAAAGGGCAACTTTAACAAGGAATGGAAAATTTAGAAGTTCCCCGGGACAGAGCGTCGAAATATGCATAATAACGTAAATGACGGACGACCTGCATCCGCAACTCGCCAGGAAATAGCGGTCCCAGCAAGGTTCTAGTAACGGCCTCCCCCAACATCAAGTCGACCAGCTGGTGAGACACACCGTAACAATTTGTTCGCCGGTCGGACGAGCAGCAGCTGCGTCAACATACAATGTAACTAGCTAGCCCAGCCTGCAAAACAATCCGATATTAGTGTTAGACGAAACTCGGCAGTAGCCACGTAAAACACAAGAATAATTCACGACTTTAAAATTCTGCAAATCTGTTTCCCACTTTTTTAAAAAAATAAATGACAAACACTTAACTAAGATTATTAAGCCCAAGAAATAATCATAGATAACTGCCATAAAACTGTTATTTGTCCCCAGAACTTCAAAAAGCAGGAGGTAATATTTAAAACAAGATTAATAAAAGGTAATTACAGCAAGTTGCCTCCACAAATCCAGTACTCCGGCAGCGTTAAGATTGACTGCTCATTCAAAAATGTCATAACATACGAATACTGCACCTTACCAAAGTAGGGCACTCATCAACAGTCCACAGTCACCACTTCATGACAGCCATCTCCCTGCGCGGCTATGGCTAACGGACACCCCGTTGGACGGCCAATATAATTCTAAAACAAAATTACAGAAAAAGAGTTTAACAACTAGACAGAGTAAGTGCCCTGCGATCCCAGTAGAAGTCCTATTAGGTGGACCCCTTCACCCACCCACACACACACACAGACACACACACACACACACACACACACACACACATGCACAAGCACACAAACACACACACACACACACACACACGCACACGCACACATACCAAAAAACAATACCACAAGGAAGGATGGCCAATGTAATTCGAAAACGAAATTAAAGAAAAAGAGTTTAAAAACTGAGTGCAGTGATTGCCCTGTCGATCCCAGTAGAACTCCTGTTACGTGGGCCCCTTCGCGCACACACCCGGTAACAATGCCACAAGTAACTCAAACAATACTAAAACCAGTCACTGTGCAGCAACAGGGCTTAATTGCAAATAATCATGGGATACAGAACCCCACCGAGCGATGTGGCGCAGTGGTTAGCACACTGGACTCGCATTAGGGAAGACGACGGTTAAAACACGAGCATAGCCATCCTGATTTAGATTTTCCGTGATTTACCTAAACCGCTTCTGGCAAATGGCGGGATGGTTCCTCTGAAAAGGCGTGGCCGATTTCCTTCACCATTCTTCCCTAATCCGATAAGACCTCGCTCTTTGGTCCCCTCCACCAAATCAACCAACCAACCAACAGAACTCGGAGGCGGCCAAAAGACCCAATACACGTTCTCCACTCAGACGACCAACCAACGGGCGTTCCCGACGAAATTACATGCAAGGTTGCAAGTGAACCGCCAACTGACAGTGTGTTACCTAGAGGTCACTTCGACTCACGGCAACCCAATGGGCGGCAGCGGCGGCAAAACACTTTCGAAGCGAAACCAACAGCCAGCAGCCTCTCGCGGAACGGAGCCTGGTCACTTCCCGCACAATCGGCCACCCGTCGTCCCGACCGCTTCAGCTCGGATCCTCAACTTCCTTCCTGCGCTCGGAGGCAGAGCAAGCGAACGATGAGAGGAAGTAGCTCAGAATAGAAAACTATACGAGCCGACACGACTCACTGGGAATGACTGAAATGTGAGACAAATATACCACTGAAAATCGGCTAGCAGGTGTACTGCATTCAGAGCCTGATCATTACATCAACTTTGTCCAAATGGACAATCAATAGTAACTAGTGAGAGTAACTTAGCTCTTGTACAGAGAAAGAAGATAATGTTATGCAAAAATTTACTCTCTCCTGCTTGGTTATCTTTCAGTTCATTAAAATACCACAACGTCCGAACATATACATTCATTGTGGAAGAACCGGAGAACTCCGATTTCTTATTTTATTTCATTGTACTTCCGCTTCTATGTAGTGCGTTGAAAACTGATGTTTCTCTTAACCTCTTACTGCATTGTGCCTGGCTGGGAAAGACGCAATGTCACTATCATTGAGGAAATTTCCAGTGCTCTTTTGGACCTATGATTGTTGGTTGGTTTTGGGGAAGGAGACCAGACAGCGAGGTCATCGGTCTCATCGGAGGAGGGCAGGATGGGGAAGGAAGTCGGCCCTTCAAAGGAACCATCCTGGCATTTGCCTGGAGCGATTTAGGGAAATCACGGAAAACCTAAATCAGGATGGCCGGACGCGGGATTGAACCGTCGTCCTCCCGGATGGGACCTATGGTTGTAGTTTTCTCAATTGTGGAAACACACTGTGCAGTGACATAAATTGTAATGCAGCATGCGCGAAGAAACATCAGCAAAAAAAACCTCTCGTCTTCTTGTCACATGTGCTGTCAATTAACTTTTCTCAAAAAAATGTCAAACACAAGCCATGTTTCACAGACACGTCAAATATAACCACAAATGGAGAAATATTTTGCAAACTAGTAAAGTTTGACAAAGTTTTGATCGTGTACGGGGGGCTTTGAGAGTTTCCCATGCCGGGAAGTTGTCATGTGTCGGTGCTCGGTTGTTAGTTGCAGGTCGAGTACCACGTGTAGTCTTCGCAGATCATTTAAATTACACACCGACCTGTGAATTGATAAAGTTATTTACCGTACATCTGTCGAGATGAAATTTTATAGCCAACTGCTATACCACTTTCAGTATTATACTCGAAATATCTTAGGATATATTCCAAAATACATACTGCTAGGGTCACTCCAAAAGAAATGTACACTGTTTTTGTAAAAATACAGTTTTCATTCTGCATGTGTGAAAGTCTTACAGTGTGGAAATACATCCTTCCCGCTTGTTTTCAAACTTAGTTCAACCTGTTCCCGTGAGTGGTGCCATCACAGCATGTCTTCAAGATGGCTGCTACACTTGACGTTTGTCAGAAGCAACGTGCTGTTATAGAATTACTGTGCTGTTGAAACTAGACAGTGCGAAACATCGACAAGACGTTGAAAAAGGTGTATGGAGATGTTGCTGTCGATCGCAGTACAGTTAGTCGGTGGGCAAGCAGGTTACGTGATGAAAGCGGGCACGGCAATATTGAGGATAGTCCTCGCAGCGGCAGGCATCGTACTGCACACTTTCCAGACAATCTGCAGAGAGTTAACGAATTGGTGACTGCTGACAGACGCATCACAGTGAACGAATTGTCACGCTACGTTGGGATAGGGGAAGGAAGTGTTTGCAGAATACTGAAAGTATTGGCGCTAAAAACGGTTTGTGCCACGTGGGTTCCCAGGATGTTGGCAGTGGCTCACAAAGAAACAAGAAAAACGGTATGGAGTGCACCTTTGGAACAGAGATATCTGACGATTACTAACTAAACAGAATGTATTCCGCTTAAAAAAAGTAGCACTTCAGTGTAAATACCAGAATCTGCGTCGCTGACTATCATGCGTCTGTCAACATATTGCATAACGATAACGATACTCCTTTGTTTTCGTCTGATTGATACCTCTGTCAATAGAACTTGTTTAGAAACCTAACGGAGACCTATGCAGGATCGAAACAGCAAGGTGAAATAAACTTTGCAACCTGTCAAATAGCATGAATGCTGGTGGTGACATTAACACAAAATACTTCCTTCTCTTTTATATGTCTGACAGTTATTTTTCAATTTCATCGTGGTTTTTATGCGAGCAATGAGTAAATGATAACTCAAAAATCTCGTTCGACGTGGGATATCTCCATGAAAAAATGATATAGCTCTTTCATCCGACACTGATTTCCACAACCAGTTTGCATATTGTGCCTGATCAGTTTCTGACAATTTAAAGAACGTAGGACACTGCGCAAGACTAGAAACCTATTCAGCACGAACGGGATTATCACAGAACCTTCCGATGCATAAGGAAGGTGAATCAGTTCGTTACGCAGTGACGTGCCGTCATGAGCATTCTGCGACATCTGATAGTTCAAATGGCTATGAGCACTATGGTACTTAACTTATGAGGTCATCAGTCCCCTAGATAAAACTATTTAAACCTAACTAACCTAAGGACATCACACACATCCATGCCCGAGGCAAGATTCGAACCTGCGACCGTAGCGGTCGCGCGTTTCCAGACTGTCGCGCCTAGAACCGCTCGGCCACACGGCCGGCTCGGCATCTCAGTTGGGCCGAGTTTATAACGCGCACCTCTCTCATGTCAGTGTCCACTTTGAAATTCTTGCCTTACAAGCGTTTCAATAAGCAGAGAGCAGAGAAAAAAACTGGAAAACATGAAAGCCAACGGAAGTCAAAATTATCGAATTAAATTATTTTAAAAAAATGTTCAAATGTGTGTGAATCCCTAAGGGACCGAACTACTGAGGTCATCGGTCCCTAGACTTAAACTAACTTAACACACACACACACACACACACACACACACACACACCCGTGCCCAAGGGAGGACTCGAACCCCCGGCAGAGGAGCTGCTCAATCCGTTACATGACGCCTCGAACCACCCGGCCGCTCCGCGCGGCTAAAATTGTAAAGAAGTTCTAATTACAGGAATTGTGTAGAGAAATGATATCGTTCTTTATTAGAGAGTCTTGTGGAAACACGTGTCACGGGAATCCTTAACTGCTAATCAACAAAGACTGAATTAACATTAAACAAGTTCCACCCGAGTTCCCAAATACAAGTACCGCATGTGGGGTTTGGAGAGGAGGGGCGTGAGGTAAATTGGTGCCGTAATGAATTAAGTTGCCGAGAAGTAGAACTCAATTAAGGCGCTATTCCCGAATTATTACATTACGTTAAAGCAAGTTACATCTAATAAGTTCCCCGCTGGCGAAATTTTAGCGACATCAAGGAGGTTCTGAGAGCCAAACTGATTTTATTAGATTTGATATTATCCGGATGACGTCATTGAAGAGCCTGGCTGAGTGCAGCGAGGCAGCGAACCGGTTTCTCGTCCTCGTCTGCCCCAGGCTAGAATACCCCACATCCACGCTCTCTCACATAGCACAGAATATGCGGAGTAGCAAAATTTGACGTTTATGTGGCCATGTTTTGCAAGAGCTCTTATCAATATAGTTTGGTAGTAGATGGGTTATTTCAATATTTTATAAAACAGTGACAGTGTAGGAATCAGCCATCAGCAGGTTACCAGTAAACACCGGAAATAAATTTTACAGTAGTTGGTAAACTTTGGACTGCAACATCAATCGGTCTTCATACGATTAGCAGGTCTTGAAACTTTCTCAAAGAGATATTCAAGCTAACGGGAACATGACGTAATGTGCTGAAACAAAATAAACTTAGGAAATGTTGAAAATATACTAGGCGATGCAATGAAAATATAATGAAGCATACAATTAAACGCAATTATAATATGACCAGCATTAACAAGAAACTATTTCCTCAGAAGGTAGATGGCAAAGTGATCAACAACAGAGAAACTTCTTTAAATATCTGAATAGTTTAAGAGATGATTCGGAAACACAAACTGTTATTAACGAATATACTTCCGGGAACTAATTATGGAAAATGATGTATAACCATAATTGCGGAAAAAATCAGTAGAAATAACAAAGTTGTAGTAATATAACGTGCCCCTTTTTTCATACTTGGACGCTTCAGTAGAAAACGTTAATGTTCCTGTGGAACGGAGTTTACGTATCTGTCCACTTTTTTTAATCTGACTGTGGTCACGAATGGAATCTGACTGCAAGGAACGTTATTTGAAAGTCACAGCATGCAGGCAAGAGTGACATTCCCAAGCGCTTACCTTCAAAATGTGTTTTCTGTGTCTGAAGAACTATACTGACTCATGCAATAGAAATCAATTATTTCTTACGTTAATATGTGACTCGGTTGCCATCGAATGTGACTATCGTTTCTCGTGATAAATCTGTAGACCTATACTCATTCGTTTTGCAATATTACTTGTTATTTATACTGTTAAATTATGACGCTAACTGCTACTTACACTGTTATTACCAACTGCACTACATGTTTTGCCTATGTAGTACTTTGTGAGCCGCGCGGAATTGGCCGAGCGGTCTAAGGGCGCTGTAGTCATGGACTGTGCGACTGGTCCCGGCTGAGGTTCGAGTCCTCCCTCGGGCGTGGGTGTGTGTGTTTGTCCTTAGGATAGGTTAGGTAGTGCGTAAGCTTAGGGACTGATAACCTTAGCAGTTAAGTCCCATAACATTTCACACACGTTTGAACATTTATGTACTTTGTCAAAATTAAACTTATTCGAGTACTTTTGTGTTCACTATTCAGCTCTATCTACCGTTACCTGTATTCTGGCCCAAACTGTTAAGTAACAAACTATTTTTTCACGTAATTCTACCTCATTTGTCAATGTTCACTCTCACGTGTGATACCAATTTGTCACCCACTCACATCCAGTCACAAGTTTCTCTGCTTGGAGTCACTCTACAGGGTGATATCTTCTCACTTTCTGAGAGGTGCTTTTTCCTAATGAAACTGCTACATACTCTGCCGTTTGATTTAGAGATAAATTTACATGTTATTTACATATACAGTGCTTAATGGTTTTCACTGAGGGAAGCAGAATGTGACGTCGGAGGTCTTCGCAGCTATGGTCACCTTACAATAGAATCAGTTACTCAGCTTTTGTATTTGGGCAGTTGTACAAAATGACTAGGTGGAACCGCGTGACCGCTACGGTCACAAGTTCGAATCCTGCCTCGGGCATGGATGTGTGTGATGTCCTTAGGTTAGTTAGGTTTAATTAGTTCTACGTTCTAGGCGAGTGAAGACCTCTGAAGTTATGTCGCATAGTGCTCAGAGCCATTTGAACCATTTTTGACTAGGTGGACGACAAAACAAGTAAAGAGTAGAGAAAAATGATCTGTAGTGTTTATGGGAAACAAAATTTTTTAAAGAAAGTGATGCATTACTCAACTAGTTCAAAAAATAGTCCTTTATTACGGGACGATAAGTGTCAGGAGGACTTTAATAACATTACGCAGGCATTAGTCATTGCAAACATTCTTAGCCACCCTGAAATGTCCAAGGATTTTTGTCTATGCACAGATGCCTCATCTAACGGGCTGGGGGCATGCTTGTTCCAGATGCGAGAAGAAGAAGGTATAGAAGTACCAAAGGTCATCGGTTTTGCTAGTCGTACATTAACAGAAGCAGAAAGATGTTACTCTGTGTCAGAATTGGAAAGTTTTGCTGTAATATGGGCATTCAAAAAGTTTGAATATTTTTTGTGGGGCAACAGTACCAAAGTTTATTGTAACCATCAGTCACTGTCATTTCTTTTAAAACGTAATTCATTGCACCGTAGATTACGATGGTGGTGTCTGTATTTACAAGAATTCAATTTCAAGATCATTTATACTACAGGAAGCCAGAAAGTAATTACAGGTGCCTTGTTCAGGTTACCACAACGTTTAGAAGAATTTGGTGAATTAACAGAGCAAGATGCAGATCTCAGTACGTTATTGATCCAAGGTACAACACAACAGTCTGATTACCATAAGTTTTGTAAGCAAATGAAAATTATGCAACAGTAAGATCTCAGATTGAGTAAAGTCATGCAAAGCCTTGAGCAAGATGAAGGTGGGAAGGTAGGTAAATGGTATCAGGAGTACAAGAGTGTTTTGTTTCATAGGGAACATGAAAAATCTGATCAATAGAGTGTGTGTAATCCTGAAGATTATATTGACGGATTTGTAAGACTTACACATGAAGTATGGCGACATTAAGGAGTAGGTAAATGTACTAAAAAAATTTTAACATTTTGTTATTTTCCAGATTTGAGAAGGTGAGTCCTACAGGTATTAAGAAAATGTGCAATTCGTCGAAAATCAATACAGTCCAAGGTGCCAAAATTATTGAGCTAAACACAATACTCACAAAAAACTCTGTAGATATAGTATCCCTGGACATAGCTGGTCCATATCCGAGATGTAAAGGAGGACTAAGATATGTACTAGCAGTATACGATATTTTCTCGAAATGTATGCCATTAAAAATGCAACAGCCACAAATATCAGAAAAATAATTGAGGGAGACTGAGAAGAGTAGGTAAACCAAAGGTACTGCTAACTGTTAATGTAATACTTTATATTTCATTGGGCAGAAGTGGAAACAATTTATGACCTCACAGGCCATAAAGCGTATGTTAGTAAGTACTTTTAACCCAGAAACATGCCTAGTAGAACGAGACTTCAAAGAATTTAACCGGTTTATTAGGACATACACACCTCACAAACACACCCGATTGGTAGAATACGTTACTCTTTTCATGCAAGTTGTCAATAACCTTCCACATTCTTCAAAAGCTTGTACACTTAACCAGCTGATGTTCCAGACAAAGCGCACGAATGATTGGGAGTCGCCCATACCAAAGACAAGAGAAAATCAAACAAGCCATGGTTACACTAGAAAACAGAGCCGAGTATAGAAAGAGAACTTATAATAAGAAACTGAAACGTGTTACACAATTTTCTGAAGGGCAACGAGTCCTCTTACGGACTCACCCTAAATCGGCAAAATTTGGCAAACTGAATAAGAAGTGGCAATTGCTCTATTCAGGACCATATATAATTTCCAAAATACCATATCCTAGGACGTACTGATTGGCCTATGAGAAAACAGGGAGAGACAACGGTCTCCGACCTCACAAGGATATGGAAGCTTTTATAGAATGATGAAGCTAGGTAGCATTTTTTCTTTATCTCAGAAGGTAAATGTACATAGTGTACATAGCTCTGAGTGTAATTTTTCTTCTGGAGTGTACTTTAAGATAGGGTAATGTGTATAGGCACAAGTAATTCTTTTGATCTGTACACGTAGGCATAAAATTAACAGAAAATGGGAAGTAATACACCGATTCATGCGAAATGAAAGTGTAAACAAAATTAGCTAATCGCTGAGCTGTCTGCGCTCAACAATACACGCTGACGTCAGTAGTAGGAGAGGAGGCATTGACCGGTGCACATGCATGTTTTTGTCGTGGTCTCCAGTCCTGAGACTGGTTTGATGCAGCTCTCCATGCAACCCTATCCTATGCAAGCTACTTCATCTCCCAGTACTTGCTGCAACCTAGATCCCTCTGAATCTGCTTAGTGTATTCATCTCTTGGTTTCCCTCTACGATTTTTACCCTCCACGCTGCCCTCCAATGCTAGATTTGTGATCCCTTGATACCTCAGAACATGTCCTACCAATCGGTCCCTTTTTCCAGTCAAGTTGTGCCTCAACCTCCTCTTCTCCCCAATTCTATTCAATACCTCCTTATTATTTATGTTATCTACCCATCTAATCTTCAGCATTCTTCTGTAGCTCCACATTTCGAAAGCTTCTATTCTCTTATTGTGCAAACTATTTATCGTCCATGTTTCACTTCCAAAATGGCTACACTCCATACAAATTCTTTCAGAAATGACTCCCTGACACTTAAATCTATACTCGACGTTAATAAAATGCTCTTCTTCAGAAACGCTATCTTTGCCATTGCCAGTCTACATTTTATATCCTCTCCACTTCGACCATCATCAGTTATTTAGCTCCCCAAATAGAAAAACTCCTTTACTACTTTAAGTGTCTCATTTCCTAATCTGATTCCCTCAGCATCACCCGACTTAATTCGACTACATTCCATTATCCTTGTTTTGCTTTCGTTATATCGTTATATCGTTATATCCTCCTTTCAAGCCACTGTCCATTCCGTTCAACTGCTCTTCGAAGTCCTTTGCTGGATGTGACAGAATTACAATGTCATCGGTAAACCTCAATGTTTTTATTTCTTCTCCATGGATTTTAATACCTACTCGAAATTTTTCTTTTCTTTCCTTTACCGCATGCTCAATACACAGATTTAATAACATCGGGGAGAGGCTAAAACCCTGTCTCACTCCTTTCCCAACCACTGTTTCCCTTTCATGTCCCTCGAGTCTTATAACTGCCATCTGGTTTCTGTAAAAATTGTAAATAGCCTTTCTCTTCCTGTATTTTACCCCTGCCACCTTCAGAATTTGAGAATATTCCAGTCAACATTGTCAAAAGCTTTCTCTAAGTGTACAAATGCTAGAAACGTAGGATTGCCTTTCCTTAATCTATTTTCTAAGGTAAGTCGTAGGGTTAGTATTGCCTCACGGGTTCCAACATTTCTACGGAATCCCAACTGCTCTACCTTGAGGTCGGCTTCTACCAGTTTTTCCATTCGTCCGTAAAGAATTCGCGTTAGTATTTTGCAGCTGTGACTTGTTAAACTGATAGTTCGGTAATTTTCACAACTGTCAACACCTGCATTCTTTGGAATTGGAATTATTATATTCTTTTTGAAGTCTGAAGGTATTTCGCCTGTCTCATACATCTTGCTCACCAGATGGTAGAGTTTCGTCAGGACTGGCTCTCCCAAGGCTGTCAGTAGTTTTAATGGAATCTTGTCTACTCCGGGGCCCTTTTTTCACTCAGGTCTTTCAGTGCTCTGTCAAACTCTTCACGCAGTATCATATCTCCCATTTCATCTTCATCTACATCCTCTTCCATTTCCATAATATTGTCCTCAAGTAAATCGCCCTTGTATAGACCCTCTATATACTCCTTCCACCTTTCTGCTTTCCCTTCTTTGCTTCGAACTGGGTTTCCATCAAAGCTCTTGATATTCATGCAAGTGGTTCTCCTTTCTCCAAAGGTCTGTTTAATTTTCCTGTAGGCAGTATCTATCTTACCCCTAGTGTATAAGCCTCTACATCCTTACATTTGTGCTCTAGCCATCCCTGCTTAGCCATTTTGCACTGCCTGTCGTTATCATTTTTGAGACGTTTGTATTCCTTTTTGCCTGCTTTATTTACTCCATTCTTATATTTTTTCCTTTCATCAATTAAATTCAATATTTCTTCTGTTACCCAAGGATTTCTACTAGCCCTCGTCTTTTTACCTACTTGATCGTCTGCTGCCTTCACTACTTCATCCCTCAGAGCTACCCATTCTTTTTGTACTGCATTTCTTTCACCCATTCCTGTCGATTGTTCCCTTATGCTCTCCCTGAAACTCTGTACAATCTCTGGTTCTTTCAGTTTATCCAGGTCCCTTCTCTGCCCCTGGAAATGTCTTAAAACTTAAATTCTGCTTCCTAAATCTCTGTCTTACCATTACATAATCTGTCTGATACCTTCTAGTATGCAATATGTACAAGAACTTAACTGAAATACAAAGTAAATGGAAATACCAAGCAATTGCATCTACTATCTAAGAACTAAAGAACCTATTGATATAAGTACACAGAGATTTAATTAAATACTAATCCATGTACAACATATTTACAAACAAAAGGAAGCATGATGAAAAATTATACGGGATGTGCAAGCTAAGCAGAAATGACAAAATACCGTAAGAAATGCCTAATAATTTTATTGGCAGTGTAAATTATCATAAAGGGTAACAGAATAAACGAATGTCTATGAATTTAAACAAAGTTTGGAAATATCTGCGGACAGATGTAATGATCATATGTATCAGTGGCCACCGAGCTAAGTAATGCAATTAGTTTTAAGTTAGTTTTCAGTTGTTTCTTTCAATCACAGTTCATCGTCACAGCGCAGAAAAAGAGAATTACGTCGGGAGTAGCAGATACCAAATGAAGAAACGGGGCGCACTTCTAGAAAACAGTTTAGTTATAAGGATATTTATACAAAGGCCATAGGGCTAATGAAAAATGAAAATATGCATCATCGGAGTATATCGCTGTGCCATTTTTCAGTACCTATTCACTGCAGAGTACACAAAAACATTTAAGCATATGATTTTAAAAGAAAGAGAAACAATTAATTTTTATCATGTTACATGAATGCTTGAATAATGACATTCCAGGTAGTCGAGAAAGATACGTCTACGATAAAACTTCTCAATATTTTACACTAAGCTACACGTGAATTGAAGTATACAACACTAACACATGAAGAAACAACATACTACTACGTGAACGATTAGTCAGTACACAATATTTTCAGAAAACAAAAGTTCCTTGGCAACTAGTCCATGAATGTACGAGTAACATTTCCTCATAAATCCTTGAACCAGTAGATGAGTGTTTCCTTTCTTCCCTCCCAAAGGAAGGAGGTGGCGCCAAGGCCAGCAATGCATAATGTTTTAGTCCTATTTCCAATGTTTTTCTCCCTCCTCTACATAAGGAAGAAATGAGCTCCCATAACTGATAAAAACCTATCTCAAAAATGAAGCATACATGTATCATGCTTGTATTGTATCAGAATAATGTGTATGCAATTAATTTGTAAGTGGGATGTGAACGAAGATACGTTAAAACTAACAAACAAACTGTGGAAACAGAATCCAGTTGCCTAAGGAAGAAATGAGCTCCCACAAGTGAGAAAAGCCTATCAATAAAACTGAGTATAAATGTATCAGATACTTGTATTGTATCATAATAATGTGTTATGTAATTAATTTGTATATGTCATGTGAACCAGGATAAGTTAAAACTGACAAACAAACTGTAATAACAGTTATTAAAAATTTTATGACTTTTTGAAACTTAAGAAAGTTATGTTCGTAGTATAAGCGAACGAATGTATTGTCAGCGATAGGTATAAGCTATCATGCTATGTATATTGTTGTAATTCAGTATTTGTATGAATTTGCATTGGAAACCAAACTCCATGTGAACAAATGAACTTTAAAGACAAGCAATTTATAGAGTGTTTTGGACCGCTATACGAGTATGTATCTTTCAACAAGTCGATGGTCAATTGTGGTGACATTAACGTGCGTGTACAACGACAAAATTTCTGAGTATCGTGGGTCACAACGCTTGATGCATTAATAAGTGAACTATAGTTGTTCGAGCCAGTACTTACCTCATCGACGGATGCTGTTGGCCAGGGTTCTCTCCGCTGAAAATGAGACTACGACGACTAATAATGACGTCCGGACTGTACAAATGGAGATCTTCGACCACAGCGTCGGATTTTGAACAATAAGCACACACCCATTGCACCCAGAATGAAGACAGACGCCACGGCAATTCTTCACTGTGTGATCCTCAGGTGAAAGGGAGACACTCTATGTTAAAATCAACACCAAGACGAGTGCTCGCACGTTCAAGGGTAGCAGCTAACATATTGACCGTTAGCGACTAGTTCCTAACCAACAAATGTACCAGGGCACAAGCGCGAAACATGGCAGAAAGGGCGAAGCGAACTGAACATCATTGTCAGCGTGCTAAATTCAAATATGTAATGGACTGTCATTTTATGTACAAAACCTTTTAATTTCTTGTAGCACTCTAACATACATGGGATAGGCTGACGCATCCATTCCATTAAATAAAAGAGAAGCCGACAAATGAAGCGCATCGACCCCTATCGGCAAATGTAAATAAGATATATGAAAATGTACAGAGTGGGAGCAATTGTGTGGGTACATGGTGAAAGGCCCCCAGAATATGGTAAAGTTTAAATTTATTAAAAACAAAAAATGAAACACCGACCGACCATAAGCGTTGGCAAAGACTTTAATTATGAATGCACGGTAAGGCGCAGATAAATGAAAAAAAATCATCATTTGTTTTCCGTTGTACATGATTTTGTTTCTCATTGTCTTGCATGTAGAAGTTTCGCTTAAGAAGTCCGGCTCGGAGCATGGCGGGCTTAGAGTGTTTTGTACCGTATTATATATGTTGCGAAATAAGAGAAGATTTGATATCAGCATTAAATAATTTTTATTTTTCACACGCGCTGGTGTCCCTGAAGTCTGCTGCCTGCATTTGCAATTGAAATGTAAGAGAATTCCGATTATCAAAAAATCGTACAAGCACAACAATTTTAATAATGCAATTTAATACACTTTAAATTAATATTTTTTCCATTCATGTGTATGTAATTTTATTTTATATAATACTCAAGATGAAGAAGGTAACGGGATTCATCAGACCATGCAGCACTCTACCACTGCGTCAACATCCATTACCATTGGTCACGTTGGCATTTCAGTCGTAGTTGCCGATGTTGTGGTGTTAACATTGGCACACTAGCCTCAGCACTCATCGAACACCCGACAAGTCGTGCAGTTTCCGAAAGTCTCATGCCAAGCCTCTAGTCCGCCCCCGGTCATAGAGATCGCGCCCCTTCCCCGTTGTACACACGGACAGCACGCTCCCTTATACAACATGCACCATACGTGTGTTTCACTAGCGAGTGACTCTACTGTCACTTCGGTGGTCATAATGTTCTGGCTGATCAGTGTAAGTTATTTCCATCGTCCGATTACTTGATACTTTCGTAGACCTTCAACATTCTACATCTACATTTATACTCCGCAAGCCACCCAACGGTGTGTGGCGGAGGGCACTTTACGTGCCACTGTCATTACCTCCCTTTCATGTTCCAGTCGCGTATGGTTCGCGGGAAGAACGACTGTCTGAAAGCCTCCGTGCGCGCTCTAATCTCTCTAATTTTACATTCGTGATCTCCTCGAGAGGTATAAGTAGGGGGAAGCAATATATTCGATACCTCATCCAGAAACGCACCCTCTCGAAACCTGGCGAGCAATCTACACAGCAATGCAGAGCGCCTCTCTTGCAGAGTCTGCCACTTGAGTTTATTAAACATCTCCGTAACGCTATCACGGTTACCAAATAACCCAGTGACGAAACGCGCCGCTCTTCTTTGGATCTTCTCTATCTCCTCCGTCAAACCGATCTGGTACGGATCCCACACTGATGAGCAATACTCAAGTATAGGTCGAACGAGTGTTTTGTAAGCCACCTCCTTTGTTGATGGACTACATTTTCTAAGCACTCTCCCAATGAATCTCAACCTGGTACCCGTCTTACAAACAATTAATTTTATATGATCATTCCACTTCAAATCGTTCCGCACGCATACTCCCAGATATTTTACAGAAGTAACTGCTACCACTGTTTGTTCCGCTATCATATAATCATACAATAAAGGATCCTTCTTTCTATGTATTCGCAATACATTACATTTGTCTATGTTAAGGGACAGTTGCCACTCCCTGCACCAAGTGCCTATCCGCTGCAGATCTTACTGCATTTCACTACAATTTTCTAATGCTGCAGCTTCTCTGTATACTACAGCATCATCCGCGAAAAGCCGCATGGAACTTCCGACACTATCTACTAGGTCATTTATATATATTGTGAAAAGCAATGGTCCCATAACACTCCCCTGTGGTACGCCAGAGGTTACTTTAACGTCTGTAGACATTGTACCAATCAGTTAATCATAAGGAAAGACTTGAATAATCATCAGAACAATATCATCTTAGTCCCATCTCGTTATTGCGCGCGAATTTTAAATAGTTGAAGCAACCCAAACCTGTGTAAATCTGGTTAGAGTGTACTGTGGCGTGAGAATATTGACGTACACGTTTCATGAGACGCCAGACTAGAAAGAACGAAAGTATACCCACGATATTCATCACACAGTCATTTGCAGTATGCAGTGAATGGGCTACTGTTAGAAATTATAAAAAAGTGTGTGATGGTCCTTGGGGCCGTTGCATACGTCAAGGTTAATCTAAAGATTTTCATGGAAACAGTGTAAATCAGACATAAATAACTATAACACAGCCCTACCTTTGATTTGCCTACAGTGTGAAAAAAATAAATTTAGCATTCCTGCAAATAAATCTGTTTAGCTGTCAACTTGTTGCTGGGTAAGAAGTTGCCGAAATCAGAAACCTTTAGACACTGGTGTGCCAACATTAGGAAAGAAAGTAGGAGGGCGAGCTGTAAATTAACGTCTCCAACGCAAAGCTTTTTAAATAAAACATTTGTTATTAACATTATGCCATTATGCCATTTCCCGCTAGAGGGATCCAAATTGAAGCGTGTAACACAATGGTGTGCTTGGAAACTATGTCGATGTGTGAGAAAATGAAGTCCCTTGTAGAGAGTTATGAGAAGAGAGGGTCGCTGTCGATACACATAGCTCAATATTGAAATACGTGCCACGGCTTAGCACTGGTGGACGTGGAAACACTTTGTGTGACTGTGAGCCGCATGCAGTACCACTCGTCAGGTTTTACTAACGAGAAGAAATGGTAGTTTCCGTAACCTTGCCAAATATACGAGAAGTCGACATCCGTCCATTCTGTAACTTGATGCACACCAATAACGAGATGGCACTAAGATGATATTGTTCTGATGATTATTCAAGTCTTTCCTTATGATTAACTGATTGGTACAATGTCATTTGGACCTGCATATTATAAAGGAGGCTACCTATTCCAGGGTGGTGGACGAGCCTAACTCATAAGCACAGACATCATGTGGTCCATCATGAGAGGCTTAGGTAGTTGCTGTCACTATAAGTGAACTGTCATTTGAACCGAATAGCTGCCACCCTGCCCTGTCTATCTGTCCTCCAATTCACTTTTAAAGAATTGTCCCCACTATGATGACCCATTAACTTTCCCCCTAAACCCCAAGGTGTAGTTACAGGAGTGTGGTAGCTTCTTTCCTGCTAAATTCATTTTTGTATATGCGGTAATGCACTTTATTCCATATCTAATCCATATGTTCCACCCCACTCGCACTTTACGATGCAGCTCCTATATGATGTAACTGGTACTACGTTCTAGATAACTGTATATTTATGGTTAATCTTGTTATTAGAGCATATTAGTGTCTTAGGTGAAATTGTGATTGGCTCATGTCGATTTTTGTTTCTGTGCAATTAGTGTATAAAGTACTTGCCTGAATTTAAAAAGAGAAAATTTCATTTCTCTTGCTTAAATTAAATTTTAATTTTGAGCATGTTTGATCTATATACAAAGATGAACTCGTCCCCCAATAGTCACAGGATGTTACAGTGATCAGAAATAAAATTCAGTTAAATGTTAGTGAGCAAACAGCATCTTTCATTGAGCCACAGATCTCAGTATAAATTAAATTATGTATCTAGTAGAAAACATGTTTGGGAACATGTATCAGTTTATGGACTTCACAAATGCTTTTGATGTGATAGAACATATCTACTGCTCAAAAACTATAATGTGAATGAACTTGGGTGTTGACATATGAATGGATGACATCATACCTGAAAAACGTGGAGCAGATAGCAAAACTCATTCATTGGGAAGTGTACACTATGTCTTAAGAGAAAAGAAGTGCCCCAAGGTTCTGTCTTGGGGATAGTGTTATTACAGATATATCAGTAACCTATAATCATACAGCAATTCCCAGAAATTTATAAAATTTTTAGGTAACATAAATGTATTGGTAGAAGGCTAAACTGTTGCAGCAGTAAAATACGACAAGCAAATTTTCACCTTACACATTCCAGAATGGTTTACCACTAATAATCTGGTTGGCGACACAGAAAAAACTGTTGCAATGAACCTTCATATCATGCAAAACAAACATCCATTAACCCCAACTATTAACCTCTTGAATAGACATTTGGAAACTGTAATCTACACAAAAATTTTTGAAATATAGATTGAAGAGAATGTGAAACGTGACACACACATCAATGATATCAGCAGGAAACTAATATTCTATATTATAAAAGTATTTACTATGCCTACAGCGAAAGATAGAGTAAAAATTTTTGTAAGCAGAATCACTTCTGTGATATGTAGTAACTTTTTTAGGCAACTCGCCAATACAGAAAGCCATTTTATAGCACAACAAGGAATGATAAAGGCAATTCAAAATGGAGCAGCCATAAGCTCTTTCCACACCTTATTTAAACCACTCCATATCGTACCGTTGCTGCATCTCCTTATTCTTGAGGTGGTTGCTTATATAACATACTTTCAAATGTTAGAAACAAATTAGTATGCACAATTCAAGCAGTCCATATACAGAATACTAGGAAAAAGTTGGATCTTCACAAAGAGTATGCAAACTATCAGACATAATGGGCAACTCCCACTCTGGGAAAAAATTTTACAATAAATTTAGTCAACACTTCAAGGCTTTAAATGGAATACAATAATTCAAAATTGATCTGAAACAGATTTACAAGACACATACTATTATAGCGTAAGTGATCGTCTGTTGCAATAGATTTAAATTGTTTCCCACGTTCTTTATGTATCTAAGATTTCTTTTGATATATATTGCACTATTAACAGCACTTTTAGTTTAGTCTATTATATTATACAGTTTTATTTTACTGTTTTACACGCTTAAAGCTAATTTTGGCGTTGATTTAAAGTTTACTGTGATGTATGGTGATTTTTAAACTCAGTTTTAACGTAAAAAATACTGTATCTTTTACCAACGATTAGATGAAGTTGATACTTAATATGATGCAAACAGAAATACATTTTTGGGAAACAAAAACTGTTATTTTGAACAGTGGCAAAAAATTAAAGATGTTTCCGTTGGGAGCACAGAATTGTATGGAAGTGAAACTTCAAAATAAATTAAATGATTGGAAGGGCTTCAAATGTGACACAGCAGTAGGATATTAAAATTTATCATGGAAGATGTAGTTTCAAATGAAGATATGCTGTAGTGGACAGGTATCGCACGAGTTGCTGAACAGTAGAGAACGATCGAAGAAACATATGTTTAACACCTGTTCCAACAGGACAATGCACGTCCGCATGTATCCCGTGCCACCCAACGTGCTCTAGAAGGTGTAAGTCAACTACCCTGGCCAGCAAGATCTCCGGATCTGTCCCCCATTGAGCATGTTTGGGACTGGATGAAGCGTCGTCTCACGCGGTCTGCACGTCCAGCACGAACGCTGGTCCAACTGAGGCGCCAGGTGGAAATGGCATGGCAAGCCGTTCCACAGGACTACATCCAGCATCTCTACGATCGTCTCCATGGGAGAATAGCAGCCTGCATTGCTGCGAAAGGTGGATATACGCTGTACTAGTGCCGACATTGTGCATGCTCTGTTGCCTGTGTCTATGTGCCTGTGGTTCTGTCAGTGTGATCATGTGATGTATCTGACCCCAGGAATGTGTCAATAAAGTTTCCCCTTCCTGGGACAATGAATTCACGGTGTTCTTATTTCAATTTCCAGGAGTGTATATTGTGGTAGTTCTTTCCACGTATGGTCGATGTTTCATGGATCTGTTGCACTTGACCGACTTATTTACGTGAAAACACTTACAGTTTTTCAAATAAAACAAACGTTATTTACCTTCTACACCTCTTCTTTTCATGTCTACGTATTTATTTCGCAACATAGTTCCCCTGGCGACAAACACATTTCCCGCAACGAGAGACTAGTTTTTTGGTACCGTCACTGCTTACATCGTTACATCATTATCAAAATGTAGTCATCGGGGGTGTAGTTTAAGTTTTGGAAACAGATGGAAATCCGTTGCGACAAAGTCGAGACTGTATGGAGGATCACCGATGATAATGAAGCCAAGGCGTCGGACTGCTGCAGATGTCGCAGCGCTCCTGTGGTGTCTAGCAGAGCTATGCTGGTGGAGAGGCTGCTCAGAGTATGAACGAACTATGCGAATTCGAAACTCGATTACAGAACTCTGTTTTCCACTCACCGACATAGACAGATTATACACAACCATGTTACATGCTACGTTTTGAAGCCCTAGCAGCACAGGGCTGCAAATAAGTAAGACACGAAGAATAAAAATGTGGAACGTTAGTAATGTTCTTTTTATTTAAAAGGTTTCGAGTGTTTACGAACAAAAAAAAAATTCAGAGGCATTACTTTCCGGCACGCCCTCCTACTTTCATGTATAAGCTTTGCACACCAGTGTATAAAGAGTCCTGGTTTCGTCAATTTTTTTCCGGCAAAACGAAACAAATTTCTCTGCAGCAATGCTAAACGTTTTTCAGTCACACTGTAGGTGAATCAAAGATAGAGCTCTCTTAAGTTTTCTTCTAACTGAATTACACAGTTACCTGAAAATCTTTGATGATCACCTAGGCGTATTCAACGCCATCGTGGACCATCACACACTCGTCTGTCATTTCCAACAGTTCCTCCATCATTGCGTCCCGTAAAAGACTGTAAGAAAAATAACGAGGTATAATTTTATTACCTCTAGTTTGACGTATCATGAAATGTCTACGTCAGTACTCTGTCGCCACAGTCAACTCTGAACAAGGTTTATACCGCTTTTGGTATCTTCAGGTATTTTAAATTCGCCACGTGAAATTATCAATACTCTGGTGGTGGAAACAACGTATATGCCATCACTATTGTCAACAGTGTGTTGCAGATTTCATTGCACAATAGAATGTGCCGTTCTAATCGGTAATATTTGACACTTGATCAAATGGTTCAAATGGCTCTGAGCACTATGGGATTTAACTTCTGAGGTCATCAGTCCCCTAGAACTTATAACTACTTAAACCTAACTAACCTAAGGACATCACACACATCCATACCCGAGGCAGGATTCGAACCTGCGACCGTAGCGGTCACGTGGCTCCAGATTCTTGTGCCTAGAACCGCTCGGCCACTCCGGCCGGCGACACTTGATCAATAAGTGAGCTTGGCTGTACGGCATTTGTCTTTGAATATTTATTAACGCACATGCAATATATTTCGGGATAACTAGAATCCATTTTCTGGTATCTGCTAGCGGCCGCCAATAACCGAACTCGTAAGTACAGTTCTAATGAATAGTGGTGGCAGACAAAAGGCAACAGCTATCGACATTTACTAGTCACTGCTATTGACTTGGCTTTCTCCACGTCCATAACCATCGTTTGTGCTACGACTGCCATGCAAATTTTTTCTAATTTTTTATGACCGACGCTGTTCTGTAAATAAACAGCATGATACACGTCTGTAGCTAATACCAATATTCATGCACCATGATTTTATCACCTCACGATTACCCGTCAGCTGCAGCAGTTTATGCATCGAGCACAAGAGCGTGTCTTACACAAAGACAAATAATTATTTCCTCATAACTACTGACAAATCGCTTTAGAACACTGCAATGATTTCCTACGAAGGTCATTTTGAGTCGATGCCAAGTTTACTGATTAGCTAAGAGGTGATCAGTGATGATTCAAATTATAAATTTAGATCGATTAGGAGGAAAAACATCATTTGATAAACGTATTTAACAGATTCGATTAAAACAAATATGAAGAAAGCGAACAGCTGGAGTTTTTATAGGAAAACTGATGTTTGTAGTTTTATAATATGGAAAATACTGCGGCTTACACAGCATTGTATGTACATTGGACAAGTATCAGTTAACGTTTGTGCAACCACATGAAACAAATATACAGCTGCAAGGGAACAGCAAATGTTTCGTACCTACTATGAGCGGAGGGGAAGTAATTGTATTCACTTTCATGGATGAGTGGTCAGGATGTTCTTAGGTCACTATGAATGACCAACTTTGATCCTCACAAAGTTTTCCATTGAGTTTGGGAGACCTGATCGAAGTGTGGCAAGGGGGTAGAGGGGGAGGCATAATGGGATTCATGATTGAATATCCTGTCCCCAATATAAAACATTTTTCTGCTTGTCGCTGGATAGGTTAAATTAGAGCCAGGAATAGCCGCACATTTTTTACAGCCTGATCAACCGGCTGCCAACAACGCATTCAACGCACTTCGTGAGTCCTTAGGTAGAGATGGCAAAGCAAAGGAAGCTGAGTAAGTCAAGTTTAATGGATCTGTGAATTAGGCCACTATCATCATCCAGGACGGTCGCTTCTGGCCCAGAATGGCCTGTGCGGGTCACTATGCTATGTTGTACCAGTATCACTGCAAGTGCGATGCAAGAAGACGTCAAATAGTAATAACATTATTTCATAAAACTGCGTTTCAAAACTCACAGATGTACCGTAATTCTTTTTCTCATTGTTTTTGCGGACAATCAATTTTGGTCCAACATGAGACCATCTTCGGGTTGTAACATTTCGTCACGACCTGCTCTCTGAAGGAGCTGCTCTCTGAAGGGGAACCCTCTACTTTTCCTGTTTGCCCAAAGACAAAATTAGAACTAACACCGGCGTCCCTAGCGGAGAAGTGATGAATGAAATTCTCTGCATAATAACGCACCGGAATCACCTTGACCGACCCTCACGTAAGTGATAGTATTACAGTGGTGCGTGGCGGGTCCCGTCTATGAGTTACTTGTACATTCTCAGCGAAGTTAATCTCCCCGGTTTTTCCACCTGTAACCCACTTAACGTTACCTGCAGTCCAACCACTAATGCGTTGTTCGCCACCACATAAATTCTGTATCTCAGCCAAATCATTAGGCTAAAGGTTCAAAAAAAATAAAAATGGCTCTGAGCACTATGGGACTCAACTGCTGAGGTCATTAGTCCCCTAGAACTTAGAACTAGTTAAACCTAACTAACCTAAGGACATCACAAACATCCATGCCCGAGGCAGGATTCGAACCTGCGACCGTAGCGGTCTTGCGGTTCCAGACTGCAGCGCCTTTAACCGCACGGCCACTTCGGCCGGCTAGGCTAATGAATGGAAGTGAATGTTTACCACTGTTAAATAAAATAACAAAGTTCTGCTACATTCTTTAGGTCTTGTCAGAATACGGGTAATACCAATTCCGCTATCACGAATATAATGCTCTACTGGCCACATGGGTCTTCCTTGCGCATTCCAGGATCTTTTCCAGCATGAACATATGGAACTACGCCGTCCTGCTTCACTAACATCACACAATTTAAATCAGTAATCCTCGTAACCAACCGATTATCATCAGTCGTTGGGTGACTAAAAAGCAGCTGACCCACCATTTCCGGCGGCATCCATGTTGTGCAGAATAAGCTTTGCCATGTGAACGTCTGTGTCCCTGTCATCGTCAGAGTCCAAATTAAACTTAAATTCACTGTTATAAAATTGCAGAATCTACACGAAATTTACTGCACACACCTGGCTTCGTCTGAGTTTACAAAGCTTATTTACGAGATTAGGGCTAGAGGCGCTGACGCCCATCAGATCCGACCACCGCCATAACTGCAAGACCCTAACAACGGAGTTCCTGCCACCCTCCCCTCTCCCTGCGGCCCTGTAACGTCAGCCACCAACTTTCCTCTAAAACAGAACCTGCTCAAGTTTATCTCGACCATGTGGAGTTCTTACTATTCGAATTTCTGAATTATGCTTTTATGTAATTTGGGCTCTGCTTCCTACTTTACCTTAACTGAAGGCCTGAAGATGGTGAAACTGAAGCACCGAAACTGGTATGCATACAATAAATGAAATAATAAGTACGGCTGTAGGTGTTTCATTCTCTTACACAGCTGAACGGCCAAAGTCTCCCTGACCTCTGATGACCAGGATGGACGGAGAGCGCTGCTAGGAAAAATCCAACATTCCCACGCGTTCCCATTGCCTATAGTTATTGCATTTCAATGTTTGTTCGCCCCCACCATGGATGTGTTTCTATGCTTCCTGCCTCGTGGAAGTCACTGTGACGTTGTGTCGACACTCAGTTCACTCAAGAAATATTCCGCATTGTCACGCCGCGATCTGTGTGGGCTTGCCTCATGCTCGATATCAAACTGAATTCTGATTCTCTCCTCTTATTTAAACTTGCTATAACTTCTGTTTCGTTGCCTGTACAGCAAGTGTCTGTTTGAAGTTGGAGTCTACTGATGCTAGTTGGTCTTTCATGTATTGTACTTTGATCATTTTAAGGCCTTTTGATGCTTGCTTGCGGGCTTCTTTTAGGGAGTTCCTATTTTTATCATTTTCATTTGTATTCCATACATTCCAATCTCGTTGTCTTGTTAAGATAAGTTGGTCACAGTCAACATCCACCAGACACGTTTCCATTTTTTTGGTAAGGAGAATGACTTCTTCTACTGTCTGTACTATGTCTTTTTGAAATTGTTCCCATGTTTTAGGTGTTCTCTTTTCCAAAAGTGTCCTGAAATTATCTTCCTTAAATAATTTCTGAGTGTCAAACTTTTAGTTTGATATTGGCTCTTTCTTTTATATATTGGCCTAATTTTGAGTTTAACTATAGGTAGATCGATAGTGATCTGAATGTAAACCTGCACTCTTAGCAACTTTTACTTTGAGCATCTCTGATGTAGACTGTCTGCTTATAGCAAGATGGTCAAGCTGTTTCTCCCCACTGACTGGATTCGGGGATACCCACTCCTACGGAGTTTTATGAAAAAAGGTAGACTTTAGAACTATGTCACGTTCTGTGCATAAGGTAATACGTCTTCCTCCATTTGCGTTGTTTGCCTACTATGGATCGATGATGACGTTCTTTGCCTATTTGAACATTAAAGTTTCCCAGAAATATGATTGTATTTTTGGATGAAATCTGGTCTAAGGTGCTTGACAGTTCCTGCCAAAAAATTCTGTTTGTTCTTTTTGTGTTCTGTTTTTCTCATTTGTTGGTGTATGTGTATTTAGAATGGTATACAGTTCGCTTAATGATTTGAAGGTTAATGTTGAAAGTCTTTCATTGACAGATTTTAATTGTACTATTGAGTTTAATATATTTTTGATACAATGAATCCTGTTTCTAATTGGGGTACATTCTTTATAACTCTTTTTCCCGGGTTCCTTTTGAAGTTTCTGAATCACTCTGAATCTAATTAATGTTCATCAGTATACCTTGTTTCTTGAAGTGCTGTTATCATTATATTTTTCTGCTTTATAAAATTTGTTAACGTTTTAAGTTTCCCTGTTTTTAGAAGTGAGTATACGTTGAAAGTTGCCAAATCGTTTAAATTTTTGTGTTTAATTTTATTTGTTTCTTGCTTAAGGCAGGTTTCAGGATTCTCCGACTCATCCTTCGCACATTGCTGTAGACCTTCAGAATCTGAATGCCTACTTTTAATTTCCTTAGAAATTGGAGATTGGTTAGTCCCTGGTGTAAAATCTCTTAAAAGATGCGTATCCATTGTTGATTGTGTGTTGGGTTAGGGGAACAAGTCCCCTAAGGAGTCTACTCGAGGTTATTAGCTCCGAGGAACGGTTTTCAGCCGCACCACTGTTGGACAGACATTAACCACTTAGCCGCTAGTTTCAAGACAGACACCAAGTGGATTTTTTTTCTTTGGTTGCTTCTTCTGGTAGTTCCACCATACTGAGAACTATTCCCTCCGCCTTCACTACCGTTGAGGTCTTCCTGTAGTCCTAGCAAGGAGCCCTTACAAGGTACTATCACCCGGGCAAGGTGAACCTTGGTTTTTTAACGAAGTTGTTACTCGTCTTAGAAGCCAACGTTTGCTATACCGCCAGGGGACCATAGTCCTTAGAATGTGAGATAAATTTCAGCATTACACGTCTACCCGTTCTATGAAAAGGATTTTTTAACAGTCGGACAGAAGGACCGACAGACACAGCGATCCTATAATGGTTTCGTTTTTACCGATTCGGGCACGGAACCCTAGGGACTGGGCTAACTGCATTGTGTGTGAACGCAAGGCCGAGCAGTGCTGCCAGAGGAAAACAGCAGTGACTGGCAGGGCCTGGCAGACGAAAAATGTTTAAAGGTAGGAGGCAGGTGTGCACCTGGTGGCAGGAAAACAGATGCTCTGCACTGAACCAAGGACCCTTTGGAATAGCCCATATTGCCAGACAAGGAAACGTTAGAGGTAATCTTCGCTTGGTGGTACTGGCTTGAGACCTGCAGGGTCATGTGTTCTGGCGACTAGTAGATAAGTATAGCTGTTGATCCTGGTAGGAAAAGTTGGAGCTGCTTGGACCACATGGGACTGTCGGCGGGCATGGAAACTATTACGACGACAGCTGTAGCCGTAAGCCCCACCTCCATGGTAGAGTCATTGTGCAGCAGGTTAGTTGCAACAGGCATCAGGATTTCGCAGGCAACTCCAGGTTGCGATGTCTGAACATGCTGGTGCGGCAAGAAAACACCTGAAGTCAAAAATACTCTGGCTAAAAAAAGAAAAAATCAGAAATATTATCTTTCTGGATATAGACAGAAACGACAGAAATGAACAGCATTCCACTTATTTACACACTCACATGATCCCCAAACATGTCTTCACAATTGTCGGAGTAAGTGCAATGAAGATAGTGGTGAGTACGCGGTTTCATTTTATATTTAGTGCATTATGATGTTGTTAAAATTGCGAGAGTTTGTTACTACCCATCTGTTCCACCCTCTCTCTCTCTGCCCATCTTTTCCCCATCTTTTTCCATCTCCTCTTCCCCCCTTTCACTGATTATCTCTTTCTCCCCCCTCTCGCTGTTCATGACCATATCCACCCCTTTCCTTTTTCTGTCCCTCTCTCTCTCTCGCCTTTCTCTGTACATCTCCTTCTTTTGCTTTTCTCTGTCCAGCAGCTCCCCTCCTTCCTGTGTCTGTCTCGTCCTTTCCCCTCTCTGTCTGTCCATCTCCTTTTCCCCACCCAAATGTCAAACATATTTCACATATATTAAAACTAAGTCATATGTCATCACTTAAAACTTACGGGCTGGTAGGCCATGGTCGATGTATAAAACTCTCCACTGACGTTTCGTCTCCAATTGCGGGAGGCATCCTTCGAGGTAAAGAGGCGAATTGAAAAGAGAACTCGAGAAAGCGCTGATTCTGTAGGCAGTGCAAAAGGCGCCACTGTACATCAAGTGGCGTCGGCTATGAGACTGTCTCAAGTAATGCCAACATTCTCAATTGAAAGTAATCGATCGTCACGCTATCGGTGCAACGCTGACATGCAAATTTTATACAGTTTAACACCATCTTTCCTGTTAAAATTATTACGGTGTTATTCAATCTCGAAAGCGTCTCTATACATGCGCAGATGATAATGCGAAGTTTTAGATATGACGCTCGTCTCGCTGAATTTTATTTCGTGATTACCTTCCTGGTAAACATTTTTTTTTAGCACTATGGGACTTAAAATCCGAGGTCATCAGTCCCCTAGAACTTAGAACTACTTAAACCTAACTAACCTAAGGACATCACACACATCCATGCCCGTGGCAGGATTCGAACCTGCGACCGTAGCGGTCACGCGGTTCCAAACTGAGGCGCCTAGAACCGCACGACCACTCCGGCCGGCCCTGGTAAACATGTTCTGCCACGACAGATTTATTCGTGTGACCCAAGAGGCAATTCCTCATATGTTCAACAAGACGGGTGTTAACACTTCTCTTTGTTGTACCGATATAAACCTGGCCACAACTAAAAGGAATTTTATACACTCCTGGTGAAGCCAAAGGACGTCGTGCATCTTTTGCCGATCGTAAATACTCTTTTATTTTCTTGATGGGTCTGAAAATAGTTCCCGCCCCATATTCGCTTAACAATTTCATAATGCGATCTGTGACGTTACTAATGAACGGAAGAAAAACCTTGCCCTTAGGCGTCTGTTTTTCGTCGTTGCTTCGGATTCTCTGCCTAGAACGAAGTGCTCGATCTATCTCCTGGCTAGAATAGCCATTCTTATGGAACTTCGACCATAGATGTTCAATCTCATCTTTTAAATAAACAGGTTCACAAATTTTGTACCCACTGTCTACCAAGGTTTTTATTACATCTCTTTTTTATTTAGTGTGTGATTAGACTCTTTATGTAGATTACGATTAGTATGTGTGGCCTTTCTGTACACCTTATGACCGAACGTTCCGTCCGTTCGTTTAATCACAGATGCATACAGGAAATTTAGTTGCCCATTATTCTCCGTCTCCATAGTAAATTAGATGTTCGGATAAATGCTGTTTAGATGTGTAAGGAAGGCTTCCAGCTCCTCTGCTCCGTGTGTCCATACTACGAAAGTGTCATCGACATAGCGATACCATCTAGCTGGTCTCTTACTGGTGGCCTGCAACGCCCGTTGTTCAAAAGTCTCCATTAACAAACTAGCAGGACGAAAAGGACTGCCCATAACCATCCCGTCAATCTGTTCATAAAAGTCACTACTGCATTGAAAGTAGGTTGTGGTGAGGCAGTGTCAGAATAATGTCACCATATCGATAGGAAAAATACCCGCTATGCATGAGAGAGTTTCGTTTACCGGAATCATGGTAAATAACGACACGATATCACAACTCTCGAGGATATCATTCGGGCCCACGCTCAATTTCTTGAACTTGTCAGTCTTTCCATGATAGTCCTCACTCTTCAAAATTACGGTGACATTATCCTTATCCGCAGTAAGAACAATAATGTTTTTATCTGCGTTAATATCCGTCAGCGCGTTTCTTTCTGCCTGCGACAAATCACTGTTAGGTGTCTTTCACGTACGTAAAATCCTGTTTCCATCCTAATTACGTCAGCGGACTGCTGTGGAAGCTGGCGGATACCTGTGTCTACCATCTGCCGAATGTGTTGTAAATACAATTAGTAGTAAAGAAGCAATAAATTTAAACGTCAGGAATGGTGCGCCAATTTTTCACGTATCTTAGTCTTTCATATCTCCTTAGATACGTTTCACACAATGATATAAATTTGCTGATACATTATGAGGTACATGTGGAGATGCAAAATGTGTCGAGAATACAGTTAGTAGCAAAGAAGTAATACATTAGGACGTCATGCCTCTGGATACACAGCGAGAATCTAGTAACCGATAAACATTTTTCATTTAACTATTTTTGGGAAGTTTACAGCGAGAAAACGTTTCATAAAGGTTTGAAATTATGTGTAAAGCTTGTTATAAGTCACCAAGGGCTCTCTCTCTCTCTCTCTCTCTCTCTCTCTCTTTCAAATGCTGGATGAATAAACTGTGGGTACTCTTGCAACGTGTGGTACATTGTTTTTTTACCCCCGACCCCATGAGGTAGTCGGTTCTTACCCTCACAGCGATGTTAACTGTTAACAGATAATAAGTGGTACGTGTACCAAGCTGGCTTCAAATCAGATCAATGGTATAGGAGGAGATGTTGATGATATACACATACACAAACGTATACATTAACTTTTATAATATGTATGGATATGAATTAAGTAATATATTATTTTATTAAAATATATTATACATTTTATTATTACTATTATTATTAGTTTCACTAATATTGTGACACGTTAAAAGTGCGTATCACACAGAGCTATATTTGTAGGGTGGGGGACGGAATGGAGAAACAGTGATGAACTATGTGAGCCCCTCCCCTCCCACTCCACAACTCGAGCACAGGATCCACCACTGGGGGAGATGGGGGAGGGGGAGGGGGGAGGTGTAGAAGGGGCGGCGTCCACTCAGTCTGATGAGGGACGTCTGAGGACCCTCTCGACGGACAAGTAGCTGATCAGGTTTCGAGAGCCGTAGTAAGACCACGTGCCGGTTCAGGATCAGCGTCCAGTGACTCTTGGCCACAACATAAAGGGAGGTCTCGAGATCGACAAGTCTCCTGCAGAGACGAGTCCGCCATTATAAAATATGTAGTATAAAATTACTGTTTGTAATTTTGTCCAAGTTGCAATGAGAAATATCCTTTAGTAGCGGTGACTAGTTTCACACACGACGTCCTTTCCCAAAGAAGTCACTGCTAATAAATGATTCGAACTGCAATTTCGACAGCATTACTAATAGTAACTTCAATAAAGATAGGCTGCTGCGCGTCTTTCTCTGCATCATGCTGGAGGTTCGTAAACATATAGTTTAGTTCCTTTAAATGACTATAAAATCCACAGCATGGGAATGGTCAATGCAGCACACGCCACAATAACATAATGCGTTACCGATAGCTCGTGAGGATTATCGCAGCGGGGAAAAAAAACAAGTTCGGAATTGTAAGGGTGGCAGTGATAAAATGAACGGAGCGACACGTTATGTATAGCTTGTACAGAAACTAGACTAGGGTTATGACAGTCAAAGAGCAGGAAAGAAGCAGTAGTTGAGCGAAAGAGGGTTGTTACCTATCCCCGATATCATACAATCTGTAAATTGAGCAACAGGTAAAGGAAACGAAGAAGTAATATAGAAAGGGAACTGAAGTTCAGGGGGAAGAAATAAAGACTTTTTGAATGACGTTATAGTGCTGTCGCTGATGGTAAATGACTTGGAAGGTCAGTTGAACGGCACGGGTAATGGCTGAGAAATGGGTTATAAGGTGAACTGCAATCAAAGCAAAAAAAAAAAAAAAGAGTTGTAAAATGTAGTCGAAAACAGTTAGGGGATGTTGAGGGAATTAGATTGGGAAATGTAAATCCAATAGCAAGAAAAGCATTTCACTGGAACAGAAATGCTTTAGCATATGAATCTAAGTGTGAAGAAGTCTGTACTAATCCTGTACTGTACTTGCAGAGAAGTGACACGTCGATAGTAAATATTTCAAACAAGAACACAAGAAAAGCTTTTGGAACATGGTGCTATAGAATAATGATGAAGATTTGATGGGGACATCAGATAACTGATGAATAGGCACTGAATCGAATTGTAGAGTAAGGACTTCTATGGCACAAGAGATCAGTTTGATAGGGCACTACCAGATGTTTCACAGAATCGGATATTTATAAATGGAGTCGAATTCGGGGATAAAATTGCGGAGAGATATCAAGGCTTGACTACAGGAAGCGAATTCACGTGACTGTACGTTGCAGTAGTTACGGCAGATGTGAAGAGGCTTGCACAGGATACACTATTGTGAAGAGCTGTATTAAGCCAGCCTTCGGACTGACAACTACTACAACACAAGAAAAATCACTTCAGTAGTTCCTCCACTCTCCTACCTCTTCAGTATATTATCTAAGAACCTGCAGAAACTCTTTTATCATGATGTGGAACCAACACCCCAAGGACAAAGCATGCGCTAGAGAGTTTGCCGTAATTGTAGCGGTGAACAGGATGCTTGTGACAACCTTAATTGAAATTTACCCATCCAAAACTTCTCCACATTTATCTATCATTTTGTTTTTTGTTTCATGTTTCTCTGACGGCACACGAAATTTTTCTCCCTATTGAAAGCAATGCTGCTACGCACATGAACTCCAATATCAAATGCCACAACACTGCTTCTGCATAAACTGTTTAGAGCGGCCGAGTAACGTAAAGCGATGCTAGAATAACAGAACTCATGGACTTCAAACGTGGTCAGGTGATTGGGTGTCACTTGTGTCACACGTCTGAACGCGAGATTTACACACTCCTAAACATCCTTAGGTCCACTGTTTCCGATGTGATAGTGATGTGGAAACGTGAAGGGACATGTATAGCACAAAAGCGTACAGGCCGATCTCGTCTGTTGACTGACAGACACCGCCGACAGTTGAAGTGGGTCGTAATGTGTAATAGTCAGACATCTATGCAGCCCATCACACAGGAATTTCAAACTGCAACAGGATCCACTGCAAGTACTATGACAGCTAGGCAGGAGGTGAGAAAACTTAGATTTCGCTGTCGAGCGGCTGCTCATAAGCTACACATCACGCCGGTATATCCCAAACGACGCCTCACTTGGTGTAAGGTGCGTGGAATTGGTCGATTGAACAGTGGAAAAACGTTGTGTGGAGTGACGAATCACGGTACACAATGAGGCGATCCGATGGCAGGGTGTGGGTATGGCGAATGCCCAGTGAACGTCATCTGCCAGTGTATGTATACAGCACAGGCCTACATCGATGTTTTAAGCACTTTCTTGCTTCCCACTGTTGAAGAGCATTCGGGAATGGCAATTGCATCTTTCAACACCATGAACCTGTTCATAATGCACGGACTGTGGCGGAGTGGTTACACGACAATAACATCCCTGCAGTGGACCGGCGTCCACAGAGTCCTGACGTGAATCCTATAGAACACATTTGGTACGTTTCGAAACGCCGACTTCGTACCAGGCCTCACCGACCGACATCGATACCTCTCCTCAGTGCAGCACTCCGTGAAGAATAGGTTGCCATTCCCCCATAAACCTTCCAGAACATGATTGAACGTATGCCTCCGAGAGTGGAAGCTGTGATCAAGGCTAAGGGTGAGTCAACACCATACTAAATTCCAGCATTACCGATGGAGAGCGCCACGAACTTGTAAGTCATTTTCAGCCAGGTGTCCGGATACTTTTGAATACATAGTGTCCATTGGGGACAACAGGGCAGAAAACCAGCGGCTTATAGTGAAATTGCGTGTTTATGGAATATCGTCTCAGCTATGTGACTGGATTCGTGATTTCCTGTCAGAGAGGTCACGGTTCGCGGTACCTGACGGAAAGTCATAGAGTAAAACAGAAGTGATATCTGGCGTTCCGCAAGGTAGAAATATAGGCCCTATAATGTTCCTTACCTATACAAATGATTTGGGAGACAATCTGAGCAGCCGTCTTTGGTTGTTTGCATATGACGCTGTCGTTTATTGACTAATAAAGTCATCAGAAGATCAAAACAATTCGCAAAATGATTTACAAAAGATATCTGAATGGACCGTAAATTGCCAGTTGACCGTAAAAGGAATGCGTTAAACTTCTGTTACATGATAAATCAGTCAAATCTATAGGCTGTAAATTCAACTTAATACCTAGGAATTACAATTACGAACAAGTTAAAATGGAAGGAACACATAGAACATGTCCTCGGGAAGGCTAAATAAAGACTACGTTTTATTGGCAGGACACTTGGAAAATGTAACAGATCTAATAAGGAGACACTTTTCCGTCCTCTTTCAAAATACTGCAGCGCGGTGTGGGATCCTTACCAGATGGGACTGACGGAGTACATCGAAAAAGTTCAAAGAAGGGAAACAAAATGGTTCAAATGGCTCTGAGTACTATGGGACTCAACTGCTGAGGTCATTAGTCCCCTAGAACGTAGAACTAGTTAAACCTAACTAACCTAAGGACATCACAAACATCCATGCCCGAGGCAGGATTCGAACCTGCGACCGTAGCGGTCTTGCGGTTCCAGACTCCAGCGCCTTTAACCGCACGGCCACTTCGAACGACAGAAGGGAAACACCTTTTGTATTATCGCGAAGAGTGCAACTGAAATAATACAGGATTTGGGCTGGACATCATTAAGACAAAGACGTTTTTCGTTGCGACGGAATATTCTCACGAAATTCCATTCACCAACTTTCTCCTCCGGAACGCGAAAATATTTTTTTGACACAGACCAAAATAGGGAGAAACGACCACCACAATAAAATAAGGGAAATCAGAGCTCGTACGGAAAGATATAGGTGTTCGTTCTTTCCGCGCGCTGTACAAAATTGGAATAATAGAGAATTGTGAAGGTGGTTCTATGAACCCTCTGCCGGGCAGTTAAATGTGATTTGCAGAGTGTCCATGTAGATGTAGATATAGAAGTAGAAATATTCACTATAGTAAACAAATTACCAGTTGTATCAAAATATGCCGTACGTCAGCTGCTGCACGTTGCTTTCAATACATATATATTAAAGATCAGATTTTGTCTGCCCTTCGAAAATTGTTAACAATGTATGAATTATTTAGAAGAAATAAATAAAAAAGTTCTCTTAAAAACTGTAAAAATTTTCCCTTCAAGAAATATTTTATTAGAACTGCACTTTGTGTTTCATTGCTTTGAGCGAAGCAAACTCACTGATCATGTCATCAGCTCAATTTCAGCAGCTGTGTCGAATTTTATCGTCAAGATACACGTTCTGCTTTCAGCCATACCTTAAGCGGTTTTTAAAGTCATCTTTAATGTGTTGCATCTGTGTTCACAAGGTGCTGCAGTCACTGTTATTGACTTAATTTTCTTCACAGCTACTGTGATATTTGTATAAGCATCTGTTAATCAACAGCTTATTTGATTCAACATATGTTCGCCGAACTTTTAGATCGTACAATACATTACAGAAGTAGTGGCAAGAAATCCAATGTTAAACATAAGCGAGCCAAGTTAACCATCCACTCTGTTGCCACTAATGCATGACAGTGATAGGCATCTGCTCGCTAACAGATTGGATTAAATGACTATAGAAATGACGTTGTGATAACAGCGTGTGTTTACAGTCGCCGGCCGACGGAAAGGCTTCTTGTCGCATGCAGAAGATAGGAAGACGAGGGCAGAAGTACTTACGTACCTGCCGGCCGAAGTGGCCGCGCGGTTCTGGCGCTGCAGTCAGGAACCGCGAGACCGCTACGGTCGCAGGTTCGAATCCTGCCTCGGGCAAGGATGTATGTGATGTCCTTAGGTTAGTTAGGTTTAACTAGTTCTAAGTTCTAGGGGACTAATGACCTCAGCAGTTGAGTCCCATAGTGCTCAGAGCCATTTTGAACATGGCCTCAACAGGTTAGTTCTTAAATTGTCTGTTTTTCTTGCTTTTTTCGGTCAGTTTTTTGCATCCCCTCTTTCCCTGTGCCCATCTCGACACTCCCTCAGTACAACTCTCGCCAAACATGCGATAATGTGACGAATACGTGTGTAATGTGACAGATTAAGTCCTGCGACTTTGGCTGTATGACGTCGTCCGACGGTTTTATTGGTACGAAATCCTCTGGTAGTTGAACAATCTCGCTACAAGTGACCATGAAACCTTAGGATTAGAAAGGCGGTGCTTGCGCAGACATGCTACTTCAAATTTCGTTCCTGTCATAATAATTTTTAAAAAATGAGTTTTTCCTTGTGGTTGACAACGCTGTAATTTTATCACGCTAGAAGTTTCCATGAGCCAACAATGAGCAGGTCGAAGAAAAGATGAGAAGATTCAGCTGGGCAGAAATATATCGCTGAGATCACCGAAACTTTGTTATATTGGTACATTCGCACAATTACACCAAGTATCAATTTGATTTACAGAATAGTTTTTGTAACAGGATTTTGACTGCAATCAAGGATTTATGTCAACCGCATACGAGTATTATGCTTATCTATCAGAATCGAACTTACAAATGGCATAATAAACACGAAAAACTTGGAGAAAGTGCACTGGCGTAAACAAACGCGTCTGAAAAATAATTGCATTTTAATCTTTTGTTAATGAATTTACTCAGAAGTTGCGTACTACCAGGCAAAGCGAACTGTTTACCTGGCCAGAAGGTCAGCACCACTGTATTTACGAGAAAGTAACAGCGTGCACTCTATTATTGTTACCATTGGGGAACTGCCACACGCTATTCATCTGTATGTGACGCTTAATGAAGCGGTTACGAACATAAACAAGACAGATAGTATAGGCTCCGCTCTGAGCAATATGGGACTTAACTTCTGAGGTCATCAGTTCCCTAGAACTTAGAACTACTTAAACCTAACTAATCTAAGGTCATCACACACATCCATGCCCGAGGCAGGATTCGAACCTGCGACCGTAGCAGTTGCGCGGTTCCAGACTGTAGCGCCTCGACCACTCCGACCGGCGACAGACAGTATACTTCAGTTGTCTGTGTTGGTTCGCCGTCTGTCTTCCAGTCGCTGAAGGTAATCACAACTCTTCGATCGACTCTGTACCAATAATAAAGATATTTTTGCAATTTTACTCGACCATCAAAGCATCTGTCACTTATTTATTATTAAGATACTGACGCAGTAAATTTGTTTCATTTACCATGGAATGAGGCTTTCACGGCCATTACTAACTTCACATGAAACTTCTAGGCTGACAGACCGTGGCCGATATATAAAAACCTTTACCTAACGTTTTATCCCCGACTGCGGGAGACGTTTTCGGTGGTAAAGTGCTGCAGCAGCCAGAATTCGAGGGAGCACCGTTAGCCAGTGTTGGGAGCACCACCGTCCATCACATGACGTTTGAAACAAGATTATCTCTCTTAATGCCAATATTACTTATTGAAAGTAATCGATCGTCATTCTTACGGTGTAACATTCGCATCGAAACTTAATCTACTTTAATACCTTCCTCTCTTCTGTTTCCGGGACATACGGATAAATCGGCCTTATTGGAACATGTATACCGCGAAGGTGATGAAGAAATAAAATTTAGTGAGACGAGCGTCGTATCGAAAACATCGTATTATCACGTGCTCACTAGTAGAGAGACTTTCCAGATTTAGAAACACAGTAATAATTTTAACAGAAGAGATAAACGCTTTAAATTAGATAAAATTTTAATGTCAACGTTGTACCGTAAGAATTGCGATCGATTACTTTCAGTGGCGAATGTTGGCATTACCAGTGGTGATCTCGTAGCTGATGTTATCTGACGGACTGTGGTACCCCTACACTGTCCATTTATTCGGCCCTCAATAAAGTTCTGGTTGTATTTCTCCGCTTTACCTCTGAAGATGTCTCCTGCAGTCGGAGATGAAATGTTAGGAGAAAGATTTATACGTCGACCACGCCTGTCAGCCCAGAAGTTCCAAGTGAAGTGTTTTATTTTTGTTTAAAGATAGTCGAAGCTCTTAATATGTTGTGCTTTAAGGACGAAATAGGTCACTGCATTACTGCAGTCCTGCATTTCCTCTATTTGATTTTGTATTGATAAGCCTGCCCTCACTTCACCAGAAGTTCTGTTTTCCGTTACAGTACATTTCATTAATCCTTATTATACAATACCATACTTCAACCTATGCATTTCTCTTTTTAAATTCTCTATTCTTCCCTATCCGGTTCAGGGTTGTAACATTCCTCGCTCCAACCTGCAGAACGCCAGGTCTGTTGTCCCCACTGACAATATTATCCTCAGTAGTACCTGCCAAGATAGTCCAGGGGGCAGGGGGCTGCGGAGTACGTCACCGAAGACGATGTCATCTTTATTAAACCTTACAGTGGAGCCATATATGCTCGTGAAACGGCTCACTCTGAAGATGGCTGAGCGTTATACAGCCGAAATATTAGAAGAAGAAGGAGATTTCTTGCGGCTGCACACCCGAAACTTAATGGAACATATTCGTTGTAGTTTCGTCATTACAGTCGTTTATAAAACCAAAAAATTAAAGCCATTTCACTAATGTTACAAGGTAAGATATAGAGTGTTAACCGGAGTACTAATGAAGAGGCTACTGCCTCTCCACAGTAACTGCGTATTATTCTGATCTCTCCATTAAGGTTGCACCTACGTTAAGACTTTATCATTCAGGCGCCGGGCGGGGTGGCCGAGCGGTTCTAGGAGCTAAAGTCAGGAACCGCGCGACCGCTACGGTCGCAGGTTCGAATTCTGCCTCGGGCATGGATGTGTGTGATGTCCTTAGGTTAGTTGGGTTTAAGTAGTTCTAAGTTCCAGGGAAATTATGACCTCAGAAGTTAAGTCCCACAGTGCTCAGAGCCATTTTTGAATCATTCAGGCAAGCGAAACACTCTAGTTTTGCAGGGTTTACAGGTATCAAAATATGTAAAAGGTGTGTGCTAAGGTCTAATCAGGGTAGTTCCAGAAAATATTCGGAAGTTGCCAACCGCAAGGTGGAACGAGTATAATATCCTTGAGTAAGAGGATCTTTGATGGTTAAGAAAGCCGGGCGCGTGCAGTAAAAAATAGGTGCCCGGAGGAAGTAGACGTGTGCAGACAGCTTTAAGGGAGGAGTCGCAGACGTGTGGTAACAGCATTAAGGTAGGTCGCTGCCCCCGACCAAACTTTAGCATGTAAATGAGAGAAGATATATAATCATTTCAAATTGGTTTTTGTTTAATAATTTTCAGAGATAGGATTTGTATGTCCAAGGTTTGACACAGTAAGCGTTTTGTAAAATTTTTTGTAAGAGTGATTTGTGCTATGAAAATGTTTGAAATAGTAGGTTTTGTGTATGACTCAAAATTTTAACAATATATATATTGAGATCAACATTGCGTTTAAATCTAACAGCCTGAATCATAATGCACATCCTTTGCTTGTATTGAATATGAAAATGAGTAGTAAACTAAAGTTACCCACCGATGAAAGAACCAAGTAAACATCAGGGCCAAAAGTTAATTTTCCAGTACCATCTTAATGCCATTGCACAAACGGCTTTATTATCTTAAACTTGATTGCTGAGTTAAATACATGTTGCATTTTTGGCAAAATGGAGGAGCGCAAGAAACAAGTTCAGAGACGCAGTCGGATGCAGGTTTGCTGAATAATTAATTTAGAACAATCCTACCACTGATACTTTCACAGAATAAAAGGATACAATTTTGGTTAGATACTTTGATATGTTTGTGATTAAATTGAAGATTTCTTAATACCGAAGTCGCAGCATGTTTTATTCAAGGGAAACCATCAGATGTAAAAGTAACTTCTGGCTCCAGTCTCGGAAATATGTAATGCCTCTAACTACCCAAACTTTATGTCACTGAACTGCCAGGCTATTCTAATTGTAACCTCAGACTGCTTGGAGACAATGCTGTTGTTGAAGTACTATCTCATAAAATGCATCACAGATATTCAGTCAAATCTTCATAAGACCTCAGAAGAGCTGCAAAATCTGGGCATCTTGCTTTAAAAGTTCTCGAATACAAAATTGTGCACTTCTCAAAGCGCGAAATCGTAGTATCCTATGTCGTGTATCACTTCGTATGCAATGGTAAGGGGAGGTGGACTATAGAGTGGTGCAGCAACAGTCGTCGTAGGAAAGATGGACAGGAGGAGGAATAATTAGCTAACAAGTTAACACAACAATCAGGAGATTTATTTAAATTGTATTTCTCCACACATATGAAGACTCGTTACAAATAATGCAGCAAGAAACATAGCACAGCTGCTACAATAGCAACAACGATGAGAATCTCTGCACGAAGCATGAAAGCTCATGTCAAAGCCGTGACCAGGCAGCGTCTGCTTAGCGTCACGTAGTGAAGTGGCTCCAAGTGCAAGTGAGCTGTCTGGCTGCCGCTGGCTGTTCTATAGTGTTGTGGCAGACGGTGCTCATGGTAAGGAGCGACTAGAGGCGTAGCTCTGTAGGTATCACGGAGGTAAGAATAGAGGGAGACGCCGTGACGTCACAGCTGTGAAGCTATGTGAAGCCGAGGGTAGCCATCTCAATCCGACCAAAACATTGCTGCTGTAAGCTTGTGTGCATAGGCTTGTCGCTCGCTTTTGGAAGGATTTTGCGCTATTTTGGTGACTTGTGTGGAGTTCGGATGTACGAATCGTTCTGATTGTGATGCGAAATCGAAGGGAATAACATTTAATGTGTAAGTTGTCTCGTTAAGAGTGATTTTACAACTTCATTGTGAACGAACGTGTGCTACATCGGTACTTGTACTATAGCGTGTTTTTCTCCTGTATGATTTTAGATTTCCTAAAAATGAAAGTCGGAAAGCTCTGTGGGAGAATGCCGTGAGGAGGAAGAATTGGCGTGCACTATATGTTTTCAGCATTTCCGAGAAGAGGACATAGACCGAACTTCCCTTTCAACAGTAAGGCTCCGAGAAAATGCTGTACCATCAGTTTTCCCTACACACCCAAAACATTTGCAAAAGGCATGTTAATTCAAAGAATTAAATTCTTAGTTTTCAAGTTCACGTTTCAGTATAATACGTACGTATCGTCGATAATCCAAGTGTTGAGTAACTCACTTTGTCTTCATCATGTACCAAATTAAAAGCTAACACTACATTAACTGGCGTAAAGTATGGGCCTAAACAGGACACTGTGTAGATTTGCCATTCTATATATCGTATTTCAGTAAATATCGGTGTTAATAAACAGTGTTTCCCAGTAGTGTAACGTAACTGAAATGTCCCAGTACGTATTACAAACAAGATGTATTTATGGGGCTTTGGCGGGAGGGTATAGCTAACTTAGTTTTCAGTTTCTATTATTTAGTTTGTGATACACGTTTATTACTGAATTAACAAAACTGTATCGTTTACATTGAAGGCTAGCTATTCGTAATATTACATTAAAAACTATTTTTAATCAGAAGAAGCGCGGAATTTCGCCTTTACGAGAATTAATTTTAAACAAAAACTTTGAAACAACCAATCTGATGACGTTAGATGCGTATATTGTGCCATTAGCAACTGTAATACACGCAGCGCTATAGCACACTGGCAATGTTTTGGTCAGAGTGTCATGGCAGCGAGCCACGCTCCCAAGGCTTCAAAACGTAGTACGGCTGGGATACGTAGCGCCATCTCCCCTTATTCTTACCTCCATGGTAGGTATACACCATTGGGTCTGCCGGATGCCGCACGACCACTATTGGCTGACGGGAACTCGCAATTCCATTGCCAACTTTGACGCCTGTGGGGTGGTATCCATACGTGATACCATAAACTACGGCGAAAAGAGTGAGAACTGGAATCAGTCAACTGTTACAAATACTTGGATGTAGCAATTTGTGGGGTATAAAAGTGAATTAATCATATAGGTAAGGCAGCTGGAAGGCATCAGTCCATAGGATTCTGAGAAAATGTAGTCAGTCTACAAAGAATTTTGTTTACAAAAATTTCGTGGGGCTCATTCTAGAAATGTCCCAAGTGTGTGTTATCCTTACATGTAGAGGACAAACAGAGGTATTCAAAAAACTATTCTTCCCGCACACCACACGCGAGTGGAACAGGACGAAGCTCAAATGCGTGGTGCAATGGGAAGTACCCTCAACCATGGACTTCATACAAGGCTGTAGAGATTAACGTAGATATGTATGTAGTGTTCAGGTTTCAGATAGCCCTACACATAGTGAATGATTGAGCTACGTGTCTCCAGCGATACTGAGGTGGCAGAAGTCGTGGTAAACCTCCTAATACAGTGCAGGATCTCCTTTTGCACGGAAGTGCATGAGCTTGACGTGGTACGGACTCATCAAGTCGTTGGAAGTCCCCTGCACGTATATTGAACCACACTGCCTGTACAGCGGTCCACAAATGCGAATTGATGTCGATGCAGGATTTTGTGAATGAACTGACCTCTCAATTTTGTGCCATAAATGTTCTATGGGATTCATCTCGGGCGATCTGAGTAGCCGAACCAGAATGTTCTTCAAACCAATCGCGAACAATTGTGGCTCGGCGAGATGGTGCATGTTGTTTGATGCATTAATACCACGGTCTCCAAGTAGCCGACCATAATTATTTCCAGTTAATCATAGGTTCAGTTGGACCGGAACATCCAGCTCAATCCATTTAAACACAGCCCACACCATTACGGAGCGACCACTAGTTTGCAAAGTGCCTTACTGATAACTTCAGTCCATGGCTTCGACCACATATCAGCTCTTACCAACTAAAATCGAGACATTTCTGACCGTGCACGGTTTTATAGTCGTCTAGGATCCAACGAATATCGTCCCCAGCCCAAGGGCGCTGCAGACACCGCCGTGATAGCAAAGTCATCGTGTCAGTCGTTTGCTGCCATAGCCCATTAAAGTCAAATTTCCGCACACTGTCCTAACGGTTGCGTTCGTCGCACGTCCCACATGGCTTTCTATGTTATTTCACGCGGTATTGCTTGTCTATTAGCACTGACAACTCTACGTAAACGTTGCTGCTCTCGACTGTTAAGGCCGTAGGCGGCAGCGTTAACCGTGGTGGGACGTACTGAGGCCTCAACTTTGGTATTGTCGGCACACTCTTGACGCTGTGGATGTCGGAATATTGAACTCCCTAACAATTTCCCACACGCATCTACCTTAAGCTACCGTTCTGCGTTCATAGTCTGTTAATTCTCGTCGTGCGGTCATAATCACGCCAGAAACAATTCCGCACGAAGCACCTGAGTACAAATGACAGCTCCGTCAATTTACTGCCTTTTTATATCTTGTGTACCTCATATTATGGGCAATAGTATGGAACTGGAAGAGGACGTATATGAAGCTGAGATGGGAGATGTGATACTCCGTGAAAAATTCCACAGTGCACTGAAAGGCCTCAGTCAAAACAAGGCCCCGGGAGTAGAGAACATTCTCATAGAACTGCTGATAGCCTTGGGAAACCCAAGCATGACAAAACTCTTCCATCTGGTGAGCAAGACATACGAGACAGATGAAATACTGACAGACTTCAACAAATATATGCACTACTGGCCATTAAAGTTGCTACACCGAGAAGAAATGCATATGATAAACGGGCATTCATTGGACAAATATATTATACTAGAACTGACATGTGCTTACGTTTTCACGCAATGTGGGTGCGTAGATCCTGAGAAATCAGTACCCAGAGCAACCAGCTCTGACCGTAATAACAGCCTTGATACGCCTGCGCATTGAGTCAAACAGAGCTTGGATGGTGTGTACAGCTACAGCACGATACCACAGTTCATCAAGAGAAGTGACTGGCGTACTGGGACGAACCACTTGCTCGGCCACCATTGACCAGACATTTTCAGTTGGTGAGAGATCTGGAGAATGTGCTGGCGAGGACAGCAGTCGAACATTTTCTGTATCCAGAAAGGCCCGTACAGGTCCTGCAAAATGCCATGGTGCATTATCCTGCTGAAATGTAGGGATCGAATGAAGGGTACAGCCACGGTTCGTAACACATTTCAAATATAACGTAAACTGTTCAAAGTGTCGTCAATGCGAACAAGAGGTGACCGAGACCTGTAACCATTGGCACCATACCATCACGCCGGGTGATACGCCAGTATGGCGATGACGAATACACGCTTCCGATGTGAATTCACCGCGATGACGCCAAACACGGATGCGACCATCATGATGCTGTAAACAGAACCTGGATTCATCCGAAAAAATGACGTTTTACCGTTCGTACACTCAAGTTCGTCGTTGAATACACCATCGCAGGCACTCCTATCTGTGATGCAGCGTCAAAAGTAGTCGCAGCCATGGTCTCCCAGCTGATAGTCCATGCTGCTGCAAACGTCGTCGAACTGATCGATCAGATGGTTGTTGCCTTGGAAACGTCCCCATCTGTTGACTCAGGGATCGAGACGTGGCTGCACGATCCGTTACAGCCATGCGGATACGATGCCCGTCATCTCGACTGATAGTGATACGAGGCCGTTGGGATCCAGCACGGCGATCCGTATTACCCTCCTGAATCCGTCGAGTCCTTCTGCTAACAGTCATTGGATCTCGACCAACGCGAGCAGCAATGTCGCGATACGATATACCGTAATCGCGATAGGCTAAAATGCGACCTTTATCAAAGTCAGAAACGTGATCGTATGCATTTCTCCTCCTTACATGAGGCATCACACCAACGTTTCACCAGACAACGCTGGTCAACTGCTGTTTGTGTATGAGAAATCGGTTGGAAACTTTCCTTATGTCAGCACATTGTAGGTGTCGCCACTGGCGCCATTCTTGTGTGAATGCTATGAAAAGCTGATCATTTGCATATCACAGCATCTTCTTCCTGTCCGTTAAATGTGGCGTCTGTAGTACGTCATCTTCGTGGTGTAGCAATTTTACGGCCAGTAGTGTAATAATTCCAGTTTCGAAGACAGCAGGTGATGACAGGTATGAAAATTATCGAACTGTCAGTTTAATAAGACACTGCTGCAAAATGCTAACACGAACCCTTTACAGACGAATGGAAGAAGTGGTAGCACCCGACCTCGGGCAATATCAGTTCGGATTCCGTAGAAATGTAGGAACTCGTGAAAAACAATGATGAACCTAGATCTCATCTTAGAATGTAGGTTAAGGGAAGGCAAACTTGCGTTTATAGCCTTTGTAGACTTAGAGAAATCTTTTGATAATGTCGTCTGGAATACTCTCTTTAAAATTCTGAAGGCCGGCCGGAGTGGCCGTGCGGTTATAGGCGCTACAGTCTGGAGCCGAGCGACCGCTACGGTCGCAGGTTCGAATCCTGCCTCGGGCATGGATGTGTGTGATGTCCTTAGGTTAGTTAGGTTTAATTAGTTCTAAGTTCTAGGCGACTGATGACCTCAGAAGTTAAGTCGCATAGTGCTCAGAGCCATTTGAACCATTTGATCCAAAATTCTGAAGGTGGCAGGGATAAAATACAGTGAGAGAAAGGCTATTTACGGTTTGTACAGAAACCAGATGGCAGTTGTATGAGGCGAGGTGCATGAAAGCGAAGGAGTGGTTGGGAAGGGAGTGAGACAGGGTTGTAGATTATGCCCGATCTTATTTAGTCTGTATATTGAGCAAGCAGTAAAGGAAACGAAAGAAAGATTTGGAGTAGGAATTAAAATGCATGGAGAAGGAATAACTTGGGGGTTCGCCGATGATATTATAATTCTGGCATAGACAGCAAAGGACCGGGAAGAGCTGTTGAACGGAATTGACAGTTTCTTGAAAGGAGGTCATAAGATGAACATCAACAAATGCAAGACGAGTATAAATGAATGCAGTCAAATTGAATGAGGTGATGCTGAGGGAATTAGATTGGGAAATCAGACACTTAAAGTAGTAGATGAGTTTTGCTATTTGCGTAGCAAAATAATTGATAATGGTCGAATTAGAGAGAATATAACGTGTACACTAGCAGTGGCAAGGAAAGCGCTTCTGAAGAAGAGAAATTTGTTAACACCGAGTTTAGTGTTAGGAAGTCTTTTTTTAAAGTATTTGTATGGAGTGTAGCCATGTATGGCAGTGAAACATGGACGATAAACAGTGTGGACAAGAAGGGAATAGAAGATTTTGAAATGTGTACTACAGAAGAATGCTGAAGATTAGATGGGTAGGTCACTTAACTCATGAGGTGATACTGAACAGAATTGGGGAGAAAAAATTGTGGCACAACGTGACTAGAAGAAGGTTCAAATGGCTCTAAGCACTATGGTACTTCACATCTAACGTCATCACTCCCATAGACTTAGAACTACTGAAACCTAGGTAACCTAAGGACATCACACACATCCATGCCCGAGGCAGGATTCGAACCTGCGACGGTAGCAGCAGCGCGGTTGGGGGACTGAAGTGCCTAGAACCGCTCGGCCACAGCGGCTGTCCTAGAAGAAGGGGAGGCATCAAGGGATCACCAGATTAGTATGCGGGTAGCGGGGGGGGGGGGGGGGTGGAAGTTGGAGGGTAAAAATGATAGACGGAGGCCATGAGATGAATACACTAAGTAGATTCAGAAGGATGTAGGATGCAGTAGTTACTCGGAGACCAAGAGGCTTGCACAAGATAGATTAGCAAGGTGAGCTGCATCAAACGATTCTTTGGGCTGAAGACCACAACAACAACGCGATATTACCGTCATCTGATTATGTACATACCGCAAGCCCATGACTTTTATCACCTCAATGTAGATCGTGCACCGTAAAAAATGTACACAAAAAATAACTGCATTCCAACTGTTAAAAAAAAAATGAACACATCCACAAGGTCCTGTGACAGTTACGGAAACTGCTATTCTGTACAGGAACTGTAAAACGTAAGCTGTCTCGACCGCGTATGGTACACTTATATAATATTAGGAACTATTACGTCGTGACCTAATGACTTTCTTGGCGGAACCCAACGTTTCGTACCCATCCGCTACAGGCATCTTAAAGGAGAGTTGTACCTTCCATAAATGTCCGATTCGCACTCTGCCATTCTCCTGACTACCTGTGCTAGGCGCAAGCAAATTTCACAAACGCACAATATGAAACACAATCCTAATTCGGGGTTAACTTATTTCGGCACATATTGACCCACTCGACAAACCAGCAAATTTCAAGGCAACCCATAGGTGTATGGCCTTCACCTGCCCGAAATTCAATTTAATGACGGAGCGATTACATCTCGTATTCCTTCTTGTGACAGGTGTCTTCAGTTAATGCCCTGTCCGGATGAACTATGATCAATCTAACAGCGATGCACTCTACATGATTGGTCTCACTACCGCACGTAAACGTCACGTCAAACTGTATATTACGAATAGCAAATCATAAGCCTCCGTGCAGTCACTACGTCAACATCGTTCTCGGACATATTGCTCTAGGGGACGCATCTTCCAGGTAAGAAATATTGCATATGTATCCTTCATGTGCAACATATTTTTCTAATTACTCGTATTTCCTCGGTTTCCTGAAACAAAAATTGTATACCACAGACTGGATCTTAGTCAGTTTACTATGTTGAACTGTTGTATCGCGTCAGTTAAAAATTCAGATAGTAACAGAAACGTAAAAGGAAAATAGGCTCTTATGTCGGTCTGATATTAATCACGTTAGGAAGTATTTTAGATGTAATGTAAGAAACTCACATTAGTGTTTTATAATTGTCTTCAGGACAATTTAAGACGTGAAGGTAGAATTGTTGTGCATTAGGAACAGTTCAGAAATGAAATAACCTTAAAGCTCGTGTAATCATTACTTTCACGTCCTACTGACCTGGAAATTATAGCAAGGAGGTTCTGATGGATATTTTGCCTATATTTCCTTTGCACCAATTTACACGGCCAACACAAACTGTCTGTATGATTCCATTCTGCCCAAGGATCGCTGTAAGGTGGATTAAACCATTCCTTTATTTTGTTTCCACTATTGCGCTGCTAAGACTGGGAAGACCTTTACAAATTCTAGTCTAATTTAAAAATGGATTTTTTGGGCTGTTGTCCAACCTCTGCTATACTATAACACATAAATTTTTGAAAATGATTTCACAGTCGAAATTGCGTAGTGATGAAAAGAAAATCGAGGGATATTTTAATCCATTCAACGGCATTGTGGCGATTTATCATTGAAGTATTCTGCGACTTTCTAAAATAAATAGTCCCCAGTTCTGAGACTGAGCAAGGGGCACTGAGGAAGCCGGAATATTTTGAACAGCAAAATTCATCCTCTACTTTCAGCGTCTCATTTCCTTGTCCTATTCCCTCAGCATTAGCTAAATTAATTGATCTATTTTCCATTCGAAGATGGTATCGGTTCTTTCGGACATGACTGAAAGAACAGATACCATCTTTATATAGATAAGGCTAACCGGCCAATGATCTTCTTCAGTGCGGATGCACTCACATTTCCCGAACTCTTATGGGAATCGATAGATTAATATAGTGGGCAGGGGCACTAAAAATGTAGTGTGTGGACTGTAAGTTGGGAATGTGTGTCTCGCGCGGAGCGTGCTAGAGATAAGTCCTTGCAGTCCCACTATCGTCGGATAGAGTATCTGCCATAGCAGAGGATCCCGGGTTCGAGCCCCCGTCGGGGCACACATTTTCAACTGTCCCTGTTGATATTCATCAACGTCTGTAAGCAGGTAAAGGTCTGGAATTCACTGTAATTTTATTTTCCTTTTCTCACATTTTGCTTTTGTTGATGTTCGTCTTACAAACCCTATTCAACATACTATAGACTCTGTTAAACTGATCTCCCAAGTCCATTCCCGCCTGAGAGAATTACAAATTCATCCACCAACATTGAAGTTTTTATTTTCTCTCCCTTTACTTTAATGCCTTTCCCATATTTTCCTTGGTTTTCTTTAATGCTTGCTCTATTTAAAGATTCAATGACACCGGGAAGAGAGTGAAGCTGTCTCACTCCCTCCTAAGCTAGTATCTTCTCTTCATGTTCTTTGATTGTTAAGACCACTGACTACACGTATTGAACTAGTTATACATACCTGTTGTGGCCGAATTAATTGTGATTTATTCATACACGTCAATATGTGAGAAAGGAACATTTCTCTCTATCAGATGATAAGTTTTGAGGATATTCTTCGATTCCTGCATCCTTGTTCCTAAAGGTAGAGCGATTTAGCTTCGAAATCGATAGTTTTAATACAGGGTAGATAAGTAATAGTAAGAGATTAGAAAGTGTTTACGTCCTGCAGTGAAGTTCTTAACGCCCGACGTACCGCAATCTTCTTCGCTACTGAAGCCACGAGAAGGTGTTTCGTCGTGGTTTGTTCTCTCAGAGATCTTCCTGTTCTGTCAAATTATTCTCGTCATATTGCTTTAACTATTTCATATTTATGCACTTCTTCTTCCGTTTAAAAAAATATTTCCAAAACCTTTCCTTTGTGTTTGCTTTCTTATAAACAGCATCTCTCCTTTCTACCGACATGTATGTTTCTACTTCTTTGTATTCCTCTTCTAGCCTTTATTCATTACTTTGCAGTTTCTCATTGTTCTGTAGAATGTCCAGTTTTAATCATCTCCAGTTTCATGTTTTAACGTTTCCTGGTAAGAAAAACCCTCAGAAATTAAAGTTATACTTCCTGTATTACACAAGGATTTGTGTCTTGTCGTCTTGTCTAGTTTTCTTCTGCTATCTACACTATACTATCTCTTATTGTATTCCTTTACCGTGTTTCTGATGCGCATTTCTCAACGCTCCAATGTAAACTTTAAGCAATGTCTGATTGCTTCAACTTTTTCACTCACCTAGCTCCTTAACATTTTATCCATTCTTGTAATGTAAATACAGTAATATGAATACATCACCTTAATCTGATATGTGAATCTCTATACTCCACAAAGTACATTATGGTATGGGGTGGAGGCTGCTTGTGGTGCACACTCATCTCCTCTTCCACGTGCTATTCGCGAAGTAAGTGGAACATATATCTATAACCCTCTGCATGAGCTACAATTCCTCCGTTTTTGTTGTTGTGGTCATTTCATAGATAATTGTTCCAGGAAGTAACATGAGTGTTTGTAGGAGTAAGGATTCTGCTACTTGAAAGTCTCTCAGACAAACAGCACGGTGGAGTGGTCGTTGTAGAACGAATTTTCGATGCCGCCCTGTGCCATAATCACCACGTCACTCCTCATAAAACACATCAGCAGGCTGCGTTTTCTATTCTGGTTTAGATTTCTAAGTCAGTTCCATGAGTGTTGACTTATTGCAACCCCATTCCTCCCTCCCCTCCCTCCGAATAAAGACACCCCCTTGATTTGTGACCCTCTGCCCCCCCCCCCCCCCCCAATTCATTTCTTCCGTAATTCACAAAGGATACTGCAGGATCCAGGACTATTTGTTACCTTGCATTAACGTGATCGTTTCCCTGGCCTAAAGCTGAAATAATTATGGCCTGAGATAAATTCTTACGTGTTAGCCAAGCCACGCTAGCTACGGACCTGTCTGATGAATTGATGACCCAGAAGAGAATTGTTACACCTCTTCCCCAAGACCAAATGGTCACAGGACAATTAAATGGAAATGATCGACTTGTTTATGGTGGGCAAACAAAGACAGCAGTCTCATGACATTACAATGCAAGAAGCTGGAAGAACAACAGTCATAAAGGTTCACATTCCAAGACGGTAAACCTAGTTCTCAAGCTCACTGCATACAACTTCTAAAGGATATGTATCATGCAAGTTGTCGTCAAGAATTCAAAGTAAGAACTCCGAAAACGAATTCACGGGATCTAGATACTGATGGCCAGAGAATGCAGGTATTTATATATCTGACTGTCCATAAAATACCATCTAAAACATGCGTTTGTTTGGAGATTTTCCTTGCTAAATAGGTAACCTAGTTTAGTGCTTTGTATAGTGGAACTATGTGAAAGGTGGGTGATACTATCGGTGTGGACACAAATTGTTTGGGATACCAGAGGTTTTTTTTAAACGGAACGAAGTAGTGGTCAAAGCCATAAACGGCTTACAATCATTATAATAAATGTCATCTACAATGTCGCACGTAAATAGTTTGAAACAATTTACAATAATAATACTTGCTCATAAAAACTTACATACATCACTTAATAAAATGACTTCCAATATACACATTCTACTTTACGTTGCTTGTAGAACTATGGCACATTACCATTTACACAATCGATGTGCAAATAAGATGTTATGTATAGGGATTTGCCCTCACGAATGTGCACAGCTGCTGCTAACTTCATGCTCATCCGTCACCCTCAAGCACTCGACTATTACTGTCGGCCCAAAACACTTCACTCGGCTGTTACTACTGGCACGCGAGAGGCACACAAAGCATTTTGTCTGCGTTGCACCGCTCTAACGATATTAAAGAAGTTAGACAGTAAAAATAATCTCAAAAAACCTGTGTGATAACTTACGATTAAGGATTGCTGCAGTCATCATCAAGCAAATCTGAATACACGTTAAAGAGGTAATAATAAATGAAAATTTGTCTACACATAATCTCTTCCGTCATAATATTAGACCTAACATTGCTTCTCAGTTACTGAGTTATGTTTCACAGTGAATGCTATGCATTCCAGAGCCAGGAATGTCACACTTCCCACAGTGGAATGTTATACACAACAAACAATGCTGAAAGTAAAATGTGCTAATAGAACGATGAACCATAAGTGAAAAGACGCGTATCTGTCAATACCAGTTTATCATACTGAGAAACTGTTATTAACTGATCGAAAAAAGTGCAGTGCAAACTTTTTGAATAAAATGTGCAGTAATGTGCAAATGTCAAAGAAAAAAGTCAATCAATACACAAACATAAAGCAAAAATTCTGAAAATATTAATCAAACATTTAATTAATTCACCAAGCGAAGCAAAAGTTACTAATTATAGTTGATTAATCATAAACATATTATAGCTGAAGTCAAGATTTCCTTAAAGCCACATCTTTTTTGTTTGTTTTAAGAACTATACAGAACAGAAGAAGTTCATACAGTGAACATTTAATCAACGATAATGGTTTAATCAATGATAAGTTTGGCCCTTTTGCAGTTATCATAAAGTTATGATCACTGTCATATATGAAAAACTTTTTAGCGTAGAGTGCTTCATTAGCCAGTACATATGCAGTATAAATATCATAAACTATTATCTTAACTACTCTTCTACGAAAATACTATTTTGCTGGAATAGTACCACAACAGTCCTGCAGTTATTTTGAAAACTTTACCACAATCTAATCTGCCTGGAACAGTGCCGCCCCATTACTCTGTCACAGATAAAACTCGTCAAATAGATATTTCTTTTCGTACCACTACACTTCAAAACAATTTCTTTATATAGACTTTTACTGCTGTCATACTGACATTTTCTTTTCGTTAAACACTGCAATTAGCCAAATTAAATATGCTTATCACACATCGCAGGGACGTTTTTCTCTCATTATACACCACATTACACAAAAAGCATCAGATATACACTTCTGGCCATTAAAATTGCTACACCAAGAAGAAATGCAGATGATAAACGGGTATTCATTGGACAAATATCTTATACTAGAACTGACATGTGATTACATTTTAACGCAATTTGGGTGCACAGATCCTGAGAAATTAGTACCCAGAACAACCACCTCTCGCCGTAATAACAGCCTTGATACGCCTGCACATTGAGTCAAACAGAGCTTGGATGGCGTGTACAGGTACAGCTGCCCATGCAGCTTCATCACGATATCACAGTTCATCAGGACTAGTGACTGGCGTATTGTGACGAGACAGTTGCTCGGCAACCATTTACCAGACGTTTTCAGTTGGTGAGAATGTGCTGGCCAGGACAGCAGTCGAACATTTTGTGTATCCAGAAAGGCCCGTACAGGACCTGCAACATGCGGTCGTGCATTATCCTGCTGAAATATAGGCTTTCTTAGGGATCGAATGAAGGGTAGAGCCACGGGTCGTAACACATCTGAAATGTATCATTGACTGTTGAAAGAGCCGTCAATGCGAACAAGAGGTGACCGAGACCTGTAACCAATGGCACCCCATACTATTACGCCGAGTGATACGCCAGTATGGCGATGACGAATACACGCTTCCAATGTGCGTTCACCGCGATGTCGCCAAACGCGGATGCGACCATCATGATGCTGTAAACAGAACCTGGATTCATCCGAAAAAAGTGGCATTCTGCCAGTCGTGCACCCAGGTTCGTCGTTGAGTACGTCACCGCAGGCGCTCCTGTCTGTGATGCAGCGTCATATATGTTATGCTATTTTTGCATTTAATGTATTCGCAGTTGCGAACACGAACAACCTTCAGCTGCACAAGGGAATGACGATAATGGAAATTTGTACCGGTCTGGGACTCGAACCCTGATTTCGCGCCTTACGTCAGCGGTCGCCTTAACAGCTGTGGCTATCCGTGCACAACTCACGGCTAGACCCAACCTCCCGTACCACGTCATTCCTGCGTCACAACCGCTAGTCGTTCAAACGTCATGTAATTCCCGTACACGAGAGGATACTTTAATTGAAAGCCGCTGTCTGGTATTGGCTGATAAACAAGATACTGCAAGGCCTGTATTGTTAAAAAGATCGGTGAGTAGCTTCATCGAGATTGGAGCACGAAAAAGAAAAAGAAATAGTAAATTAAAATTTTATCTGAATTCGTCGTGTCTGTCTGTCTGTGTGAATACGTCAATCTCCAAAACTACTAGACAACTAAACGAATTTCCGTGGGGTTTTTGCTGGTAACTTGAGCGTAGATTGGGGGAGCGTACTCGTATGAGCTTTATTAAACTAAAATCGAAACATAGGAAAGGGTATCGTAATTTAAAGTTTTATCTAAAATGATGAGCTCAGGTTAGTAGTTCGGATGTTTAATTACCACAGTAGTGACAAAAATAAGTGCTGAAATCTTATCTTTACGAATACGGACAAACATTGAATTTATTTGGCTACGATGTATGGGTTTATTGGTTTCACCACATGTATTAAAATTGCTTTGCTTCTTTGGGTCTAGTGTAGCAGGGGATACAACCCGTCGGCTTTGAACAAGTCGCCAGAGAGCATGTGTTACAAAGATGAAAGAGCTGAGGAGAATGTTGAGAAACAAAGGAATGCGAGAGAGATAAACTATATTTCACATATGTAAAGGCCAGCAGTATTTTCATGTTAACGATATCGCGTGTTTGTATCTTAGTATTTCTCTGCAAAATACAACGGAAAGAAATGAATGAAATTAGTAGCAAAGAATACATCACGTTACATGTATGTCAGTTGTATCTCGAAAGTCTTTCGAACTGTACTGCTTAAGTGCAGTACGGGATACAAGTTCAGCGTAGTCGATTTCTTAGTTTCCACTAGCATTGCTGTCCTGTTGTTCACTTGAACTATGTATCCCCTGCTTCACTAAACCGCAAATGAAACCCGATACAAATTAAAAGCTCATTCGAAGTGTGTTGCTTAATTACAGTCCGGAATACGAGTTTGTCGTAAGGCGATTTCTTCGTTTTCACTAGCATTACTGTCCTGTTCTTCACCTGAACGATGTATCCTCCGCTTCAGTAAACCCTAAGTGGAACACGGGATACAAATTGTAGATGTGCTGTTTATTTCGTCTCCGCTATTACAAACATAAAGTAGTATCAGTTTATTCTATCTCGTGAGATTTTTCTTTTTTAAAAGCCAAAAAACACTTATCAGCTACTGAAGCATCTGTATCTTAGGATCAGTTTATTCTATCTCGTGAGATTTTTTTTAAAAGCCAGAAAACACTTATCAGCTACTGAAGCATCTGTATCTTCTAATGGGTGCGGGAGTTCCGACTCACACCCACCCACCTCCCCAGGAGTCGGAACTCCCGCACCCATTAGAGGATACAGATGCTTCAGTAGCTGATAAGTGTTTTTTGGCTTTTAAAAAAAAATCTCACGAGATAGAATAAACTGATCCTAAGATACAGATGCTTCAGTAGCTGATAAGTGTTTTTTGGCTTTAAAAAAAAATCTCACGAGATAGAATAAACTGATCCTAAGATACAGATACTTCAATAGCTGATAAGTGTTTTTTGGCTTTTTAAAAAAAATCTCACGAGATACAATAAACTGATCCTACTTACGAATAGGTGGAAATACACGTACGTTACATTTGCAACCTGTTTCATTTTATATGTTTTGATTGTTTATTTAACCTTTGTGTTTCACTTGTCTTTTGCTGTTATGTTTTAGTTTAGTTTTTTATTGATTGCTTAATAAAGTAGGATCAGTTTATTCTATCTCGTGAGATTTTTTTAAAAAAAGCCAAAAAACACTTATCAGCTACTGAAGCATCTGTATCTTAGGATCAGTTTATTCTATCTCGTGAGATTTTTTTTTAAAAAGCCAAAAAACACTTATCAGCTACTGAAGCATCTGTATCTTAGGATCAGTTTATTCTATCTCGTGAGATTTTTTTTTAAAAAGCCAAAAAACACTTATCAGCTACTGAAGCATCTGTATCTAATATCAAGCGATCGCTTTTAGATTCACATTCAATTATTTTAATGATAGCGCTTATTAGAACACAGAACTGCTTTATTATCTATGCCTCGAAGTGAAGACATTACTATCTATGAGTAAGGAATGATGTCATTGTTCAAAGCCGACGGGTTGTATCCCCTGCTACGCTAGACCCGCTTCTTTCGATAGATTTTATTTATATTCTTTGCTAGGAAAACCGAGTGGATTAGGTCTGTTTTGTGATATGGGTACGTATTCCTTACATTCTTATTTCCTATAGTTTATGAATAAAAATGCTTTGAGAACGGTTGAGTCCTTCTGAATACACAGAACGGCTAAAAGACTGAGAATTATGCAGTGGCAAGAATTCAGTGAAGACCCAGAGGCCAGACTTGCTGCATCTAAGAACATCAGGCTGTAACTCACTCTTCGAAAACATAAATATCTTCCAAGAACAAGGTGCAACGTAACTGATCGAAAGCATCATGCATTATTGTGCTCCTCAGAACCCATCGCTCACAGAAGCTTAAATTTACTTCTCTTCAATACAATATCATAGAAGCAGAAATTCTGATGCGAATTAACATAGGAGATTGAGTCATTGTATCTCGAATACCAGTTATACATAATAATTTACCATTTCGCTTTAAACACGTACTGCTCAAATTACGTTATGACATGACCATAAAAAAGCAGAAGGCCAGATGCTGCGCGTTGTGGACATTAGCAGCAGTTGCTTTTTGTATCGCCTGTTCTAAGTGTCTCTCTCCCATGATAGTGAAGCAAACGAACTTTTAATTCATGTCCCTAATCATACTACTTCAAATGTTGCTTACAAAGAAGCTTTATAAGTCAAAAATAGATTCCAACTATAAGAAATCTCGGGAGCAGCTATAAATAAATACACAGGCTACGCCAGGCTTCTCAGTTAATTTTATAATACGTCACATTATTGTGCCAATAAATCACAGAGTTTCACAGATTTCATAGATATTCCAACACACAATCTGTATATGTTTTGCTTTGACAGTTGCAGGGTTTTTTAAGACCTACATAGCTATACTAATGTGATCCATAGCTTTGAAAGAAAATGTATGCCTAAATAATTACTGGCTGTAGACATGCAATAGAGAAACAAAAAAAATCCAGACAAAGAAACTTTGTTGCCTCCTCTCGACGGACGAAAGTACATAATACGTTGCTGTACAACACTAATAGAAATTCAGCCTTTTAACTCCATAGAAATTGCACTTCTTAATACAACAATTCTTCTTGCACCAAGAATAACAGTGACATGGGCACACCACTGACTAATAGAATCTAGTCACACTCAAGCAGTACAAGGATTATTTTTTACAGTACTCTTTTCAGTCATCATTCCCAAACCAATGCTGTAGCTGTTGTCATGTCTTACGTTTCTTTTTGAACGGTAGAATATTATTTTCCAATTATGTCTATGTATGTATAAACATAAAATAGCATTTCAATACTTTCGTCATCAGTATGCTACAAGGTTTCAATTGCAGTAAAATAGGTCGTATGTGAAGTGTACTACGTCTCAAGAGGCTAAGTACATATTCTGTTGTCTATAAAATATTTTGTATGATGTATAAATGTTTTACGATGTGAATATGACCGCTATTGTAATTAACATGTTGTAGTAACAGTCTTAAAATTTTCCCTTTCCTTGAACTACATTAGGTCTCACCTACGGCCTTCGTATTGCTAAAACTGTATCCTGTACTTATTAAGTCTATATCTGCTCCCTAACGCTTGCCTAACCTTTTGCGGAAATGACATTGCCTCATAACACAATACTTCAACCTCCGTCAAGTAATAGACCGATTTACATGTCGCCTGAAAACATCTCCACACTCACAACTCTCTTTCTTTTTCTCCTTAATACAAGAAATGACATTGCCTCATAACACAATACTTCAACCTCCGTCAAGTAATAGACCGATTTACATGTCGCCTGAAAACATCTCCACACTCACAACTCTCTCTCTTTTTCTCCTTAATACAAGGCAATAGCCTGACTGGCATGGCCACTCGTTACCTACTAAGGGGAGTTGAAACGCCTGTAGCCACTGACGTGAAACTTTTACAGTAGATTAACTTTTACGTTCTGAGTCTACTGAACTACAATAATTGCATTTCAACCACTGCTTTCGGATATACAATTTTTTAAATACACAGTTAAAATTTTGTGTACTTTTTTGTACGTTACCCTAAATAATTTTAATTATACATAACATTATGTTGTTCTTGTAGTTTAGTAGACTCAATATATGTGTATTACTACTTCCTGAAAATTTGAATACCCTGAAATTTAGGTAAAAATGCAACAGCAGATGTAAATTTTCAGGAACGGCTCCTAAAGTTTCAAAAGACTGTAGCTCACTTAAAGTATCCTTAATTTCTTATTTTTAGTCACTCATAAGCACCCTGAACCATACTGTGTATCGTCCTCTTGATCTTTTTCCCAGTTTTTTCTTCTTTTCTTTTTTCTGGACCCCTTAGTGTCCAGCTGTGCTGCATACTCGGCTTTATCAGTGCACACCTTGTCCATCCGTTAAAGTTCTCTGATTTAGTTTGCTCCAGGATCAATTTCCTTATGCTGTAGTAATTCCACCCTACCATCATTAAAAGACATGTCAAACTTTGTTTCAACTTCCTCAACCTGGTGCCCATCCTCCTATGGACATTAGCTGCAGAGGCCTCCATTCCACCATTGTTCCTTCATAATTTCTGTAATAGATATGCCCTTCTTCATTCGCTGATTTACACTTATAACAATGTTCGGTTAAAATATGGAAATCTATACCTTTCCAGTATCTACAATGGTCAGCGTAGCAACACAATTCTTAAACTGTAGCCACGCTTCTGCTAAGAGCTATCAATAGCTACTAGTATGTCAGTCATACCATCATCTATTTCAACAGCTTCGCTTGCATCACCCTTCACTGACAAACATTTAACAGATTCTACAGCAGCTCCAATAAATTCTGCATACTTGTCGATTTTACAAGATGGGTGTGGCATATTCATCACGGCACACATTGTTTCCGCTGCAGTGTGTCCTTTGCCAATAGCTCTTAATCCATAAAACCACCTAACATTTACTACAAAAAAATTTGCCGCGCATGGTAGCCGCATGGTCTATGGCGTCTTGTCACGGTCCGCGCGGTTCCCCCCGTCGGAGGTTCGAGTCCTCCCTCGGGCATGGGTGTGTGTGTCGTCCTTAGTGTAAGTTAGTTAGATTAAATAGTGTGTAAGCTTAGGGACCGATGACCTTAACAGTTTGGTCCTATAAGACATTCCCACACATTTTTCAAAATAATTATCTGTACATATATCAGAATTCCAAGATGAATGAGTATATTTACAACTGGCACAATTAATGATAAGTCTCCTCGCTAGTCCATTTGATACTTCACTGTCTTCATGTAAGCTAACTGGCCCTCCTCATATTTTACAACACACACATTCACCTAAGCCCCTTGTTAGAATGTGTAAATCTATCAGAATATAAGGTAACCTACCATTTACATCACTTTCGTTTTGAGAAAACTGGTTACCACGTTTTATTTTAATCTTCGAAGCATTAATGGGTGTTTCTCTTGGTACGAGTTTTTCTGTATTTCATTGTCTGTAACTTCACACGCCACATGTTGATCGCAACGGTTCCCTTTATTCAAAAATATATTACCATAAAGCCCACGTTTCTCAGAGACACTTAGTTTTGGGGTCATACTTTACATTTGGAGAGATATAGCAATATTTTCGTCACTTTTCCTGGGAAAAACGTTAGAACTTCGACAAACAATCCCTATTTATACTACGAAATGATACGATACTGTTTTTGACAGTGCTACCAATACAAACACGTAATTTAACCCTTATAACACAACAGTCTTCAGCCTTCTGCATAAAAAATTATAGATTTTGTTAGATCTTGAAGTACTGCACATAAAAATTTTTAACGTTTTTCAACTGACGTAGATTACATATAAAAAAATGAAATAAAATACTTCCCATGTGAATTTATAAGTCATATATAGTATATCATTTCATTTGGAAAATTGCAAATTTTATAATCAGATAATAATCCGAAAATGTGAAAAAATAATTTTTCCGTTCTAGCTCTCCTTAATATCAACACAACTCACACAACTCTCACAATAGCAGCACGCCATCGTTCATGCCTAATAGAACCTTCACTTTATTAGGACCACACGAGACAATGTACTGCTTTTAAGACATTCTGTAACTGTGAATTACTACTACTTCATTGCTTCGTTATTACGTCGTGATCACGTACTTTGCTTTGTACTCCACATGCTCTGCTGTGGCAAACCTATATCTGTATCGCTCGTTTCCTAAAAGCCTTCATGAGTGTGAGTTAATTCTCCTTATGTATCTGTCTGTATCTTAAGAGAAATGAGTTAGTTCACAGACTGTGTTTCTCAACATGTCGTTCGCTACTTGTATTCCAGATTATTATGAAAAAGTTTCTTCCGCAACATACGATATTATTATGAAAATATTTCTTCCACAACATAGTCTGTGACATGAAATATTTGAGCATCACTTTATTCAACTAACGAGTGTGTCTGTTGCTAATTCATAGTATTGTGTTCTCTTAAACAAAAATGGAATCACTATCATTTTTAGTAGTATGTCGTTTCGATACACAGTGTGTTTAAGAAATTCATGTACACTCTATTTGTCCATTGCACAACATGATCACATACTAGTTTAACATTGTCATACATCGATAATGTCATAGCGTGTTCCTATAAAGTTTATATAGGCAAGCAGTATAATGTTAGATCAGGTGAACGTATCTCAAACATTATTGATTTCGATTTACCTTCCTTATTTCTGTTAAATTAATTCCATAGTTCAATACTATGTCTCTAACCCCGAATAGTAAATGATAATAACGGAGGTAGATGTTTCCCTGAATATAAGAAAGGAGGAAATTGACAACACGAAAAGGAAGTGAAGCAATATCACTGATTAATTCGCATACATGGACCTCTTCATAATCTTCTGAACACACTAACATTGTACTGAATTTTGTTGACCCCTTCTCTCATACAGAAACCAACAAGATTTTGTTTGCTTTTGGTAACGTGTCCACTTCTGAGCTACTTCAAAATTGCACACAGTCCCTTAATTGTTTAGTTGGTTGTTCTGCATCAGAATGTTGAGCTCCAACTGATGCATGGATATAATGGAACATTCGCTTCTGTCTAATGACACAGTGTGAACTTTCCATGCAGTAACGATACAATCTGTGAGGCTAACGTCAATTTTGCTTCCGTTTGCTAACAGATCATACCGCTATATTACTATGGTTTTAACTTTTTTTGTTACTTTAGGATACTAATACGAGTAGGCACAGTTTTGTTCTGGGTTTAGTTAAAGTTCTTTACTTTTTCCTCGAATTCTTTCAAACTATCGTGAATCATACTTACATTACCTTTACAAACAAATTCTCTGTTGGAAATATTAGTGCTAAAGTTACGCATTTATTCAGATGCTGAAATTGATATTCTACACCGTTCAGTTCGCGAACCTCGCCTTGCAGGTTGACAACTTCACTGACATTTGTGTATAACTTTTCGATATGCATTTCGATTATCTTTGTTTCATCGTTACGATTTAATTCTATATTGTCATTTAAATTGATGAGTTGGACATATTCCTCAGACACTGTCACTATATTTGTGGTCTGACATTGTGTGTTTGTGTCACAAGGTCTTTCCTTACATGTCTTTCCTTATTAAACTCAGCTTGTATGTTAATGATCTCACTGAATCTCTTGTTTATTTGAACAATGCACTAACAGTGCGCATTATGATGCTCATGACATTTTTCAGTTTTCTTGTCAAAAGTTTTCTTTATTTTATCCTGAATTTCATTTAAAATTTTAATCTACCGTGTCGCTTCTTCACGTATTTCTTTGACTATGTTATTAGTTTTAGCTTCAGTTTTTAAGCCTTTTGATCTAACACATTTGAATCACTATTCGTCTCACCTTGTCCCTTGAATCGCAGTTTTCATTAGTTTCTTTTAATCCTGTTTCTGATTTACTTTGCTATGAATCTATCAAGATAAGATGGATAGTTTTTATGAGGCACTCAGTGATGTAGTTGTTAGAGTAAAGGACAAGGACAGTGTTCTGCTCATGGGTGATTTTAACGCCAGGATTGGAAATCGAACAGAAGGGTATGAAAAGGTTATGGGTAAATTTGGAGAGGATATGGAGGCCAACAGGAACGGGAAACAACTCTTGGATTTCTGTGCCAGTATGGGCTTATTAATCACAAACTCCTTTTTTAAACATAAGAACATTCACCGGTATACTTCGGAAGGCAGGGGAACCAGATCTGTCATTGACTATATAATAGCAGATCAGGAATTCAGGAAGGCTGTGAGGGACACACGTGTATTCGGGGGATTCTTTGATGACACTGATCATTATTTAATCTGCAGTGAAATTGGAATTGTGAGGCCGAAAGTGCAGGAGGTCAGGTCCATATGTAGGAGGATAGGAGTGGAGAAACTTCAGGATAAGGAAATCAGGCACAAGTACATAACAGCGATCTCAGAAAGCTACCAGTTAGTTGAATGTAGTCAATTACAGTCATTAAAAAGAGAATGGACAGGTTATAGGGACACAGTGCTAGAAGTGGCTGAAGAATGTCTTGGAACAGTAGTGTGTAAAAGTAGGAAGAAGCAAACAGCTTGGTGGAATGACACAGTCAAGGCAGCCTGTAAAAGGAAAAAGAAGGAGTATCAAAAATGGCTACATACTAGAACTCAGGTAGACAGAGAAAGTTATGTTGAAGAAAGAAACAAAGCCAAACAGATAATTGCGCATCCAAGAAGAAACCTTGGGAAGACTTTGGAAACAGGTTGGAGACATTGGGTCAAGCTGCTGGAAAACCATTCTGGAGTGTAATTAGCAGTCTTCGAAAGGGAGGTAAGAAGGAAATGACAAGTATTTTGGACAGGTCAGGAAAACTGCTGGTGAATCCTGTGGATGCATTGGGCAGGTGGAGGGAATATTTTGAAGAGTTGCTCAATGTAGGTGAAAATACGATTAGTTATGTTTCAGATTTCGAGGTAGAATGGGAAAGGAATGATGATGGAAATAGGATCACATTTGAGGAAGTGGAGAAAATGGTCAATAGATTGCAGTGAAATAAAGCAGCTGGGCTGGATGAAATTAAGTCGGAACTCATCAAATACAGTGGAATGTCAGGATAATTGAAATGGCCTGGGAGTCGGGACAGGTCCCATCAAACTGGACGAAAGCAGTAATCACACCAATCTTTAAACATAGAAACAGAAAAGATTGTAACAACTACAGAGGGATCTCTTTAATCAGCGTTGTGGGTAAAATCTTCTCAGGTATTGTTGAAAGGAAAGTGCGAGTATTAGTTGAGGACCAATTGGATGAAAATCAGTGTGGGTTTAGGCCTCTTAGAGGTTGTCAGGACCAGATCTTTAGCTTACGGCAAATAATGGAGAAGTGTTATGAGTGGAACAGGGAATTGTATCTTTGCTTTATAGATCTAGAAAAGGCATATGACCGGGTTCCTAGGAGGAAGTTATTGTCTGTTCTATGCGATTCTGGAATAGGAGGCAAACTTTTGAAAGCAATTAATGGTCTTTACATGGATAGTCAGGCAGCAGTTAGAGTTGACGGTAAATTGAATTCATGGTTCAAAGTAGTTTCAGGGGTAAGACAAGGCTGCAGCCTGTCTCCACTGTTGTTCATAGTATTTATGGATCATATGTTGAAAACAATAGACCGGCTGGGTGCGATTAAGATATGTGAACACAAAATAAGCAGTCTTGCATATGCGGATGACGTAGTTGTGATGGCAGATTCGATTGGAAGTTTGCAAAGTAATATTTCAGAGCTAGATCAGAAATGTAAGGACTATGGTATGAAGATTAGCATCTCCAAAACGAAAGTAATGTCAGTGGGAAAGAAATGTAAACGGATTGAGTGCCAAATAGGAGGAACTAAGTTAGAACAGGTGGACGGTTTCAAGTACTTAGGATGCATATTCTCACGGGATGGCAACATAGTGAAAGAACTGGAAGCGAGGTGTAGCAAAGCTAATGCAGTGAGCGCTCAGCTACGATCTACTGTCATCTGCAAGAAGGAAGTCAGTACCAAGACTAAGTTATCTGTGCGCCGTTCAATCTTTCGACCAACTTTGTTGTATGGGAGCGAAAGCTGGGTGGATTCAGGTTACCTTATCAACAAGGTTGAGGTTACGGATATGAAAGTAGCTAGGATGATTGCAGGTACTAGTAGATGGGAACAATGGCAGGAGGGTGTCCACAATGAGGAAATCAAAGAAAAACTGGGAATAAACTCTATAGATGTAGCAGTCAGGGCGAACAGGCTTAGATGATGGGGTCATGTTACACGTATGGGAGAAGCAAGGTTACCCAAGAGACTCATGGGTTCAGCAGTAGAGGGTAGGAGGAGTCGGGGCAGACCAAGGAGAAGGTACCTGGATTCGGTTAAGAATGATTTTGAAATAATAGGTTTAACATCAGAAGAGGCACCAATGTTAGCACTGAATAGGAGATTGTGGAGGAATGTTATAAGGGGGCTATGCTCCAGACTGAACTCTGAAAGGTATAATCAGCCTTAGATGATGATGATGATGATGATGATGATGATGATGATGATGATGATGATGAATCTATTTGTATTAGTTTCTTTTAGCTTGTTTTGCCTTGCATCTAACTTCTGGTTCATTAACAAAGTTTGCATTATTGTTTGCTTTCCTGCCAGCAGTAATTCTGTAGAATGATTTTGATTTCGAGCCGCGTGGAGTGGCCGCATGGTTTGAGGCGCTGTGTCAAGGACTGCGCGGCCCCTCCCGCCGGAGTCTCGCGTTCTCCCTCTGGCAAGGGTGTGTGCGCTGTTCTTAGCATAAGTTGGTGTAACTAGCGTGTAAGTCTAGGGACCGATGACCTCAACAGTTAGGTCCCTTAGGAATTCGCACGCATTTGAACATTTTAACATTTTGATTTCGGTTTTGACTCTTTACATAATTATTCTCGGTGGTGCAAAACTTTTTTTGAGGTGTGCATTTGTGATACTGTAGCTGACACCGTATAGAGCCATTTGTGATACTTTTGTGACGTAATCTGCACTCTGCGATATCATTATCAGCAGAAGAAGAAAAAAGTTCTGTACTGTAAAATAAAGGTTTTTACTCTAGCATTGGAGTCTCAGTAACGTAAGGTTGACTTTGAAATTGGTTTTAATTGAACTAAGACGAGTTTCTGACAAATAATAAAGACAATTTGGCCACAGAAGTAACATAGTCTACTGTATTACAAAAACCTATCTATTCTCCTCGACAAGAGCACCTTAAGTTGTAAGTGACATCGGCACGTGAGAGTTTTGTAATGTTATAGAAGTGTTTATATATTTCCGTTATCAATAATGCCAATATGTACGCCATGCAATTCTTTTTACTGATATAAAACAGTTAAATTAGGGCTGTAGTGTAACGCACGTTTTGTACTCGAAATTTTGAGTTTTTTGATAAATAACATCGAAAGTTTTATTTCGGGCGCAGGATCGAATATTGTCTTACGCAGTCAGATGTTTGTAATCATACCTGCTACACTCTAACCGAAATATCGACTTACGGACGCGCGAAGACGACGTGTTTCTCGCAAAACCATATTAGTTAGCTAAATTTTGGGAACCTAAATTCGAAGAAGACTGTGAAATCATATACGACTACCATCGCATAGATCTTGTAGGGATCAGAAAAAAAGGGCAACTATGACACAGTTATTTCTTCCCTTGTTAAATACACAAATGGAATAGGTTGGGTAGCATAATCTCTGAAGCATAATATCTGATTTCTTGTTAGGCAGATTCTACGTCCTGTAGCTATCACTGCGTCTGCTATCATTATGGTGATGTTATAAGCTCTAACATACGACCTATTAGACACTGAAGGAGAGAAAATCGCCATTAAGTAGGAGAGAATTACCACAAATTCAATCGACGCCGGTATAGAGGGTGTATTTAGTGTTACGGCAGCGTAAGTTGCCACATACAATAGTAACGAATATTTTAACTGACTGGAACTACGGGCAGCACCTAGCAGCATTATAAGTTTTGGAGGTATAAGCGAAAATGACCCCCGATCATATGACCGAAAATGAAACCATCTTGAAACTCAGCTATTAAGGATAAGGCCCACCTACGAACGCTTTGGTTTCCTTTATTACTGGAGCACTTGGCCAATCTTTTTAGTAACATTGGTAACATAAATTACACCGAAAATGGCATACTCCATAGCAAGAAACATTTAAATGTGCTTGCACCCAATACATAAACGTTTTTCTGACAACATAACATGTTTAAAATCTGAGATCAAGTCGTTTGCCAAGAAGAGTTCAGAAAGTGGCGGGCTGCAAAGTTAAATAACGAAATCAGCGGTGCATTTAACAGTTATCTATGTAACATATTTTCCAAGTTCCTCTCTGTGAGACTCAGCGTCAAGGTGAAGCTCTGTCTTATCCAGCACTGGTATGAAAATGTGAAAGCAAGAGGCATATTTGGAAAAATGGACAAGTAAGCACTGGACACCAGACCAGTTAGAAGAAACATAAAAATTTGCCAACGGCAAAGTGGGTGTAGTAATGGATGAAATGCCCAGAATATTGCACCATCTACTTATCGACAACTATTGCCTTATCTTTATAGAACTGGATGTAATGCAAGACTTTGCTTGAATCAGATTTTCACTCTGCAGCGGAGTGTGCGCTGATATGAAACTTCCTGGCAGATTAAAACTGTGTACCGGATCGAGAAAGTAAGAGACGAGGTACTGGCAGAACTGAAGCTGTGAGGACGAGTCGTGAGTCGTGCTTGGGTAGCTCAGATGGTACGGTAGCTCAGCGGGTTCGGTCAGAGTGTTAGCTTCCCTCTGCAATAAAAAACTGAGTCAACGGCTCAACACTGAACATGAACGGGTGTCATGGGACATCCGCAAAGAACAAAATGAGAACAATAAAAAAAACGGTAAAGCACTTGATTGCGAAAGACAAAGGTCCCGATTTCGAGTCTCGGTCCGGTACGTAGATTTAATCTGCCAGAAAGTTTCAAGACTTTGCTTTTTTGTATGGTAAACTGGATGTGTGTGAGTACCTACCATCAAACCACGACTTCTGTACCGCACGAGGACAATCAAGAAAATATTAATGTACGCCTGGGTGCAAGAGGACAACGAAGAAAATATTAATGCTATTGTAAAAAGCAAGACAGTTCGAATAGACTAACATAGAAAAATAAAGAAACCAACTGAAATGCAAATAACAAGCCCATATTGAACAACCATGTTGTGTAACCATCTTATCGAGTTTAGAATAATCACCTTGTGGTGTTGCAGTTCGTCTTATTTCTGTGGTTGCTAAGGAAATTCGATAGAGAATTCCGCGTTATACAAGGCACCTCTGGAGTTTTCTTTTACCCAGACATGTTTCAGTATTTTTTGTGCTATGTACAGTGCGTTACTTTCTTTCCTTTCTTAGATGAAGCTATTGAATGTTTACGTTCTTAGGTGTAAGTTCGCTACACAGTCTTCAGCTTCTCATACCTTTGATGTGGTGGAGTATGTCTCCTTGTTTGTGGTGTGATAGGGCGCTAATTTCTAAAATTTTGTTTAACAGTCATTTTCTGCAATATAGTGGTAGAAATCTGTGTTTTGACACACAACAAACAAAGGAGACAAGCACTACAACATCAAAGGCATTCCAAGCTGTGCATTGTGTAACAGACTTACAGCTGTCAATATTAACATTCAGTAGCTTCATGTAAGAAAGGAAATAAACTAACCCGCTGGAGATAGTACAAAAAGTGCTAAAACACGTCTGGGTAAAACAAAACTCGAAAGCTGTCTTCCATAAGGCGGAAGTCCTCATCCTAATTTAGAAAGTGCCATGATATGCATTTATCAGGAACTTCTACGTTTTCCTTGGCTAAAGAGCATGATATTACCAGTCTGAAAGCTACATAATTACAGAATAGATTATGTGTTCGAAGCTGGGGGGGGGGGAAGTTTTAAGAATGTTACATGCCAATAAACAGTATTTACAATATGCTCCACTGTACTCTGCGCCAATGATTTTCATGAGTTGTAAATTACACTATAGCTTGCTACACAATTATTGGGTTGAAACTTCCTGACAGATTAAAACTGTGTGCCCGACCGAGACTCGAACTCGGGACCTTTGCCTTTCGTGGGCAAGTGCTCTACCATCTGAGCTACCGAAGCACGACTCACGCCCGGTACTCACAGCTTTACTTCAGCCAGTACCTCGTCTCCTACATTCCAAACTTTACAGAAGCTCTCCTGCGAACCTTGCAGGAGAGCTTCTGTAAAGTTTGGAATGTAGGAGACGAGGTACTGGCAGAAGTAAAGCTGTGAGTACCGGGCGTGAGTCGTGCTTCGGTAGCTCAGATGGTAGAGCACTTACCCGCGAAAGGCAAAGGTCCCGAGTTCGAGTCTCGGTCGGGCACACAGTTTTAATCTGTCAGGAAGTTTCATATCAGCGCACACTCCGCTGCAGAGTGAAAATCTCATTCTGGAATTATTGGGTTGTTTTCAACATGTTACACTATTTGCCAATCGAGCCAATAACAATATTTGAAAGTTGACTGATGTAAATGAACATTCCACATAATCAAGAGCGAGGAAAGTTTATAAACTATTGTCTGTCTGCCTATAGTTCAAACTATTTGCTTGTAAATACATGAAGATTTTTACCACAGACACCAAAAAAGGAGTCATAAGTAATCTTATAGGTATCATATTAAAGCTGGAAAAATTTATTGTTCTCAGTCCAGGATATTGTTCTCCTAAATACCATCAAATGTAGAGATATCAAAGTAGAACTGGTCTTCCAAGTAATGATACTCTACAGGTCTTAAACAAAGGCCAATGTATTAAATAAACTTAATCCATACCCTATTAAAATTATTACTCCCTTACACGCAGAAAACAGTAAATCGAAGTGGTCGAAGTAAAAAGAATGACAACTGAGGGTTTTTGGTGGAAACAGTTGCCACAACGGCAGAATATAAACTGCTACATGATCAAGAGCACACCAAACTGTATGTCCAAGCAAGGCTAACAGATTACTTTAAACATAGTAAATGCAACAATCTGGTTACGACTGCGACCGGGGAATACAAGATTTCGGAATTTACTGTTAATAGCAAAGGAAAATATATTTTGGGACTCTCGCATAAAAGGATGTAGTCGAGGATATTTACTACATTAGAGGATTTACGAAAAATCGGTATATTAACATTCATTCCCCACTAATGTGCATAAATAGGATAGTTATGTTGTATATAAATGTGGTGCATATAGCAACAGAAGGGTCATTAGCTGCGTTTAAAACTGATGGAGTAGTTATATTTAACGGTCAGTCTTCTGCATGACTTCCTGTATTAGGATTCGGTCTTTTGAGAATACAGCCTTCGTATAAATGGTAGCATTGTGTGGTAAGAGCTTCATGGAGCTTCCAGTGTTTAAAATGTTATGACCCTATAACAATTCTTTGAGTCTAGAATATAGTTAGATCTGTCGATTCCATCCTTTTGTATTTTATGATAATGAAGAGGCAGCACAACCATGAAATTGGTCATTGTAACTGCACTATTAAACGTAATATTATGACCGTTATTTCACTGACATTGCATATGATGAAACGATGGTAGAGGTGACGGTCACTACCGCTCAGTTAAACGTGATGGTGAGTGTTTAGATCTGACGTAGACATACTGCACAGTATGCGTGTTGACATAAGCTGAATTTTAAAAAAATCACACCCGACACTGGTCGAACCCAATTAATCACGCCATACTACAATGAAACGTCAAAGAAACTGGTATAGGCATGTGCATACAGAACAGGCAGAACGCGGAGCTGTGATCGGCAACGTCTATATAAGACAACAAATGTCTGGCGCAGTTGTTACATAGGTTACTGCTGCTACAATCGCAGGTTATCAAGATGTGAGTTTGAATGAGGTGTTATAGCCATTCCTCGAGCGATGGGACACAGCAGTCTCCAAGAGAGCGATGAAGTGGGGATTTTCCGGTACGACCATTTTACGAATGTACCGTGAATATCAGGAATGCCGTAAAACTTCAAATCTCCGACTTCGCTGGGGCCGGAGAAAGCTCCTGCAAGAACAATATCAATGACGACGGAAGAGAATCATTCAACGTAACAGAAGAGCAACCCTTCCACAAATTGCTGCAAATTTCAGTTCTGGGCCATCAACAAGAGTCAGCGTGTGAACCATTCAACGAAACATCATCGATATGGGCTTTCGGAGCAGAAAGTCCACTCGTGTACTCTTAATGGCTGCAAGCAAAAAAGCTTTACGCTTCGCCTGAGGCCGTCAGCACCGACGTTGGACAGTTGATGGCTAGAGACATGTTGCCTGGTCGGAAGAGTGTCGTTTCAAATTATGTCGAGCGGATAGACGTGTACGGGTAAAGAAACAACCCCATGAACCCACGGACCCTACATGTCCACAGGGGACTGCACTAGCTGGTGGACGCTCTGTAATGGTATGGGGTATGTACAGTTGTGGTGATAAGGGAGTCTGATAACTCTAGATACTACTGTGACAGGTGACACGCACATAAACATCCTCTCTGATCACTTGCCTCGATTCATGTGCATTGTGCATTCCGACACACTTGGGCAATTATAGCAGGACAATGCGACACCCACGGGTCCAGAACTGCTACAGGAACGCTCTTATTTATTTCATTTACACGTCAAGTTCCATAGGACAAAATTGAGGAGCAAGTCTCCAAGGTCATGGAACGTGTCAGTACATGTAATTACAACATAAAAGTAATAACAGATAAAAATAAAATGTTTATGGACCCGAAAGAAGTCAATCCATTAGTTTAAGTAAACGCAATCCCACAATACAGGAAGAATCATCTTAATTTTTCCAGGAACTCTTCAACAGAAACGAAGGAGTAATCCATGAGGAAACTCTTCAGTTTCGATTTGAAAGCACGTGGACTACTGCTAAGAGTTTTGAATTCTAGTGGTAGCTTATTGAAAATGAATGCAGCAGTATACTGCACACCTTTCTGGAGAAGAGTTTGGTAAGTCAGATCCAAATGCAAGTTTGGTTTCTGCCGAGTATTGACTGAGTGAAAGCTGCTTATTCTTGGGAAAAAGCTAATATTGTCAACAAGAAATGACAATAAGGAACAGAGGTCGACAAGTGGTTCGTGAACTTACACCACTTATTGCCCGAACCGCCCGTTTCTGAGCCAAAAATATCCCTTTAGAATGGGAAGAGTTAGCCCAAAATATAATACCATACGACATAACATAATGAAAATAAGCAAAGTAAACTAATTTTCGTGACGAACGATCACTCACTCCAGATACCGTTCGAAGAGTAAAAATTGAAGCATTGAGTATTTGAATAAGATCCTGAACGTGTGCTTTCCACGACAGTTCGCTATCTATCTGAACACCTAGAAATTTGAACTGCTCAGGTTCACTAATCACATGCCCATTCCGTGAAATTAAAACGTCAGGTTTGGTTGACATGTGCCAGAAACTGTAAAAACTGAGTCTTACTGTGATTTAGCGTTAGTTTATTTTCTATGAGTCATGAAGTTATGTCATGAACTGCACTATCTGGAACCGAGTCAAAGTTGCACACAACGTCCTTTACTACCAAGCTAGTGTCATCAGCAAACAGAAATATTTTAGAGTTACTCGTAGTACTAGAAGGCATATCATTTATATAAATAAGGAACATTAGTGGCCCCAACACTGATCCCTGGGACACACCTCCACTTGACTGTACCCCACTCAGACCCCTCTCATCATAATTACTCTCAGCATCGTGAATAATGGCATTTTACTGTCTGTTGCTAAAGTAAGAGGTGTACCAATTGTGAGCTACTCCCCATATTCCATAATGGTCCAACTTATGGAGCAATATTTAGTGATTAACAGAATCAGAAGCCTTAGTTCAATAAAAAATATGCCTATCGTTCTAAACCTTTTGTTTAACTCATCCAGTACCTCACAAAGACCTGTACATTTGATAGCAAATCGTGTTATATTATCCTTACATACGAAGCCTTTTCAATGTTTTAGCAAATAGTGATGGCTTAGAAATAGGTATAGATTTCACTACATTATCCGTTTCTCCCTTTTTATAAACCGTCTTTACTACTGAGCACTTAAATCGTTCTGGAAACTGACCATTCCTAAAGGAAAAATTACAAATATGACTAAATGTAGGGCTAACATGTGCAGCAAAGTATTTTAATATTCTGCTAGGAACTTCATCATATCCATGAGAGTCCTTAGAAAGGCATTTGCCAAGGAAGTTATATGATTCCCTGCAGAAATTAAATTTTTATTTAATTCACCAGCAATGCTCAGAAAATGGTTGTTAAATACTGCAGATATATCTCATTTATCAGTAACAGAAATATTTTTACTACGAACTGACTTTATGTCGTCGACCTTGTGCTGCTGACCTGCCACTTACTTTGCGACCTATTATGGTTTTAATTTTATTATGTGGCTTCCCGCTTCGTTCGACATGTTACCCTTATCCCACCAGTCAGCCAACCGAGCTGCCTACTACTGCTAGTACCCCATTTAGAACGTTCAAATGGAAAGCAACTCTCAAAGAGCATGATAAATGTGTCAAGAAAAGCAGTATATTTATCATCTATGCTAACGACACTGTAAACATCCTGCCACTCTTCTTCCTTGACAAGGTTTAAAAAAACTATCTGTTGTTGTTGGATTAACTTTCCTGCATAGTTTGTAATTATATGTGACATTTGTTTGACTAAAAAAGCCTTTTAGTGTTAAAATTTGTGCATCATGGTCTGAAAACATGTGTGTAAACACTTCCCCTGTCCACCAGACTCCACCAGGCTTTAACATTAATGAGCGTATCTGGGATGCCTTGCAACCTGCTGTTCAGAAAAAATCTCCACCCTTCGTGCTCTTGCGGATTTATGGACAGCCCTGCAGCATTCATGTTGTTAGTTCCCTCCAGTACCACTTCAGACATTAGGTGAGTCCATCATCGGTGAAGAGAACGTGATGCCAATCCTGAGAGGTCCATTCGGCATGTTGTTGGACACATCTGGACCGCGCTGCATGGTGTCATGTTTGCAATGATGGACCTCACCATGGACGCCGGGAGTGAAGTTGCGCATTATGCAGCCTATTGTGCACAGTTTGAGTCGTAACATAACGACCTGTGGCTTCACCAAAAGCATTATTCAAGATGGTGGCGTTGCTGTCAGCGTTCTTGCGAGCCATAATCCGTAGGTAGCGGTGATCCACTGCAGTAGTAGCCCTTGGGCGGCCTGAGCGAGGCGTCTCATCGACAGTTACCGTCTCTCTGTATCTCCTACATGTGCGAACAACATCGCTTTGGTTCACTCCGAGACGCCTGGACACTTCCCTTGTTGACAGCCTTTCTTGACACAGAGTAACAATGCGGACGCGATCGAACCGCGGTATGGACCGTCTAGGTATGGTTCAACTACAGAGAACACTAGCTGTTTACCTCCATCCTGGTGAAATGACTGGAACTGATCGGCTGTCGGAGCCCCTCCGCCTAATAGGCGCTGCTCATGCATGGTTGATTACATCTTTTGGGCGGGTTTCGTGACATCTCCGAACAGTCAAAGGGACTGTGTTTGTGATACAATATCCACAGCCAACGTCTATCTTCAGGAGTTTTGGGAACCGGGGTGATGCAAAACTTTTTTGATGTGTGTATTTAATCTGTCGCTACCTTAGATATGTGCATGTAGATAATAATGAGACAAACTTGATTACTAGCAGAGTCTTCGTTACAACTGTAGACAGTACAAGGCAACCTCCAGAAGGTAGAAGAAATGGCAATTTGTAGTATATAGTGCAGCCAAAGTAAAAATGTGTGTGTTGACCAACCGAATCTTTCTGTGCCAACAGATTTATCTAAGTAGCTCTGCAACGTGCTGTCAGCTCATGTAAAAATGTTTTAAACAATTCTGGCCTGCACGCAAACGAAATAAGAAACCTATAAGAATCCTTTGAGTCGAAAAACAGATACATCTATCGGTTTAGTCTGTGTATTGGAGTTCTATGTGTTAGGACGTTTTACGAATACGTCCACAAATTTGATACGAGGATCGTATTTTTCTTCACTAAATGTTTCATTGCAATGGTATTCATGTTTACATGGGAAAAAATTGTCAAGTCGCACAATTCTTCGCTCCTTTTTAGCGATGATACGAAAAGAGTAGCAACCTTCTAACATTTTTCGACGTCCACCCTCAACCTGATCTAATAAGGATGCTATACCGCACAGCATTACTCCAGAAGAGGAGGAAAAATTACAGTGTAGTCACTCTCACCTAGGAGATTTGTTGCATTGCATAACTGTTCAGTCAGAGAAACACCATCTTTGGTTCGTCCTCCCTACAGCATTTTACTCGTCCATCAACCTGAGCTAGACACTGATGCTCCCAAACAAGAGGATATCCACGATGTTATGCCCTATTATTGCACGTATAATATGCGTCACGTAGGTTCTGTGCCCCGTTTGATGTAAAAACATGTGACAGTGGTCGAGCCTGATTCATCATGTGATCCTATTTTATTTCTCTTGTCTTCGTCTTATACATGTGCAAGTACACATAATGAGAAAAACACAGATGAACCTTTAGTTACAACCATGAACAGTGCAAGGCAGCGCAGTGTGAATGTTTACAAAAACTACATTCCAGTACCCTCAGCACTTAGTATCTTCAGTGATTTCGTGCGTGAGGTCAGATTACCAGTTGTGGTTTCCCTAAGCATAAGGCTACAATGTTATTGTGTTCCACTACCTCTCTAAAACTTAGTGGTCTTGACACGATCTTGGCCATTAATTAATTGTACCATGTTTTTAGGCAGCATGTGTAGTCCAACAAATTTAATTTAACAAGAAACTATCAAGACATATCGAATGTCTCTGCTCCTCTGCCACGAGATTATTGGTGTGGCGCATGAGTATGCCACGAGGGCGTAGCACAAATGGCTAATGCTGCCACTACCAGCTTACACAGAAAGGGGTGTTTGGACTCAGCGACGGGAGGGATGAGTGAGCACGCACTCTCATAGCGTGGTGTTTCAGAAAGCGTCCAACAGCTGCCCACCGAAGAGTCTAATGCCAGCAGAAGGCAGACTGTCGCGATGTGGTGCGATTACAAATATGAAGCCTTTGCTTCAGCAGTAATGAAATATGATTCTGGCATACTGCTACACAAATGTTAGGAGGGACATTTTAAAGGTGCTATCTACATCATACTCTAAAAAACCCCGCGAACTGCAGGGCAGATGGTGTGTCCCATTGTGCCACTTATTAGGCTATCTTTCCTTTGCATTCACGTATGGAGGGCGGGAAGAATGATTGTATGAATGTCTCTGTGAATGCTGTAATTATTCTACTCTTAGCCTCACGATCTGTACGTGAGCGATACCTAGGGGCTGTAGTATATTCCTAGTTTTCATCTAAACCCGGTTCTTGAAACTTTGCTTGTAGACTTTCTCATCGTAGTTTACTTCTATCTTCAAAAGTCTTTCAGTTCAGTTCCTTCAGTATTTATGTGACATTCTGCCACAGGTCCAAACAGACTGTCGTTCTCTGTGTGTAAGACTGCTGACATAAACACACCAAAATGTTGCTAAAAGTTTAAATAAATATTTTAAATATATCTTAAGCAACATGAGAATGTTTGAAACACCTCAATAACTGCAGACAATTACTTAAATTAAGTATTTCATCATTTTAAACTAACACAGTCTTCGCTTTTTGTAATTAAAGCAGTATATTTTGTTTTTTTCTTAAATTTCACACTGTTTTTACTTAGCACAATTTAGCAGTCCTCTGCGACATAACAGAAGCGGAGAAAATCGTTTAGAAGTGATCTGAGGTAACCTTGAGGGTCGGTTTCGCCAGTTTTGATCGTCATCTTGGATTGCCAGATCTATACTGGGCTTGTGCCACCATGTTGGATCCACCATCTTTGATTTCTCAGCGATCCTTTGTCTTCGGAGGAATGGTTGGGGGACTATCAATCCTTTTCTTGGCCGTCAATTTATTCAGATAAGTCTGAAGCTGATGTGGTGGTCTAACACACAAGAATTCCTCTGTGGGCATTCTGCCTTCGGCCAGGGGATAAGGATTAAGTTACAACAGCAAACTAATAAACAATCCTGGACTATACTGCATATTTTGAGACTCGAAGGGGGGGAGGGGAAGGGGATATAAAATCAAGGGAGGAGGACAGCGTCATAAATTAGAGGGAGGCAGTGGAGGATAGGGGTGGAAGAATCTGAACCAGAATCAGTAAACCTACCCTAATTACGCCCTGAGCCAGAGTTTTTTATGTGGTAAAAATTGCATTTGGAATGAAACGGTTAGTGGGGAACGCGGGGAAGACAATATATATATTTCCTCTAGTAACCGTTTCATTCCAAATGCATTCTCTACCACAAGACGTGTCAGCCTTTGGGGTCGAAATGAATGGCTTGTGAGGGTGGAATGATGGTGTATGCATAATCACATGGCTGAAGAAAGGACATAAAACATAAACTGCACACAAACTCCTAGGAGTCTACGAAATTACCGACTGTTGAACACTGTCTGCGGACAAACCGAAACATAAAATATGAAGACACAAAATTTTGTCACAACACGTAACTCCTTTCGGATATAAGGAGGCCGCCTATAACCTACTTCTAGAGAACCTAACCAACGACGTCAATGGATTTCAAGTTTGTCAAATGTGCAACCTGGATCTGAAGCTGCTCGAAATCGAGTAGTGACAAGACTCCGAGAAAGGCGAAGTTGAGGTCCACCGCTGGGCCATTTCCCCACAGTCAATGACAGTGCCTCGTGTGGTCAACTCACAGATGGCGTGTTGGTGAGAGGGGCAGAGGTAGATGATATGTACAGAAACCATAACCTCTGGCTCTAGGCGTCAGACAGAAAACGCAACCTGATGTAGGTGTATGGTTATATTGCCGAAACTTCGTTCTACGACGACTATATCATCTAACAGCATGCGTTTCAAGCAGGAAAAAGATCGTTTCCCGATACTTTTCTGAACGCCCTCCCTCGGAGTTTCAGTTGCAGAGCCCTTCGGCTGGCCGGAGTGGCCGAGCGGTTCTAGGCGCTACAGTCTGGAACCGCGTGAGCGCTACTGTCGCAAGTTCGAATCCTGCATCTATCATGGATGTGTGTGATGTCCTTAGGTTAGTTAGGTTTAAGTAGTTCTAAGTTCTAGGGGACTGATGACCTCAGAAGTTAAGTCCGATAGTGCTCAGAGTCATTTGAACCATTTTGAACCAGAGCCCTTCGTTATTTACAACTGCTCCCGCACAGAGTCTGTCATTGGAGATTTTTGACCATCTGTGCAACGCAGTCACACTATCGTGTGACTAAACGTACTGCTCTTCATTGGTCCTTCTCCATCTCTTCTTTTAATCCAAACTCTGGAAAGTAATCTGCAAGTCACTTTTTTTGTGGATGTTAACATTTCGTTAAGATTCTTCCAACAATCTCAGCTTAACAGTTGTGTTTACTGCAGTTCGTTTTGTGTGGGTATTTTATTGTTACTGTTTCCGATGGTTTATTGGTAACAGTGTAACCGCAGAGTAATCGATCCCTTCTGTTTGCGCCCGATGCTTTAACTTCCAGGTAAAAAGCCAGGTCCTGTGCCAATCGTTGTCGCTCCCCAGCTCTCCCTGCATTTCACCACAAGCTGCAAGTTAGCTTTTGCAACTTTCCTGTAGGTATCAGTATTCTGCTTGAATAGCCTCACCAGCTTTAGACATTACCCATAAGGATACTTATACATGGTGTCATTTATAACGATGGCACAACGTTCCTATGGGGTACGCACAAATTGCCTTTATATCTGCCGGTTTCACCTTGTTAAGGAGAATTTATAGCGTTCTCTCTGCTAAGGAGTTTTTAATTCATTCACAAATATGGTTACAGAAGCTAATGTCTTTGTTCACTAGCCGACAGTGTCGGATTCTGTCGAATGCCTTCCGAATACCACGAAGCTTGTGTTCTCTGCATCCACTGTTAAAACCTCTGTCGGTGCATTTCAGTAGCTTTGAAATATTTTGGTGTGATTGTTGGTGAGATTATAACATTTCACGGATTTTGATGAGCAGATCAGACGAAATAACAGTCTTTATCATAGAAAAATTAACAAACAACCCTACCTTTACGCAATTTATTTTATTTAGGCTACTGGTTTCGGCATCTCATTAATACCATCTTCAAGCCCCTGTGCACTCTATGTATGGACAGTCAAATAAGTCTATACTTTCATAACTGAAGCCATTAGTATCTTGATTCAGTGAATTCCTATTTGGAGTTTTGACTTCGAAGCCCTGTCAACGCTTTGAAGTCGAAACTCCAAAAAGGAGTTTACGAAATCCGGATAACGACGGATCCACTTCTGCAGGTATCTATATATCTGACTGCCTATACATGGAGGGCATAGGGGCCTGAAGATGACATTAATGAGATGCCCAAACTGGTCGTCTAAATAAAATAAATATTGAAAACATACAGCTGTTTGGAGATTTTTCTTTGGTGAATATTTGACCGTCCGCAGTCCCGTATCCATGATGGATCAACAGAAATTAAATAACAGTCTATCAGCCTAATTTTCTGACCTAAAGGATTTCGAAACGCTTTACACTACTGCAGTTATCACGCTTTGAGTGCTTAACACCAGTATCCTTCAGCCATATAACGCCTTCTCTCTTTTCTTGCAAATAAATCAGTTACAGAGAAACATTTGCATTAAGGTTCTAATATTTTATTTCATCAACCAGTCTACCATAATTTATAAAATTATTTATCGTTTTAAATTTCTGTGTACAACCACCTTCCTATCCCTTCCATCTTTTCACTTACATGTTCATCACTTAGGTAAGTTGAATGTGGCTTGCACAGGTTGCTGACCCAAGCGAATGGACAACAAAGATGAAATTCTGAGCCGTATGGGACAAAATTGACGACAGTCTTCGGAACTGCAATAAAATGACTAAATTACAAAATTTGTTGAAAGTGCGAGTCTCATAAATAAATACAACGTTGCATGTTCATAAACAAACTTTTCAACGATTGTTGAGGAGTTGCAACAACAGATCTATGAATCTATTTCTGTATTTCGGGAACAGTCTGAGGCTGAGTGCTATAAGCTACATTCCTGAGATATCACCTTCAGGATATGTCAAATGGGATGAATTAAGAGGCAGAGAGAGCAACAATCCCTTTCAAAATGATTTCCACGAGAACACTGATCCAAGAAAGTCATGGTTTGGTCGGTCGTATCAGTTGTAGCTTGATCCAGCACCAAGCCCGTGTACTGCAGTTAATCTTCGGCGACTGCGTATAAAAACTGTTGCATCATCTATGCGTAGCGTTAACTATTCTCTGAGCTCGGAAAGAATATCACGATTCGGTTGCGTGATGTTGCAGACATTATGCCCGTTCAGTGGATGTAGCGCAGTTAATAACCAGTTTCCCCTGCAACCAAAATGTGAATTCATATTTCCCTGAATGTGGATTCACGCCTCTTCAGATGAACACCCGACATGAATTCGTCACCATTTGGCACTGTAGATCACGTGGAGCACTGTCAGAAAGCTACACGTTCCCATTCTCTCCAGGCCATAATTCATGAACAACACGAAATCAAACAGATACGTCTTTAAATAACTGCGCAAAGTCGTCTGGGCGTCACCAACGCGCAGACCAGAATGACTAGACTGGAGTCGTTCAGACTTTGTGGCATTCAAAGATTATTCAGCTATCTTTTAGAGCAAATTTTCTGGTGTTGGCAATTCTCGCAGGCCACTTTTGTATGCATCCTCCAAATACCAACCTTCTAGAATTTGTCTGGCAGTCACTTGATTGTGGACTTGTTTCAGTTTTCTTCTTTGATGTCATTCTGAATCTCGAAATAACTGCCACATCTAATGTATTGGTGACAAAGACTACTCCATCGTGTACTGTGTAATCTCCTTCGTAACCAGCTAAATAAGAACTGTACCTGCATCAAGAAAGACTCTATACTATCCTCCATAAGTCTCGAAATATCAAGTAATTATGGACAATGGAACAGAAATACATTATTGAATTTCAGTTTATTGTTTCGTGAATATTTATTAAGCTCAAACAATACATAGATAAATGCAACTATTAAATTATAGATTCCTCCAAATAACCCCCTTTTGTTCTAATCGCAGCCTTGCAGATTATCAACATGCGATGCGTCAAATTTGCCAGGGTTTCAGTTGGCATTAATCTCCATTCTTGCTGCAGGACAACCCACAAGTGTATCCCACTCATGATTCCGCGTTTTCGGATTATCCTGTCTAAGTCACCCCATAGTTGATCGATTGGATTACAGTCAGGGGACTGGGGAGGCAATTCGTTGTCTTCCAAAATTTTCTGAACCTCTCGAGACTTCACATGGTTCCGAAACAATCTAAATGTATAAGAAAAATCCCTTTCCAGTCAGACGCAAACGAAATGTCCTGGCATGTCGCTGGAGAATAGCACCATAATCCTTTTGTTTCATTTTTGCATCTACTTTCAGCAAATCTCCGTCTTCATTCCCTCCAAAAGATTCCCATACCATCACAGAACCTCCTCCATGCTTCATAGTTGGAATTAGGCAGTGTGGACTCAAGCTTTTATGGGATAAACAGCATTTACTTCCAATTATTTCGAACTTGAATCCATCAGTGACTAAGACTCTTTCCCAATCTCCTGCTGTCAGAGTTTGGTGTGATATAGCCACCTGAAGCATTTTCTTCTTGTTAACAGGGCACGACGGTTTTGTTGCTGCTGCACAAACCTGGAAGTTGTTTTCTGCCAAACGCCGTCTCTCACTGATGTATCCCAAGTTGTGTTTGGTTCAGCAGTTATTTCAGGGACAGTCTTAAATCTGTTACCTTTACTGGTCACTAACAAATATCATCATAGGAGCCTGAATCTCGATGCCGCTGTATGTTCCTGGTAACTGTGCCTGACGGAAAACTTCCATGTCTTTGGTATTTGTCGGGCACTATTGCCTTCTTGGAGCAAATAGATTATTTTCACCCATGAATCGTTAGGAAATTGGCTCTTTCTCGCGGTGTGTCCTACCTTCATACACGCGGAACTACAGCTCAACAGAACTGTAAACGAAATACCTCTACACACTTGTGCCATCTTCTGACGCCACCTAGATTGGACAGTCAGTTTTTGTAAAATTAAGCAATACCAATATGTAGCAACACATATGCACACATGCAATAACTATCTGTACAAAATTGCGTCATTATTATCGCCATTCGAGCACACCATTCTGTATTCCAACCAATAACTGACAAAGCTCACTCCCAACTTGCTCTGTTATAATATGCAGCATGGTGTAGCGAAACTTATGGAGAGTAGTTCATTGTGTAATTAATGAACCTTGTGGAAGGAATTTAGTTACACACAAATTATTATATGATAGTAGTACTTTCTGTTACTAGTAATGAGTGTTTTGGTGCCAACTTGAGAAGCCATACTGTAATAAAAAAATGTCTAATTAGCTTACCTTTTTGTAATTTTTGTTCGTTGAGTGACGAGTTTATTTGATATGTCACTAGTCTTATATAACGAAAAGTATGTAACTTGACTTCGAAGGTAAGTCTTATCTCCTTACTGATGCAGAAATTTTCGATATACAAAATCATTAACGAACTTCACCGTAGCTCATACATTAGGATATCTACAAGAGCCAGATACAGTCAGAGTTCTTGATTTTCAGGACTGCTACCTCAATCCTGTGTCTAATCTGATGGGGTCGATAAGTACACAGGAACTTCTGCGATATTTCATGCTGTTCCATCTCTGCTGCAAGATATTTGGACTGGCGCCATTTTCAATAGATGCAAGAATGAAGAATTTCCATCAGAAGAAATTGGATACCATTTATGCAGTCATATGTGTCTTATTACAATTAGTTGGGTTAGCCATATCCATGTTCCTGCACATAAATACAACGTTTGTGAAGTTTGCATCGTCTAACCTCCTACATGTTATAGGATCGTTGGCACTCTACGGTATAAATATTTCAGTAATGCTCGTGGATATTTTCTGCACTATCGAGAGGTACAACACAATAATGACGCTCATCGACTGCTGTGAAAGGGAGTGTTCACCGATAGGGGTGCTCTTCAGCCGCAATGTCAGCTGTGGGTGGATTTCACTACCATTATTTACTGCGGTTGGCTTTATGATACAGACGCTACTAATTCTTAGGGTGGAAAAAGTGCGAAGCCTCACAGTAGAGCTACCGTTCAGCCTGTTGAAACTGGTAACTGTGTTTATGTACATTATTAAATTCTATTACTTGCTTTTGACAGTCAGACAAATACTAATTGACATAAACCGATACCTCAATAAGTTGCAAATCATCTGTGATAATGGTTGTAATGCTCTGATCACCAACACATCACTGCAAGCACAAACGGCAGGGAATTTTGTTGTTACAAGCAGTCGCTTAAAATCGATTAGGCGCGCTTTCGAACTCTTGTGCCAACTGTCCCATGAAGTACTAGGCTCCCACAAAGTATTCATAGCGATGCTGTTGCCAGTGCAACTTGTAGACCTAGTATCTCTGGTCTCTTTGGTGGCGTTGACATCAAAAAGCCGTCCTTCAGATATCACTATTCGGTACCTCATTGCAGGAGAAATAACGCTGAATGTATGCTCCTTTCTGCTGCTACTAGTTCCTCCGCACGTGATGGCAGACGAGATGGAGAACACTTCCACTGCAGTGTCACGCCTGCTGCTGGAAACATCTACTGGTAGCGCATCCCAGGCGGAGTTGATGCTGTTTGACAAACAGGTGGAACGTCGCAAGCCCACTTTCAGCCTCTTTGGGATTGCCACTCTCAACCTACGACTACTGGCATCCATCATATCGACTGTCACGACATATGGCGTATTGCTCTATTCCCTGTAGTGTGGCAGTTCTGATCAGTTCTAATTCCAGACTCACGAGATAGTAATATTCGCGATGCTAAATTTCGCAGGACACCACTTTGTTAACTGAAAGCTCATACCTGTGACTTACACTTGTAGTTTAAAGTCCTTTCACATTGATCGACAACGTGAACGAGGAGGTAATTCCTGAAAGTAATATTATCATCTTCCTTACACTTATCACATTACTCTGTCAATTGATTTTCTTATTAGGACTACAGCAGAAATCAGCAATCTGACACTAAAGTGACTGTGTTGAACAAGTAACGCAACAGGCACTGGTATTGTCAAATATAAAATGGCTCTACTTAATAAAATATGGTCAATGGTGCAAACGTTCGGTGCCGGTTTTGCTTTCGTTCGTTAAACGATTCAACAGGTAACGGAAATAGGAATACCAAAAGCTCTATTTTCTTTTGTTTGGAACTGGTATGGAAGGAACAGTTTTCTCTTTTGTACAATATGAATCCAAAATAAATATCTGTATTGTAACACTCGATGTATCAGAACCATTCATCTGTCTTTAGAAGGCGATATGTTCTACAGCAGTCTGATATCAGTAATTTTAACTGATGTTCCACTAGACAGCAGGATATGTGTTCTTAATATCTTTGTAGTAATTGTTGTAGCAGAACTGGAAAGATCATGTCCATTGCCTGGTAGAAGTTTGAACTGTCTCCGTGTGTAACTATGATAATACAAGGACAAAATCACTTTATAGGGATGGAAATCACACAGAATAGGTTTATATTAAGAAATATGAGATGATAATGTAAATTATTTTGATTGACTTTTATTGTATGCCAATTTTTGAAAGCAGACTTACAGTAAGTTAACGAAATCATTATTGAAATATCGACACTACATTATGAATTCTAACCTGTAATTTGACAGAAAATAGGATATTTATACACATGTTAAAAAAATAAAAAAATCTGTTGCTGGATGTGTAAATTATTTAATGAAATGTAACTAAATTTCCAAAACGATGGCATAATGAAAAATAGTAATATACCTTACAACACAGAGAGTAGAATCAATTGAGAATTTCAAAAACTAACATTACAATGAAACATTGTATGATAATTAATGTGAATGAGTATGCTATAAATAAGAGTTGTCAGGTATTAAGTATCAATTATAATGGTTATAAACATGTATGATGATACAGTAATAAATGGTTAAGTTAATGAATCAGTACATGTACTGAGAAAATAATTTAAAAATATACTTAATGAAAAGGATTGTCAAACTTCCTTTTTGCAATTAATAAAATTGTAAGAGCTTCTAAAAGTAAAATTCTTGTTTTGTATTCACTGTGTTTTGCTCAAAATTTAATATGTTTCAACTCATAAATGATACTTCTGTTACAACACTAGGGGGAGTATTTTTTTAAAACAGTTTCTAACATTCTATTGCCAAAAAACTTTGTAAGAAAAGTAGTATTAGTAGATCAGGTATTAGTAAATAATCTTGTCAAAATACACTATCTTTTAACTTAAAAATTACATAATTTAGTCAAGTCAGTAATACAAATGTAATATCAATTAGAATAAATGTAGTACATATTTGAAGTAATTAGGCAAAAAATGTGAGATACTCTGTCTAATATACAGGAATAGAGTAACTACCTTTCAGCAATCAACTGACACAATTTATTATATGGTAATCAAAACAATGTGAGAGTAACTGCATTACAAGTTAGATGTTAGGCATCTAGAAACCATCTTCCTCATGGCTTGTAGGTTACAATGAACAGCTCTAAAGGCATCTCATAATGAACAGATGTGCATTTGATGTACAGATTTTGAATGGCATGTGCATAGTGAAAGACAAACAGACACTGCAGTATTTTCATCAAAGAAGTACTAATTCTGTGTGATGATGGCGTATGACACATTCAGTTTGTGAATGAGATCAACTAATGTATGTTTGCTGCCATATCCACAGTAGCATTCAGAATTGCTGACAATGTGTCAGGGTGTCCTGTGGGAGACATCATGATAAATGACACAAGAACGTGTTGCGTTTTATTTGGTTATATGTACAAGGATTATCATCTTAGGACTCATTTGTATAATGGTTGTATTTTATAGAAGTGATAGGATCTGTCTCTTGTGTTCTACAAAATATATTTGAAACATTAAAATAAAATGAAATACATATGTTAAATCTAGTAATAATAAATATTTGAATTACAATATAAAGTGAGATGTATAAATAAATTAGTGAGCAAGTGATGTAACTCCAATTTCACACATAAAACTTTCACAATGTGTGGACTGAGTCACAAACCACTGCAGACATAAATTTAAAAAATGGGGTTAGTCTGTGAGATATAGTGACAGCTATAGCTTAGCCAGAGCATCTCGATTGTTTTCAGGACATGGATTTGAGCACACCAATGACAGTCAGCTTTCGGAGATCCACACAATTATGTTATTTATAGTTACTGTAGAGTTTGCAAACAGATAAATTGTGACTGGAAAATCAGCACTGTGTCAAAATTACTGCTTTGCTGTAGTGATGTCTGCTAAATACGCGTCTGCTGGAAGGAAATTTATGCAGTGATGTAGTAAAGAAAGGTGAATAATTAAAAGTAGTTCATTTGGTACTTATCTATGTTGAAAGTGTTGAGTACACATTTACACCATCCTACACAAATATGAACCACCCTAAAATCTTAATAATAGATGCAGTGTTTACCATTGTTTCGAAAAGTTCCTTCACTGTCTAACTTAAGTTGCACAGGTTTTGTATATTGCTGACAGAGGATCTGAATCCAGCTGGTCTGTACATGATAGTCACAACAAACTAATGATTCAGATCTCTGCCGAGAGACACAAAAATATTTCAGTTAACTGCATGAATCCAGTAGTAATGCATCTATATCACTGAACAAAACAATTAAACAGTGCTCTCTCATGCATTAATGGGGACATACAGCTCATGACAGTACTCATACTAGCAGTAAATGCGTTATCAAGAGTGGCTTTGAATGTGTGAACTATTAGTACTACTTGTAGTAGTAGTAGTAATTTTATTTATCTGTATATCTCGTCTACAAAGTATTGGACATTTCTTGGTACTACGATTTAAGATTAGATTAGATTACATTACATTTACTTTCATTCCAACTGATCCATAGTGAGGAGGTGCTCCAGGATGTTGAACATGTCAGAAAAACTATAATATATGACAAATATTTACAACTGAAACAAATAAGCTAATGTACCTTCCGCAGCTCTAAGTGGAATGATCGTCAATTTTTTAATGAATACTATATAAGGAATCATTTTACAATCACTAATGCATTGAATTTAAAATAAAAAAGTTTATTTATTTATAAGGTAATAAACATGTAATATGACTACTATAATAGTTATTTACAATGAATACATTACTACACTGAAATGGTGCAGAAGTTAGATTGTACTTACCCACACACACACACGCACACACTCATTTACAATGAACACATTACTGCACTGAAATTGTGCAAAAGCTATATTGCACTTATACATATATATATATATATATATATATATATATATATATATATATATATATATGTATATATATATATATATAAATTAGTTGGTTCTACTGAGAATTTCATCAATGGAGTAGAAGGAGCTGGCCACCAATAAATCCTTTAGGCTTCTCTTAAACTGAATCTCATTGGTTGTTAAGCTTTTTATGGCTGCTGGCAAGTTATTGAAAATGTGGGTTCCTGAATAATGCACACCTTTTTGAACAAGAGCAAGTGACTTTAAATCCTTGTGAAGATTATTCTTATTTCTAATATTGATTCCATGAATTGAGCTGTTGCTTTGAAAAAGTGATATATTTTTAATGACAAATTTCATTAAGGAATAAATATATTGGGAAGCAGTAGTTAGTATCCCTAGTTCCCTAAACAGGCTTCTGCAGGGTGTTCTTGAGTTCACACCGTATAGAACACTTACTGCACGTTTCTGTGCCCAGAAAACTTTAGCATGGCTTGATGGATTACCTGAAAAAATAATGCCATATGACAATATGGAATGAAAGTAAGCATAATATGGCAGCTTTTTCATTTTTATATCCCCTACGTCTGACACAATTCACATTACAAATAGAGATTGGTTAAGACACTTCAGCAGTTTTGTGGTGTGCTCCTCCCAGTTGAAATTATTGTCAAGCTGTAATCCCAAGAATTTAACACTGTCCAATTCTTCTATCTGTGTGTCATCGTACATTAGGCTTATACTCGTGGGACACCTCTTACAAGTTCTGAACTGCATGTAGTGTGTTTAGTGACAAAGAATTGGCTAGGGAGCAGTGATTAATCTCCAAAAATATTTTATTAGCCGATCTTTCTAAGACTACACTTGATTTGCTATTTATTGCAATGTTTGTATCACTGATGAACAAAATGAACTTGGCATCTGGTAATATTGCTGATGAAAGCTCGTTGATATACACAAGATAAAGTAAGAAACTAAACTGATTCATATACACAGACATTACAGACCATACGTCCAGAATAACAGGGAAGGGACAAGTAGTTTGTCGTGGCCTTATAGTAGGAACCGTCCCACCGTTTGCGTTAAACAGTTTAGGGAAGTCAATGAAAACCTAAATCAGGATGGGTGGATGAAGACCAAAGCACCCATCCTCACTAGTACAAGGCTACTCTTTTTAAAACAGTCCTACCTCGCTTACTTTACCCATAATATAAAGTACTGTCTTACAAATAAGTGGTTTAACATTGATAAAAGGATAATGCTACACTGTTTACTCATCTCTCACTCCCAGCCGCTGCAAACACTGTGTCTGAGTCGTCAGTCTTCTGACTGGCTTGATGTGGTCCTCTCCTGTGCCAACCTCATCATATCACAGTAGTACTTGCAGTCTACATCCTCAACTATTTGGAGAATGTATTCCAACCACTGTCTTCCCTTACAGCTCTACAGTTTTCACCCTCTACAGCTCCCTCTAGTACCTTTGATGTCATTGCCTGGTGTCGTAGCAGATGTCCTACCCTCCTGTCTTTTCTCCTTGTCAGTATTTTCCATATATTCCCTTCCTCTCCGATTTTGCGCAGAACCTCCTCATTCTTTACCTTATCAGTTCACCTAATTTTCAACATTCGTCTGTAGCACTACATCTCAAATACTTCGATTCTCTTCTGTTGCAGTTTTCTCACAGTCCATGTTTCACTACTGTAGAACGCTATGCTCCAAACGTACATTCTCAGAAAATTATTCCTCAAATTAGGGCCTATGTTTGATAGTCCAGACTTCTCTTGCCCAGGAATGCCCTTTTTAACAGTGCTAGTCTGTTTTTGATGTCCTCTCGCTCCGTCCATCATAGGTTATTTTGCTGCCTAGGTAGCAGAATTCCTTAACTTCATCAACTTCGCTACCATCAATCCTGATGTTAAGTTCCTCTCTGTTCCCATTCTTTTGCCTTTCTTCGATTTACTCTCATTCCATGTTATGTAAATACTGTTCATTCCGTTCAGCAGATCATGTAATTCTTCGTCACTTTCGCACAGGATAGGAATGTCATAAGCGAATCATATCACAGATATTGTTTCCCTTTCAATGTTAATTCCACTACTGAACGATTCTTTTATTTTCATCATTGCTTCTTCGATGTATGCACTGAACAGTAGAGGCGAAAGACTAAATTCTTGTCTTACACACTTTTTAAACCGGGCCCTTCGTTATTGGTTGTCCACTCTTATTATTCCCTCGTGGCTCTTGTACACATTGTATATTACCCGTCTGTCCCCATAACATACGTCTATTTTTCTCAGAATTTCGAACATCTTGCACCATTTTACATTATCGAACGCTCTTTCTATGTCGACAAATCCTATGAACGTGTCCTGATTTTTCTTTAGTCTTGCTTCCATTATCAACCCTAACATCAGAATTGCCACTCTCATGCCTTTACCTTTCCTAAAGCCGAACTGATCGTCATCTAACACATCCTCAGTATCTTTTCGTCCGTATATTATTCTTATCAAGAACTTGGATGCATGAGCTGATAAGCTAGCTGATTGTGCTGATTCATGCACCTGTCAGCTCTTACAGTCTTCGGAAATGTGTGGACGATATTTTTCCGAAAGTCATATGGTATGTCGCCAGACTCATACACTCTACAAACCATTTTGTTGCCACTTCCCACGATGACTTACGAAATTCTGATGGAGTGTTATCTATCCTTTCTGCCTTATTTGTACTCAGGACGTCCAAAACTCTCGAATTTTGATTCTAATAGTGGATCCCCTATCTCCTCTAAATCGATTTCTGTTTCTTCTTCCATCAGATCAGACGAGTCTTCCCCCTTATGGAGGCCTTCAATGTACACTTCCCCTCTCTCTCCTCTGCATTTAACAGTGGAATTCCACTTGTACTCATTAAATTTCACCACAGATTGTTTTGAGTTTCTTATATGCTGAGTCAGTCCTTGTGGCAACCTTTTCTTTTTCGATTCCTTCAAATTTTTCATTCAGCCATTTCGTCTTAGCTCCACTGCGCTTCTTATTTATTTCATTTGTCAGCTACTTGTATTTCTGTATTCCGGAATTGCCCTGTATATTTTCTACTCCTTCTTTCATCAATCAACTGAAGTATTTCTTCTATTACTCGTGGTTTCTTGGCGGTTACATTCCTTGTACCTATGCTTTTATTTCCAACTTTCCAACTGTACTGCCTACTGAGCTATTTTTTATTGGCGTATCTACAGCCTTAGATAACTCCAAGCGTACCTCGTCATTCCTTAATATTTCTGTATCCCACTTCTTTGTGTATTGATTCTTCCTGACTAATCTCTTTAAATTCAGCGTACTCTTCATCACTACTACATCTCTCTCCTGCTCACTGTAAATAACAGCCTCCCAGAGGTTGCCTGAAAAAGAGGAGTCTTGGTCCTGTGACATTTACTCCAAAATAATGGGTTGGAGGCAATAACTGGGACAAGGGAAAAACTGGACTTGCCCGAGCAAGGCAGTATAAAATAGCTTGTATGTGCTAGTATATCTAGCGATGTTTCTTCTTGGAACTGGCTCTTGGCACCACATTTATGATGCATTGCCAATCCTGGGGCGTGGAGATCTGATGGGAATTAATCAGTGCTAGGTCTTTTTTAGAGATGACGTTGTGAAGGTTTGCAGCTGCCCAACCAAAGTCATATGGTTGATGGGGAAGAGGGGGTTTGGGATCGGGAGGAGTAAAAGGGTATGGATGGTAAAGGTATGGATATGTACTATCTTTCAGCGACTCCGCTAGCATGTCCATCACCAGCTTAGTCGCTTGTGGGTTATCCGGCAGTGGCAGGTTGTCATGTTTGTCATATTTGGCATCCTGCTCTTGGACCAAGCAGTGACAGCAGTGACTTGTGCTGCCTCTTCGTCGTCCTCTTCCTCCGGCTGCTGTATCACCTCCTCCATTTCCTCGACAACCTCTTCAGCAACCTGCGTTTCGGCGTCGGCCAGAGTGGCAATCGTCTGAGCTTCTGCCCCCTTCCTAATGGGGGTCGGCGCCTCTTCTTTGCGAGTCGCAAGAGTCAAGGCCTTCGTCAGCTGCCATACCTGACGGAGCGCCTCTTCCAATTTCGCCCTCAGAGCGCAGCAACGGCTTCGTCCGTGGCTTTCTGTAGCGACTCGCGGAAACTACAGTAGTCGACGTCTTTGCGGCGGCGTGGGCCGCTTCCCCTTCTTGGACAGGGGGCGGGGCATCCGCCTTGTCTTTTTGGGCCACTTCTCCGGGTTTAGCGGCCTCAGTCTTGTTATTCCCCTTCTGCTTGCTCCAATTCTTTATGTAGCTGCAACGACGATGGTTTGCAGCGTGTGCGCCACCACAGTTAAAGCACTTCGGAGCAGCGTCTCGTGGCTTATTACAGTCGCGTGTATTATGTGTCTTCGCACACTCATGCACGCGACTGTATTGCTGCAGGACTTTGCTACATGGCCAAGCTGTTGGCATTTGTAGCATTGCTGCGTCTTCATCCTCTTCTCGCTCTTCATTCCGCTTCACACTTCATCGGCCAGGTGCTCCAGTAGGACGGCGAGATGGCAAGATCTTGCCTCTCCTTGGCTTCGCCTCCCTTGCCATGTTCAGCCATGTCTGCGACGTACAACAGCGACAGCGACGAAGTTAACTGCAGCGAGTCCACCAGCAGTCTCCGACACTACTGCATTGTGATCCGAGTCTATGTCTGCTCCTGGGTACGCCTTACAATCCAGTATCTGATTTCGGAATCTCTGCCTGACCATGATGTAAGTGAAATCCTCCCGTATCACGCGGCCTTTCCCAAGTACATCTCCTCATGTGGTCATTGAACAGGGTGTTCGCTATTACTACTGAAATTTATTACCGAACTCAATTATTCTTTCTACTCTCTCATTCCTTGCCCGAAGCTCTTATTCTCCTGTAACCATTTCTTCTGCTCCTTCTCCTACAACTTCATTCCAGTCGCCCGTGAGTAACAGCCTGCGGCGTCGGCATGTGCACCTGAACTGTTGTTGTCGAAGTTGGTTTGCCGTCGATTCTAATAAGAACAACCCTATCACTGAAATGTTTGCAGTAATAAACTCTCTGTCCTACCTTGCTATTCACAACGAATTCTACTCCCATTATACCATTTTAGGCTGCTGTTGATTTTACCCTATACTTGTTTGACCAGATATCCTTTTCTTCTTTCTATTTCACGTCACTGACCCCTACTACCCGTACATCTAGATTGAGCCTTTCCATTTCCCTTTCCAGATTGTCTAGCTTCCCTACCGCGTTCAAGCTTCTAACATTCCATACCCCGACTAGTAGAAAGTTACCCTTCCGTTGGTTATTCAATATTTTTCTCAAGGTCATCTCCCTCTTGTCAGACCCCTCCTAGAGATACGGGACTATTCCGGAATCTTTTGCCGATGGAAGATCATGACACTTTTTCAATTGCAGTCCACATGTCCTACGGATACACGTTCTGTGTCTCTAACGCAGTGGTTTCTACTGCTTTCTGCATCCTCATGCCGTTCATCATTGCTGATTCTTCCACCTTTAGGGGCAGTTTCCCACTTCAAGGGCAACAGACTGCCCTGAACCCCTCTCCGCGCGTCTGTCGTCAATTACAAGGCCGTTGGCACAATGAGGGTGACTTCTGTGCCGGAAGTTTAAGGCCGCCAATGTTGATTATTAATCAAAATTTGAGCAGTGCTGCGTTTAGAACCTGGGAAGCTTTAATTATTAGTCAAAGACCCTACCCCTAGACCACAGGAGATAGAGCACGCACTACACAGACATTTAGGCCTAGATCGTGCCTAACTACTAAAAATACGTAATGTCTTGATAAATACGATTTTCAAACGTTTAATCACACTTTTATGTTGAGAACAGACACTACTGAAACTAGCAGCTACTTTCTTTTAAAGACATTTATACTAGCAAGGAAACACAATTAGAATTTTCTATAATTATGTCATGCAAAGCTTTGGCCCACACCGCGACTGTCCAGATTTCATATAACACGAGTTGTTTTTAAGAAAAAGGACAATAGGAAGACAAAATTTTTACTTTTGTAACACGAAAAGACACGACAGGAAGTGTACAAAACAAAACGTATTTAAATTGAACACGATTTACTCTTAAATATGTACTTGTCGTGGAGGAAATATATATGAGTGTCTCACTTGACAGCCATCTTGCAGAGAACAAATTTGCAGAATAATAGTAGATCTTCCATTTATAAATAAGTAATCATTATTCATCTACTTCACGCGTTAACGTTTGTGAAAATTCCAGCAACACATATGTGTATCAACCACACACACATGATAGAGCATGGCAATAGAAAAATTGTGTGGGTTATAGTAACATAGAGGAAAATGAGGGAACATTGGGAATCTAATACTCCAAGGCCTTTTAGAGCTAAACTGCTTAACATGGAGATTGTGAGATCGAATAAAAATAATCATTGTTTTAGTATGTACCATATGTTATTCCAAAAAATGATACCTTCAGTACTTTTTTAACTAGAGGATCTTTTACATAAAAGGTCAAAACACCCAGTCTTATCCCACTAGTGGGATAAGAGTAAGTATACATACTAACTTTATACGTATACAGAAAAATGATATTTTCAGTGGAAAAGAAGAGAAATGTTAATTGAAACACAATTTAACTAAAAATATTTCTCAAAAAATTCATTTGCAAAAAACAGACCCAATTATTTTTTTCACTGCACCTTTCATCGGCCTAGCAAAAACATTTTCCTAAACTGTATCCAACTAGTTCGTGTAGCCACCTTAGTATCATCGTTGAACTTGTGCTTCAAATTATTTTTGGTTTCAAGATCGTATGTTCATCTTCAGACATCTCTCAAAGGCCTAATAGCATAAATATATAATTGACTAATTTTTGTCTTGTTTTTTAAAAATACAAGTGTGCATGGCTGTAATTGTCCTTCAATCGCCACTTCCTCAGAAGTTGGTTTATGTATCCAAACGTTCTAAACTGTTTTGTGGAATTTTCAAGATTCCTGCGGTTTTAAAGAAACTCGTACCATATGATAACGCCTCGTCCATTGCCCCTTCCATGCTCTCTTGTCTCCATGATTGTCTGTTTGTTAGACAGAAACAATTTGTAAAAGGAAAAAAACTATATTTAAATTTGAGTGAAAGATGATAGGTTGAATATTAGTGATGGAAAGTAGATGCGTTGAGAAAAGGTGTTTTGAAGTTCACTTTATTATCATTACTTAGTTCGTCAATTTTGAAAAAGAAATTCTGCATTTATATACGTTTTTAAGTCAATATTACACGTTAAGTGGTTAACCTCTTCAGATCTGTTTCAACAAATATACTTGCCCCAAATTGAGAAAAATTAACATTCACTCCACAGAAATTCTTTTTGGAAAACTATTGGCATTTCTGTTCAATTTTATAGCACCTTTTAGGTCAAATTCTGATTGTGAAGCATTAATTATTGGGTCCAAAACATTTAAACGTTAGAATTCACAAAAAACTCTAGATTTCTGAGATACCATATTTTATAGTGACCGAAGGATTTGGTTTTCTATGTATAGAGTATAGGTGTCTGAAGGGTTTTCGTTCAAAAGCAACGTTTTTGCCTCTTCTTCTTTGGATCTGTGGTATCAGGCTGATAGGATTCTTATCAGGATTCTCACTGTCACTGATTTGAGATTCTGTTTGAGGTTCTAGTTCTACTTCAGGACATAGAACTACAGTAGTTGCTGACTGGTGTTTTGGAAAGATAATCATTCCGTTGTCTTGTCATTCCTGGTGGAATTATAGCTCCTGGGAACCCAACTAGTTCATTATATTTGGAAAAGCTACAGTACCCAAGTTCATTTCCATTAGTGCCAATTTTGCAGTTTGTACTACCTTTGTAGCTAATGATGAGGTCAAAGTGGACATATTAGTTATGTTGGGTGCTTTCTTAGTATTACTATTCTTCAAGGTGTTTAGGCAGTCATGTGCATCCACAGCAACATCTCCCTTTTCATTTGCAGTAGCAACAGCGCAGTCAGCATATGTTATGGGTGGAGGTTACAGTCGCTACAGTAACTTCAGCTGTCACCCGGCGCTTTAAGGCCGCCAACTGCAGATTGGTAATAACTGTACGCATTTTTAACTCTCATGTAAAAAGTAATCACTTGTGTTGTTTGGCATTATTGTCTTCAGAAAACGTTCATCTTACATACGAACTTACTTTGAAGTGCTTACAATGCCTATAAAATTTAGAAGATACTATTTTACGAAGCACTGCACACGCAGCTGCGAGATTTAAAAAGGGGCCTCTTGTTAGAGCATTATTTTTTCCCCATTACGAGAAGAGGCCTGTTTTCAGAAAATTGACATCGATTGCTGTTAATGATATTACTGACTCCTGCTGGATTCAAATATCTTCCATATCGATAGAAGCGTGAAGAAAAAGAAATAAATTATTACAGTACACAAGAAAACGGGAATAGATATTTTAGACTGTAGCGACGAATGAAAATTTGTACTAAGGCCAGTGTTCAAACCCACGTCTCTTGCTCACCTGGCGGATGCGCTAACATTTACGCCATCCTGTCACAGTGGCTTTTCACAACTGTACCGAGTATCCTCGCATGCCTCCCTCCTCAATCCACGTTTCCATTCATGCCACAGACCTCTTGGCATTGCCCCTAACCCCGGCAGAGGCGTGAGTGTAAATTTAGATTGACGATGGAGGTGTGCTGGGGTAGTCAGTGTAGGTGTGCAAAATCACTATGATAGGGTCGCGTAGTGGTTAGTGCATCTGCCTAGTGAGCAGAGACTTCGGTTCAAATACCAGCCATTATACAAATTTTCATTCATCGCTTCAGTCTGCTTAGATACATGATAGATGTTTGAGACTTGAAAAGTTCTCTGGAATCAAACAGATATTTTAGACGTTATCGAATATTGGTGCCTTCACTAACACGAATTCTTTACAGACGAGTGGAAGAGCTAGTAGAAGCCGACATTGGGGAAGATCGGTTTGGATTCCGTAGAAATGTTGGAACACGTGAGGCAATACTGACCCCACGGCTTATCTTAGAAGATCGAGTAAGGAAAGGCAAACCTACGTTTCTGGCATCTGTAGGCTTAGAGAAAGCTTTTGACAGTGTTGACTGGAATACTCTCTTTCGAATTCTTGAGGTGGCAGGGGCCAAATACAGGGAACTAAAGGCTGTATGCTATTTGTACAGAAACCAGATGGCAGTTATAAGAGTCGAGGGGCATGAAAAGGAAGCAGTGGTTGCGAAGAGAGTGACAGGGTTGTTGTCTGTCATCAATGTTATTCAATCTGTATGTTGAGCAAGCAGTAACAGAAACAAAAGAAAAATTTGGAGTAGGAATTACCACCCATAGAGAAGAAATAAAGAGTTTGAGGTTTCGCCGATGCCATTGTAATTCTGTCAGAGACAGCAAAGGACCTGGAAGGGACGGAACGAACAGTGTCTTGAAAGGAGGATATAAGATGAACATCAAGAAAAACAAAAGGAGGATAATGGAATGCAGTCGAATTAAATCAAGTTATGATTAGGGAATTAGGAGATGAGACACTTAAAGTAGTAGTTGAGTTTTTCTATTTCGGGAGAAAAATAACTGATGATGGTCGAAGGAGAGCGAATATAAAATGCAGACTGGCAATGGCAAGGAACGCGTTTCTGAAGAAGAGAAATTTGTTAACATCTAGTATAGATTTAAGTGTCAGAAAGTCTTTTCTGAAAGTATTTGTATGGGTTACTTCCATGTATTTAAGTGAAACATGGACGGTAAATAGTTTAGACAAAAAGAGACTAGAGACTTTTGAATGTGGTGCAGATTAGACGGATAGACCACGTGACTAATGAACACAATTGGGGAGAAGAGGAATTTGTGGCACAACTCGACTGGAATAAGGGATCGGTTGGTAGGTCATGCTCTGGGGCATCAAGGGATCACTAATTTAGTAAATTTAGTATTGGAGGCCAGTGTGGAGGGTAAAAACCGTGGAGGGAGACCGGGAGATGAATACACTAAGCAGATTCAGAAGGATGTAGGCTGAAGTAGGTACGTCTAGATGAAGAAGGGTGCACGGGGCAGAGTAGCATGGAGAGCTGCATCAAACCAGTCTCTGGACTGAAGACCACAACAATAATAATATGCTTGCACTGAAAATTTTACTTCTCCGAAAGGCTGGATGGCTCTGAGCACTATGCGACTTAACTTCTGGCGTCATCAGTCGCCTAGAACTTAGAACTAATTAATCGTAACTAACCTTTGGACATCACGCACACCCATGCCCGAGGCAGGATTCGAACCTGCGACCGTAGCGGTCGCCCGGCTCCAGACAGTAGTGCCTAGAACCGCCATGCCACTCCGGCCGGCCCGAAAGGCTGTCTCTTTGTCCTTCCTGTCTCTTTTTTGGCTTCATCTGGTAAGTTCTCGGTATATTTGGCACTGCACAAAGAAATGGTTTGTAGTGCTATGTCATCTGAAAGGCCAACGTACCCGGTCTTTTCTCAACCTCAGAGGTTATGAAACAAAAGCACGCTACCTTTAAACTAAATCTCTGTTGTGTTATTGTGTATAACTACTTACTAATTATCTCATATTCCTGACTAAATAAAGCTTTGTAAATATAATGACTAGGAAATAATCTCAGTTTCAAACAGAAGAACATTCGTCAGTTGATACCGCAAAACGGGCTTACCTTCACAGACATGGTGAGCTGAACAGCTCTTTCTACTTGACTAATAGAGTCTAATTCTGTATCTCTCCACAAGGGGGCATAGAGAGCGATATCAGAGACAAGGCATTAGGTTTCGCCCCATTATAACGTCTTCCTCTACTTTCACCTACATGAGTTTTATGCTGAAAGATACAAAGCTTAGGGTTTAACGTCGAGGAATAAGACATTAGAGATGGATCTACGACGTGGTATCTTCACGTGCTGAAATGTGAGTGGGCCTCTGAATATCGTGACATTTTAGCTAAAGTGGTCTGGATCAGTCCATTCGTCTGTGAGCAAGCCCATTAGCTACGCCAGCCGGCGGTAACGCACAAGGTGAAGACCAACCAAATGTTAGACATTTTCGATGGACAACATTTAATTGAGCAGTAATATTACATTCACATTTAGGTGGTCTGCAGTCCAAAACACTGTCCAAGCCTCCAGATTTGGGTTTTCCCTGGTTCACATGAATCGTTGTGGCATGGTTCCTTTCAAAAGGGTACACCAGATTTTCTTCCACATTCTCTCCCAAATCTGAACTTGTATTCCGTCTCTAATGAATTCGTCATCGTCGGGACGTTAAGCCACAGTCTTCCTTCTTTCCATATTACAGAATATGAATGAGGTGAACGTTGGGTTTACAATAGTAGTGACACGTAAATATTCAAGGAAGGCTTACGGATATCATCCGACTTTCGTCCCATAATAATGTTTGGTGTTATTTGGAAGGTCGATTAAGATGTAAAAATCAATATCCCACCAATGTGGTAGCTCTAGGGTATCTAATTATCAATGAATGGCTTCATCTGGATTGGCACACTCGAAGAAAGTTTTGGAATATCTTCCTTGCGATAGTGTTACTGTGCGTCAGCGGGATGCCTCCTGTGGTGACTGGTTTGTCGGCGCGCGTCCTTTGTTTTTGAATGATGGGTGCCTCTCAGTGGGATATAAACTTTCTGAATGAGTGGGGACGTCGAATCAATAACGGTGGCAGTTCAGGTGAAGGGGCTACACACGGAGACGTTCCTAGGTCAACATAGCGTCTAATTGCTAGAACCACATCTTTTGCCACTTTGAAAGTTAAACTGTATCTCACCTGCGATGACGAGCGTCCCCTGTTCGTCTATAGCTCAGTGTAAAAGGTGGCTTACTGGCTTCCTAATCGCAAATCGCAACCCATACAAAGTTCTCCCACACAGAAATCTCTGGACACAAAGATGAACAAAAAACCGATTTGCCAAGTTTTTCTGCTTCTAACCTATATCCAGTTTGCGATAGTCTGCCCACCCCTATACGAGACTTCATAAAATGAGGCTTCGGATTCATTACTACCTCTGAGATACACCACCTACATGGGTTCAATTTCATATTACAGTTTGTCGCCCTGTTACCAATCATGCTGTTACTCCCTCCGTGTATATGGTGACTCGTAAGTAATGAGGTCATTTTGGGAAGAAATACGTGTTCGTTACCGAATAGGTTGCTGATTAATTTTTGTTCTTATTATTTTCCCTAATTTATGGAAACTGTTGTACCGATGCATTTCAAAAGGCAGTTGTAAGTGGTGCTTTCCAGATGCAGAAAAATATTGTACTAGAGTACATTAATGAGTCACAATTGGAATCAGTCGACTGGTATAAATATCCGAGCCTAACAATTTATAGAGATATGAAAGACAATGGTGACATAGCATGAATCGTAGCTAAGGCATGTGACATTCAGTCTACAAAGGAGACTTGTGCGATCCTTCTTAGAGTATTGCTCAAGTGTGTGAGATCTATATCAAATACGAGTAACAGGAGACATTGGAGATATGCAAAGCAGAACGGAAAGAATGGTCAGCATTGCAGAGTCGGGGGAGAGCGTCACGGAAATGTAGAAAAACATAAACTGACAGACACTTGAAGGTAGACGCCAATCATACCGACAAAGCCTCATCGAGAATATACAGTATATTAAACGAAGAATCTACAAATATTATTAATTTCCCTGTTATTGTTCCATAAGGACTTTGAAGGCAAGATTAGAGTAATTCCAGCACTCACAGAGGCACATAAGCGATTGATCTCCCTGCGCTCCAAACACGTTTGGAACGGAAAGAAATCCTAAAATATGATATTATGCTAAGTATCCTCACCCATGCACGTCGTAGTGATCTATAGAGTAGATAGAGGTACATAGAGAACACATGGATGAATATAATTTTCTTTGGAACGACTCTGAGCGTCCGTTGTTCATGCGACTAACAAGATCACGGACACGTGTGTGATGTTGTGATGCCATTTGGTTTTTGTATGTCATCGATGAGCATGTCAGAGAGAGAGAGAGCCAGTTACGTTATTGTTATACAATCTTTGGTCATGTCGTGGCACAGTCTTTGACTCTGCACAATCTGATACATTCTTAATTAAAGTATGGTAGGTGATGGACGTATTTAGTTGTGGACTTGTAATTCTATCTGCCAGATGAAGAAAGAACAGCAACGAAAAATATTATGTATACAATAAAAAGTTAAAGGAGTGTAAATTCTGAATGACGTGATTGTTCTTGAAGATAAGAAGCTTGAGGTAAGATTGCAGCAGTGTGCACCTAATTTGTCGGAATGATTACAATCAGTTAGTTAACTTACTCAGAGCTGAGAGAAGGACCACCACACTTCCCTGAGTCATGCATTAACATATTAACTGATGAAGCTGTTTGGCTTTTATAAGAATTCTCTGTTAACATTGTACCATTTTTAAATTATTGTTCATTTTGTTAAGCATGGTATTGTTGAGACCAATGTTATGTGAGAAGATGCGCGAAGTTTTACTGTGTCTTTCTGAATATATATTTTATTCTTAAGTCGTTGCCCTGGAATATCATCTCATAGGAATAGTTATCCCCCCACCCCACTGTTTATCATTAGCATTACCACATGTACAGTTTGAATATGTATTTAGAAACAGAAATCTTGCTTAGCCGCCGCCTGGTCGCCGTTTGCCGCTGTGCTTTCGAGAAATCTACACCAATGTTGTCACGACGCGAGGTATGTGGAAATTTTGATTACGGCCAGATAACCGTTTTAGTTCAGTTACACATTTAACATAAATACAAGTAGCATTCAGATCAGTTACAGTTCAGTTCATATTAGGTTCCGTTTAATTAAAGTTTAGCTTACGAGTTTAAGCGATTGGTGGGAACATAGTTTTGATAATACGCAGATTTTATAGAATGGGAGATAAAGATGGGCTAAATTCCGTACAGAAACAAAATATAGTGGGGATGGCATATGTCGATCTTTGTGCCAGGATAGTTCGTCGATTCTTTTGGTAACACGTAATTAGGCAGTGTTGGATTTCTAGAAAGCCAAAATACCGCTGTGCTGTTTTTACTAATGTTGTACTTCGTTTTCAGGCAGTGAATTAAAAATTTCGTGCTCAGTTTGTGGAATTTTGTGTCGTATAATGATTATCGAGTACTTTATTACGTAAACACTTGGCATAACAGTATAGTTTTCGTTGGATTTCTTCACTGTTGAGTATTTGTGCGTGCAATAGTGAAAGTTTTGTTTTTGTTTGTTTGGTCATTGTAGCACTTTTGCTCTTCCAGGAAATTATGTTTCATCATGTTTGGTACAACAAAAAACAATATGGAAGTTCATTGTAGCACAAAAAAACAGAGGACAGGTACTTTATTTCAGTTTCTATAATAATGTGTCACATCACCAGTAACTTTAATCTTGGTACAATTCAGTGCACCTTTAACCCATACGGACACAGACTCTGATTCATTTACTTTACGACGATTCCTTGTCCTAAGAACCAAAGGCATTGTAAACATACAGTAAGATGAACCACGATCCCTGTTATACACTTCACATATCTGAAATGTACGATACGCAATAAATTCTCGGCTGTTAAAGGTTTCCAGCCCTGATATACTCTACACTTTAGCACCACGAACTAGAGCCACAATAACCCAGTCATTACCATGTGCACTAGCATCCGTATTAAAAGTTTAAAATTCAGTACGCATCCACAAAACACTGAAGGACCATGAAGAATTACTTGAGCGCCTACTCCGCTCTTCGTAGTAATCGATATATTATCAATAGCTGTATACACTGTAAGGCGCGTACGCCTACTCCTCCTAAAATAACGCGACATAACTTTTAACAGCCGCGAAGTTATTGCTTATCGTACATTTCAGATACGTGAAGTGTATAAAAGAGATCGTGGTTCATCTTACTATATGTCTACAATGCCCTTGGTTCTTTGGACAAAGAATCGTAATAAAGTAAATGAGTAAGAGTCTGTAACCGTACGGGTTAAAGGTGCACTGAACTGTGCCAAGCTTAAATTTTTTGGTGATGCGACATATTGCTATAGAAACTCGAATAAAGTACCTGTCCTTTCCTTGATAAAATAAAAAATAATAAATATTACACGACAACAAAAAATAAACCTATTGGGTCATGGCAAATGACCCATCCCAAGTCATCCACATACTGATTCACTAGCAGACACTGACATCTCAAAGAAAACAGTAAATCACATAGGGAAGAAGCAAAAATCACAAGAAGGGAACAGAAAATCACAGGAGGAGAATACAGAAAACAGAAAGAAATGAAACTGAAAATACAAAATTTATCAGCTGAGATTAGGGAAGAAATTAAAAATCACCTTCAACCAAAAACTAACAGTTTCCCAACTAGAATACGTGACCTTGAAACGGCACAAGAAAACTTGAAGACGAATTAACATAATGACAAGGACGAACTGGTAACTAAAATCAACACTATAGTTCCATATGGGATAGTTACACAGGTAAAACAACAGAACGAATATCTTAACAGAATGGTAAAAGAAAATAGCAAACAATTCGAAACTATGGAACTAAATTCTGAAGAACAAAAAGAACAGTTAAGCACAATTAAAGAAAAAGTTCATGACCTTACAATGCAAATGGCAAATTTGTCAACCATTGTAGACAGAGATTACAATGACACAGTCCCAGTACAATTTTCAGACACAGCATAATACCAGCCTTTAATAATTTTTAAAGACAACCAAGAGAAAATTTATCGGGAAATAAACGTTACATAAACACCATGACTGAAAAAGTTGAGTGTATCCAAAGAACCTTAACCGCGAGGAAAAAGAAAACTAATTCGACCGTTTACATTCATATTCAGACGACTTTGGTGATCATGCAAATATATGGCGTTTAGGGGATTTCACCCGTGTCAATGGTCTAGGAGTAGCGTCTTTGACTCATAAACAAAACGTGTTCGGTCGCGGGTTCGATCCCCGCCACTGCCTAAATTTTGATAAATAATCAGCATTGGCGGCCGAAGACTTCCGGCATAAGAAGTCAGCCTCATTCTGCCAACGGCCTTGTCAAAGAGGGCGGAAGAGCGGATACAGGTTCAGGGCACTCTCTTCTCCTAGGGGTGGGAAATTGCCCCTAAAGGCGGAAGAATCAGCAATGATCATGAGGATACAGAAGGCAATGGAAACCACTGCATTAAAGACACGTAACGTGTGTCCACAGGACATGTGGCCAGTAATTGAAGAAGTGTCATGATGATATCTCCATTGGCAAAAGATTACGGAATAGTCCCCCATTAGGATCTCCGGGAGGGGACTGCCAAGGGGGAGGTTACCATGAGAAAAAGGTGGAATAATCAACAAAAGGATAACGTTCTACGAGTCGGGGCGTGGAATGTCAGAAGCTTGAACGTGGTAGGGAAACTAGAAAATCTGTAAAGGGAAATGCAAAGGCTCAATCTAGATATAGTAGGGGTCAGTGAAGTGAAGTGGAAGGAAGACATGGATTTCTGGTCAGATAAGTATCGGGTAATATCAACAGCAGCAGAAAATCGTATAACAGGTGTAGGATTCGTTATGAATAGGAAGGTAGGGCAGAGGGTGTGTTACTGTGAACAGTTCAGTGACCGGGTTGTTCTAATCAGAATCGACAGCAAACCAACACCGACAACGATAGTTCAGGTATATATGCCGACGTCGCAAGCTGAAGCTGAACAGATAGAGAAAGTGTATGAGGATATTGAAAGGGTAATGCACTATGTAAAGGAGGACGAAAATCTAATAGTCATGGGCGACTGGAATGCAGTTGTAAGGGAAGGAGTAGAAGAAAAGGCTACAGGAGAATATGGGCTTGGGACAAGGAATGAAAGAGGAGAAAGACTAATTGAGTTCTGTAACAAGTTTCAGCTAGTAATAGCGAATATCCTGTTCAAGAATCACAAGAGGAGGAGGTATACTTGGAAAACGCCGGGAGATGCGGGAAGATTTCAATTGGATTTCATCATGGTCAGACAGAGATTCCGAAATCAGATACTGGATTGTAAGGCGTACCCAGGGGCAGATATGGACTCATATCACAATATAGTAGTGATGAAGCGTAGGCTGAAGTTCAAGACATTAGCCAGGAAGAATCAATACGCAAAGAAGTGGGATACGGAAGTACTAAGGAATGACGAGATACGTTTGAAGTTCTCTAACGCTATAGATACAGCAATAAGGAATAGCGCAGTAGGCAGTAGAGTAGAAGAGGAATGGACATCTCTAAAAAGGGCCATCACAGAAGTTGGGAACGAAAACATAGGTACAAAGAAGGTAGCTGCGAAGAAACCATGCGTAACAGAAGAAATACTTCAGTTGATTGATGAAAGGAGGGAGTACAAATACGTTCCGGGAAAATCAGGAATACAGAAGTACAAGTCGCTGAGGCACAAAATAAATAGGAAGTGCAGGGAAGCTAAGACGAAATGGCTGCAGGAAAAATGTGAAGACATCGAAAAAGATATGATTGTCGGAAGGACAGACTCAGCATACAGGAAAGTCAAAACAACCTTTGGTGACATTAAAAACAACGGTGGTAACATTAAGAGTGCAACGGGAATTCCACTGTTAAATGCAGAGGAGAGAGCAGATAGGTGGAAAGAATACATTGAAAGCCTCTATGAGGGCGAAGATTTGTCTGATGTGATAGAAGAAGAAACAGGAGTCGATTTAGAAGGGATAGGAGATCCAGTATTAGAATCGGAATTTAAAAGAGCTTTGGAGGACTTACGGTCCAATAAGACAGAAGGAATAGATAACATTCCATCAGAATTTGTAAAATCATTGGGGGAAGTGGCAACAAAACGACTCTTCGTGTTGGTGTGTAGAATATATGAGTCTGGCGATATACCATCTGAATTTCGGAATAGCATCATCCACGCAATTCCGAAGACGGCAAGAGCTGACAAGTGCGAGAATTATCGCACAATCAGCTTAACAGCTCATGCATCGAAGCTGCTTACAAGAATAATATACAGAAGAATGGAAAAGAAAATTGAGAATGCGCTAGGTGACGATCAGTTTGGCTTTAGGAAAAGTAAAGGGACGAGAGAGGCAATTCTGACGGTACGGCTAGTAATGGATGCAAGGTTATAGAAAAATCAGGACACTTTCATAGGATTTGTCGACCTGGAAAAAGCGTTCGACAATATAAAATGGTGCAAGCTGTTCGAGATTCTGAAAAAAGTAGGGGTAAGCTATAGGGAGAGACGGGTCATATACAATATGTACAACAACCAAGAGGGAATAATAAGAGTGGACGATCAAGAACGAAGTGCTCGTATTAAGAAGGGTGTAAGACGAGGCTGTAGCCTTTCGCCCCTACTCTTCAATCTGTACATCGAGGAAGCAGTGATGGAAATAAAAGAAAGGTTCAGGAGTGGAATTAAAATACAAGGTGAAAGGATATCAATGATACGATTCGCTGATGACATTGCTATCCTGAGTGAAAGTGAAGAAGAATTAAATGATCTGTTGAACGGAATGAACAGTCTAATGAGTACACAGTATGGTTTGAGAGTAAATCGGAGAAAGACGAAGGTCATGAGAAGTAGTAGAAGTGAGAACAGAGCGAAACTTAACATCAGGATTGATGGTCACGAAGTCAATGAAGTTAAGGAATTCTGCTACCTAGACAGTAAAATAACCAATGACGGACGGAGCAAGGAGGACATCAAAAGCAGACTCGCTATGGCAAAAAAGGCATTTCTGGCCAAGAGAAGTCTACTAATATCAAATACCGGCCTTAATTTGAGGAATAAATTTCTGAAGATGTACGTCTGGAGTACAGCATTGTATGGTAGTGAAACATGGACTGTGGGTAAACCAGAACAGAAGAGAATCGAAGCATTTGAGATGTCGTGCTATAGACTAATGTTGAAAATTAGGTGAGGAAAGGAATACGTGGAAAACACTGGTAAGGAGAAGGGACAGGATGATAGGACATCTGCTTAGACATGAGGGAATGACTTCCATGGTACTAGAGGGGGCTGTAGAGGGTAAAAACTGTAGAGGAAGACAGAGATTGGAATACGTCAAGCAAATAATTGGACGTAGGTTGCAAGGGCTACTCTGAGATGAAGAGGTTAGCATAGGAAAGGAATTCGTGGCGGGTCGCATCAAACCAGTCAGTAGACTGATGACCAAAAAAAAGAAAAAGGGGATTTCGCACGGGAACAGTATCACACATCCAGATACGACGATGAATCGCCGAAGTCGTGCAATAGAAAACAGTGTGGTTCGCACAGAAATAGTAACTTCGATTACAAAACACTTTCTGAACGCTACGTAAATTCAATGATTTCAGGAATTACCGTAACGATATTCACCCTCAAGCCTGGAGTGATCAGTTCCTATATTCATTACCACCAAACTGGACACTTGAGCACAAATTAGAATTTCTCTGCGGTTATCTGGAAAATGTATCTGCGGCAGGAATGTGCTCGGTAATGAGAGATTGCCAAAGCGCAAATGATTTCTACCTATTTTTCAGCCTACTAGTCGTAGCCCACCCAATGTCGAGTAAAACGTAAGCCTATAATATTACGAAACTTCGAACAGTCTGATTTCTCGAGCCCAACAAAATACTACTAAGACATGGTACTCATAAATCACTACTTATCAATCCCATAGGGACCGTCAGAGCCAATTCGCATTTGTTTCACAAAGTTAGCTACACATTTGAGACGTGTAATTTTGGCCGGTAGATGTAAAGATGACTTAGAAGAAGTTCAGACATTACTTCAGGAATTGGAACTGGACGGGGATAATGATTTAACAAAAAGATACAATAACAGTGACATCACGAAGTATGAGACTCATGACACTTCTGTGACGCGTGAAAACAAAAGCTATGGGAACTCGCATAACAAACCTATCCACCAGAACAATTACAGACCGGATAACCGACATCGTCAGTATGATGCACAATTCTCACACCTGAGTAATGGTTATTGTGATATTAGTAATTTCCGGAGTATTAACAGGCATCATAGGAACTTCGGTAATGAGCGTAACCACATATATTTATTTATTTATGCATTTATTTTACCTGGCAAGATTAGGGCCTTCAGGTCCTCTCTTACACCTAACCAGCCATACTCAGATTCAACAATTTTCAGTTTCTACAGAACATTAAGGACATATAACATGTTATACAGTATTAATGTTAAAGAAAAAAATAGAGATTATAAAAGTAGTACAATGATAATTACAACAATCAAAAAATAATTATAACAATCAAGAATAATAATAATAATAATAGTAATGACTATGTATATGAAAGTAAACATATTTTTCTTCTATGAATGTCAGTCCTATTGCTAGCTGGGAATTTTCTCGTTATATTCTTGCAGCTTGTGAGTTATTCTCATCAAGCAGAGACATAAAACGATAGGATGGGGTGAAACAGATATAGAAGAGGTAGATAGGTTAGAGGAAGAGAAATAGAATGGTAAAATTCGAAACTATGATGGTGAGGAGAAAGAAAGAGATGAGAGGGGCACAACAATGGTGGCTATACCGTGCCTAATATGTAAGTCTTGAGTTCCCTCTTGAATGCTGAGTGGTTCTGGATAAGACGCAGATCACAGGGGAGTGCGTTCCATAGTCGTATGGCTGAGATGGAGAATGACACGGAGAAAGATTTTGTGTTATGTAAAGATACAGCCGAGATGCTAGACGTATCCGATCTAGTATTGCGGTTGTGGAATGATGATAGGTGTTTAATGTGTGAAGATAAGTATTGGGGGCACCAGTGGCTAAGAAATCGATGAGGTAACCACATCGTGTGGAGATCGCGTGTCTTATGTGGGCGTATCCAACCTAGCTGGGAGTATGAAGGACTGATATGATCATACAACCGTATATTGCATACGTATCTAACGCAAGCATTCATCACTAACTCGAGGCATCTCGAATTTTCACTATTTGTGCCGTGTTGAACTACATCACAGTGGTAAAGATTAGGCAAGACTAGTGTTTGGACTAATTTTTGTTTAACATGGGTTGGAAATATTTTTCCAAATTTTTGAACTGCATGTAGGGAGGAGAGCGATTTCCGGCAAGCTGTGGCTGTTTGTTCTTCCCAGCTTAGGTGTTCATCCAAGATTATTCCAAGGTCTTTTACTGTTTTTGGTATGGTAGTTGGGTACCATTGAGGAGTATTTGAGGGACTGTTTCGCGAAAGTACCGGCTGATTAACTTTGGATGAGATATAAGTATGACCTGGGATTTCTTGGGGTTTAGTTTCAGACCTAGGTTGTGTGCCCATCGAGAAACAGAGCAAAGGTCTGCGTTCATACTCGCTACTGCGTCAGCAATGTTCTTGGGGCCTGCACTTATGTACAGTTGGATGTCGTCGGCATAATCAAAATAGGGACAGACAGTACCCTGACTCAGACAGTAATCTTATAAATTCCCATGGGTACACTTCAGGTAGATCCAATTCGCAAAACACATGGCTTAACAATGACGCAGTGGCAAAATTCTGGAAGGGCAAGCCCAGAGCGACAGATAGAAGTAGCTGACAACTGCGGTAGCAAACACTAATGTTGATCACACAAAACACGCCGCCGCCGGAACTTTCAACTTAGTGTGTTTGGAAGATATTAGCGACATTTTACTGAAAGAGATAGATGACAATCAAAATTCCGTAGTACATCCAATAATAAACATTTCAGTAGGCAACACTACTCTTTCCGCTGTCCTTGTCTCTGGTAGCCCTATTTCTGTGGTCGGTGACACTACATTCCACAAATGTATGATAACGACAGACTGTCCGACTTTACGTTTATGTAAGATTAAAATACAAGGAGCGATATCTGGAAAAAGTGTTGACTTGAAGCAACAAACCTACTTAGACTTCTTAGGTCAAGGCTACAACTTTTTCCACTAATTTCTTGATTGTTCATCTCTTGTCCACTGAGATAATATTAGAAGCAGATTTTCTAAACAAACAAAGCTGTTTTGAACTTCAGAAACGCCGAAGTAGATACGGAAGTGGAAGGTAAGTCAGTTTCATTAAAATTTGGATGTCGAAACAAGTATAAGAAATAAATTGTTTACGCATTTTGACAGATAATACATCGCAAAGTCCATCCGAGTACTCTCGTAATGACGCAAGTTGAGCACATAACTTTTACGATGAAATTGTTTGTTAAATCTACTTAAAGAGTCTCATTCAGGACAAGGTGGATAGAGTAGAGCAACGTACAGAAACTAAGAGAAAGGATCTTCGTCAGTTTTGCGCACACATTCCTTTGTTTTTATACATCGTGCAGGAACATTTAAGGGTTTTCAATATAAATTCCAGGTCAAAGTGCACAATAAGTTTTGCGTTAAACCATACATTAGTCCAGCTTGCTACAGACAAAAAGTCACGGCAGAAATTCAGTCCATGTTAGAACAAGGAATCATGGAACCCCCACTCACCTCATATAATTGCCAATATCGTAGCGTGAAGAAGGAAAAATGGCTCGATTAGACTTGTATTAGATTCTGAACAGATTAATACTATTATTTCGATAGAACAGATAGACCAAAAACATTAGAGCTCTTACAAAATTTCTGTTGTGTGCAAATTTTATCTTCTGTAGAGCCCTGCATAAGTTTTTGGCAAATAGAGTTACACCCATATGGTAGGAAACATACTGCTTTCTTATGTTTTGGTGTGTGCTTCCTTTAGGCCTCAACATCTCGTCAGCTGCCTTTATTCGAAGTTTGAACGCTATATTACCTGATTACTTGAAAAGACACATAACATTCTATGTACTATGTTGATGTCATTCTTATAGCAGAAAAATCTTGGCCACAACATGAGAGTATTTTGAGAAGCTTATTGCGCTTTTTTTTTTTTTTTTTTTTTTTTTATAATATGCAGGAATCACTATCAACTTAGAAAATTCAGAGTTTCAAAAAACAAGAGTAACATTTCTTGGTCATATAATTTCACCAGACAGAACTGAATCACAGACAGAGAAACTTGAAGCAATTAGCGAAAACCTCCCTCGTACCACAAAACGTCAAATTCGAAGTTTCCTTGGTTTAGCAAATTTTTATCGCCATTTTTTAAGTATGAAAATTCGTGCCATTCCTAAACTATGTTCACTTACTGGAAAAAATACCATACGGCATTGGGATGAACAAACACAGTTAAAGTTTCAGAGTTGAAAGATGCACTTTTTAAAGCTCTATATGTTGCTGCGATTTGCCAGTCGTGTTCTGTCTACATCTGAAAGAAACTATTCTGTAATTGAGTTGGAAGCATTATCAATTATTTAGGAATTTTCTAAATTTCGGTTCTTCTTATTTTGGAAACACACTAAGGTGTATACTGATCACTGGGCACTCCAATTTTTATGTCATCTAAATTTAATCATGATCGTTTGAAACGATGGGCTTTGAATTGATAACAGTTTAACTTCACTGTTGTTCACATTCCTGGCACGCAAAATGTTGCAGCGGACACTTTATCACGTGGTTTCGTCAAAAACACATTTGAAAATCATTTTGAGAAAAACTTCAGTTTGTTGTAGGTAGCCTTTGAAAACTTTATCTCCTCTTCTACACGTGACACAGCACATGAATAGGATAAGGATCGCATCTGGAAAGCTGTGAAATGGAAGTGGTATGACAAAACAGACACTTTAGTAAGACAATTTTATTTGATACGTAACAACTTTCTTTTCAAAACATGTACAGACAATCACTCTCTTTGGGTTGTGTACCTGATGATTTTGTAAATAAGCTTATTTAGTATAAACACCTCATACATGCTCACGGTGGTCCAAGAAACGGCTTTCACAAATTTCGTACAACTTGTCACTTTAATAACGAGCAGGAAAGAATAGAGAATGTTTTAGCAAAATACAGATAGTGTTAGAAAGCCAAACTATCAACCATTACACATCGAGCACCATTATTTCCTACAATTTCTTCTAGACCAAAAGCGTTGGCTGAAATAGGTTTGTTAGGACCTCTTGTCAGCTCACTGAGTGCATTATCATAGATTTTTGTTGCTGCTGAATTGACTCAAAAATTCGTTTTATTCACTCCTTTACGAAAAGCAACTGTCAGAACAGTATCCAAAGCCTCCGTCAATAATTTTCTACGAAAAGTTGGTGACACTGATAAAGTCATTTCCGATAACGGTCCACAATTTCGCTTCAATATTTGGCTACGCACTTTAGGACGTCACAAAAGTAGATCTGTTTTTATTTCACTCTACTGGCCTCAGTCGAACCCTTCAGACGCATTAATGTTGGAATTAACAAATTGTGCAGAATATATTGTCATCGTCAACACGACATTGGACAAACACATTCACACAGTCCAAAAGATTCTCAAATAGTTACCACACGATTCTACATCGTTACCTCCGTTACTTGTACTCAAAAATCAACGACCACCATATTGAATCAGGGAGTTAACACCATTTCCAGCTTCAAAAAAATTACGACATAAGTAAGTAGTAGATATAGCGCTAAATAAAATAAAAAAAGCTACAGAAAGAAGAAAGAAATCTCTGCAGGGACAAATAAACATCAAAAAGATACTAGTTGGACAGAAAATTCTAGTTAAATCTCACCCTTTATCTTGTAAAAGTGGGTGTCTTAGTCTCATGTTTTTTCTTGTATATAAGGGACCTTGTAGGATTCGTAGAATTGTACACATCAGTGTTGCAGATACTGCAACGATTCAGACACACAAGAGCAAGACACATCATCATGTTTCGCACGTCAAACCACAGACATAATACGTCTATTTATTGAAGTTGTACGCAGATGACAGAATTACATGTCTCCTGTTTCTAAAATCTTACTGCGTTACAGCGCACAGCAACAGATAGTGAGAAACAACACTATTTCACTGCATGCCAGAGCAACTTCCACCACGCAGCAGGAACTTTTGACAAGAATCAGGCAACTATCATCGAGCAACAAACTTCATTGGTCGTGCAACAACTCGATCTATTTGGTGCCACGACGAGTACATTAAACAATCTGCTATTAACTTCGAAATTTCATCTAGAAACCGAATAAGAATACATAATTTCTAATAAAATGAACGTTGACAGTATTTTTGAACCAGTTGTGACAGGATACAAGTTTATCAGCAATGTGTTGTTCACTTGAGAAATATTTTTGGCTGTTCACAGTGATGATAATACAGAGACATTTAACACATTCTACCACTTTTTATGAGATGTATAGACTGTTAGGATGGTAAACTATGTTTTCGGAAAAGAAGAGTGATATGTATTTTGATATAAGAAGTTTTTCAGGATCTATTGCCAGATAGTGACATTGTGTTTACTAATTTGTAACATTTACGATTATTGATATGAAGTGTTATGTGGAAATAAGTACATGAAAACAGAGCAGGGACTTGCTATTTGAAGTGTATATTGATATGAAGACAGCGAAGATGATTAATGTTGTTATAGGACAATGAGATTTATGTTGGTGACGTAGATGAGACGAAATTTGTGGGATTTATGATGCAGACTGTAATAGACTGACACAATGATTATGATGAGTAATTTAGAAAAAGAGTGAGTGAATAATGGTTAGGGCCTAGGACTCTGTTTTTATTATAGTCAATTTTCGTGCCACGTTGATGCGTTTTGTGTTTATAAGTTTAGAAGGTAAGTTTTTGAAAGGATGTGGCTGGATGACAATACTGAATGAAGATAATGTGACTGAAGACAACACAGTTATTTCCTTGGTGTGGAGTTTATAATTGTCTGATGCAAATTAGTTAACCTTTTCTACTAAACATATGCTGTAGTTTTTTTTTTTTCATTGGTGCAACATAACATGTAACAGTTATACTTTTGTAAAGTCGAGAAGTGTATGTTTTTGTCTCCATTTGCTCATGGAAAATAATTTTCAAAGATGTGGCTCAGCATTGAATGCTCCTCTATACTGTGTCACACTTTTTTAGTATATGATACTTCATTGAATTTTTGTGCTTTGTCTTTGTGGTAGTGTCTATTTCCTTGTTTATACTCATGAATGACATCGTTTTTTCTGATGTGTGTATAGGTACATGCACTCAAAATTTAGCTTGTACTGAATTCTGTAGAACTAATCTGGAAATTTTAAATTGTGAAAGTGAAAATGAAATTCATCACTAGCGAGGTGTCACATGGACAGACAACATACAGGAAGTATATGGGATACTAATGATGATGCTTTCCTAACTTTCCAGGTTTAAGTGATGATTTTTTACTTTCAGCATCTTTTATGTCTCCCATGGCATAGGATAAAATTATTTTATACGTATTTTTCTATTAACATGTTTGACAACGCTGAATATGTTCTTGTATTTACATATAATGTAATATAATAACATGCATTGCTTTATATAAGGAATTTTCAGGTTGTATTTCCTTTTATATTTGTGTCATTTAATGAGTTTCTTGATAATGCACATTCTCTGCGTAAATTGTTACTATAGGATGTGGCCCCATTAGTATAATAATTATGTTAATTATAGTACTGTAAGGAGCTGTCATAAGTCATTCAAGATGTGTAATAAATCATGAAAGATGTATAAGGAGCAAACATAGAGAAAAATGTAAGAAAGAATAAAGAAATAGTTTAAAAAATGAAATATGAGAAATGGTTAGATAGGGAAAATGTGATAAATGATTATGTAGGGCAAATACGAACAATTGTTAGGCAGGGCAAAGATGGGAAATGGCTAGGAATGGTAAAGACGACAAATGGTTGTAGGACAATGCAGCTAAATAGTATGAAATTGTGAGACAATATGAAACATATGACAGAAAGAAGCAAAGAGTATAGCAAACAGTGGAATTTGTTGAAGATTTGATGAAATTATAGGTAGAAGGATTAAAAGATGCATGATCTAAAGGATGAAATATAACTAGGTAGCATACTAATTATATAAATATATAATAATAAAATTAGTAATAATAATAGGCTGACGTTTCTCTCACTGCATAATGTATACATTGATGTGAACCTTGGTTACTTCTTGATCCATTTCTTTCCTAATTATACAATTGTGTTCTCCTTATCTGTGTGTGTGACTATTATCCCTATGTGTTTATTTCTAGTGTATGATCACTGATCATTATCTTTATGTGTCAGTTTGCACCCCATTCCCTATACTTTTGTGTATTTCACTTATGTCTAAACAACCATGGTAATTTGAATAGCTTTAGAATCTTCTGTAGGATCATTCTGCACAGATATTATAATTGTTCATTATCATGGAAATTACTGTACATTGTTCCACATGATTTTCTCGTCTGATGTTCCTGTAATCCATTATTGTAAAACCATAGTAGTATTTTCTGTTAGTTCTTTATAGACACAGAAATCTGTTGTTACCATTACACTACATCTGCATTCCGTATGTATAACGATGTAAAATCTTGTTACTCCTGTCTTAATATTGGCAATTGTGTATTGTAAATGTAATAAACGTAACTGAATGACCATTCACCACAAATGATTGAGACTTGTTAGGCCAGAAGAAATATATCTACTGATTATAAGCCGAAACATTCTGTCACAGGTTGGCATACTTCACTAAAACAAGTTGCAACCGACTTTCATAAGGAACCCTTCGATACCATAAGATAACTTTAGAGTTATCAATATATCTACAGTCTGCGTCAAACAGATACTACGAAATCTTACTGTCTGTGCGTGTGTTGGGTTGTCAGCTGAGAACTGTGTTTAGTCACACTGAGTCTACTTCCACGTAACTTCCCACAACAATGACATTACTGCAATGAGTTAAAGAAAGTTTAGTCGTTTATGACAACGGATCACTTCCACCTTCTTTCATCTTGCAAATTACTACTGTCACATGTAGGCCGTGTATGATACAAACTTCCTGACTTACTTCCTATGGGCTAAAAGAACAGTGTAAATCACCAATACTACTTCAAACAAAATGTGACATATAACCATTCAAAAGACCCCTGTGCAGAACGTTCTCATAAACATAAAAAACGCTAAAAGGATTAATAACGTAGTAATGGTGAATTCTTCTGATCAATCATTCACATGTTCTTGAATTTTGTATAAATTGTTATTAGTTCGAATATAAAGATATGTTTTGATTCTGCTTCAGACTTTTTTTTAAAAAAAAGATACATTATTACATTACATTCCTTGCTTCCTTTAACGATGATTGATGAAAGATTGTAGAATATCTTCTATATAGTTGAAAACAAAAAAATCTTTATTTCTGAAAATTTGTGTTTGGCTGTGTACTATCCATTTTGGAGACCAAGTTACCCTTTGGTTAGACTTTAGAGTCTTCCTGAACGTATTGTCAACATGGCAACACGCAAAACACCACCCAAATACGAAAAAAACTCTGATTTCATCCCATGGGTCAATAATGACGCACACCGTATTACCAGAGGTATGGGGAAGTCCGGTACTTCTACTGCTAAACCATCTGTCTACTCAGAGAATGATGACTGACTTTCAAAAAGCCCTGATATGAAATTCTACGTATTCCTTAAGCCTTTATTTGTATTCGATGGACACACCTGTCTTGATTTATCACGCTCCCAGACCTGACAATTCAGGTGCGGGAGTAGTGAACAGCGCAAGTAGCCGAAATGTAGAATTTGTACTTTCAATGTTGTCACACAGCACAACCACACAACGCTTACTGCCGAAAGTAGGGTCATATGGGGTAACAAATGAAATTTTCCGATAGCAAATATTATTTCTTTTCAGGGAGGATGTAGCTTAGTATTTTCAATGGTGAGTTATAGAGATGTAGAAGTAACTTCAACCGTGAAGGAAGTACTCATGAACGATCACGACTGAGGCGAAAGCAAGGTTTGTTCTCCTCACTGACTGAGAAAAATGGTTCAAATGGCTCTGAGCACTATGGGACTTAACATCTGAGGTCATCAGTCCCCTATAACTTAGAACTACTTAAACCCAACTAACCTAAGGACAGCACACACATCCATGCCCGAGGGAGGATTCGAACCTGCGACCGTAGCGGTCGCGCGGATCCAGACTGTAGCGCCTAGAACCGCTCGGCCACCTCGGCCAGCTCACTGACTGAGAATTTAGACCTTTCACCATTTCACTAACGTGTTACAGAACACCCAGCTGCGGTAAGACGCATGAGTGAATTCCAGGTGGAGGGCACGATTTCTCTTAGCTCAGTACTTAGCAGACTATAGCAGAAATACTGTATACGCATATTTTACCTTATAAATTCAGTTTGGCACCTAGCGTTTCGACTACCAGTCGTTAAGCGTCCAGATGAGAGAAATCGTACCTTCCACATGGGAAACTCTCCTGGGTCATATGTCGGAAGAAGGCAGTGTAGGCACACGTTTTATTTGTAACTGATCTCGGCAACAGCTGGCCCTATGTAAAAGGCGAAGCTAGAGAGAGTACGCGATACGTCAGTCATGAGTCTGAAGACGTTCTAAATAACACCGTCTGCTGAACGCCAGATCCATGTACACAGAAATTCCAGTTTCACGTGGTGACCCTCGAAGAAACATCGGTACAAGAACAAGATTTGCAATTATTTGACTATACTGCTAAGTGTCCCTCGATGGAGAAACTCCAACCGGAAAACACGACCATCGAAAACCAAATAAATTTTATACATACGTTTCATTTCTGAATGTTTGACGCACAAACTGGTAAGTTGAAAATGCAGTTGACAAAAATTCCTCTTCTGGAAATTTGTAAAAGAAATAAAATAGTCGCCCCCAATTATTGCAGCTATTTAATTTTTGGATCAATACTTTGACTACGAGTCACTGTGCTATGGGCAGTCTATACGTAAAGACATGTAATGGAAAAAAATGAAATCTGTTCAACGAAATTCTGCTTTCTTCGGCGTATAAGGAGAATTCTGAATTACACAGGTAAAAACTTAAGTTCGCACTTAAATTCCTTTGCAACCTGAAAGTTCGCTACGAAAGCTTGAGATAAGTTCGCCGATCAGTTGGGCCAAAATCGAACACCGTGAGATACCGCACTTCCAGCAGAATGGTACGGTGGCAGAGTGATCTGGTTTCTTCTGCCTCGACTGCTCTCACGCGTTTATTGAGAAGCGTCTACCAATTACCCTGCTCCTTTTGATATTAAGTACTTCCACTTTGGCTACTTATGAATGCAAGAATATGAAAGAAGAACAGAAGTAATTGTAATGACAAGCAGTTAACTCCGTTATATCGCGTCCACTTCCCGTAGTTAGGCGCATCTATTACAGCAGTTTTAAAATCCCATCATGTAGCAGAGATAGGAACTCGTGCTCGCCTTCCCGGGTTTCTCTGGCAGAGGGATTCTCGAGGGTGGTCTTCTCCGATGTATGTAGGTTGGCATCAGGTCACGTGACCACGACGACTTTAGGTGCCTTTTTTTTCTTTTTGTACGGGAGTGCCGCGAATACAGAGGAGAGTTAGTTATCTTTGGTGATGCCGTGATAGGGTCCACATCTAGCCAGAACAATTGCTGCTTCGCTTTGTTGTTTGAGTCGAACCGAAGTGGAAAGATGTCGGTCCAGGCACTCGTCAGTTGATTTTGGGGTCGTTATGGCGATATTTCAACTGATTAGTAGCGCACCTAGTTCTGGCGTTTCAGTTCAACCTTCCTGCCATTCGAGAATTATTGTTTTGGTGAAATCCATCCTGCAGTAATTCTTGTTCGGGTGAATTCAAATTTAAGCTTGGTTTCATTGTAGCCTACCCACACCTGGTGTTGAAGGGGGCTCACTCAAGTCCCCCTGCTACTAATTTCTTGTGGTTCTTTTCGCGATCTATTTTATGAATTACGAGGGTTTTCTTGTACATCCTGAAAACGGGGCGCTAGCTACAGTCTTCCGCGCAATAGCATGTGTAAACCACGTAATTCTTTTGCAACGATTTGCAACATTCATTTCGAGGCTGTGGGGATTACGCGAATTTGCTAACGTTTTAATGTACAGTGTGATTTTGCTATTTGTTATGGCGCGACAATCCCACCTTTGATGGACGAAGGGACCGCTCGTTACAGTGCATGCAGCGCGCCATTAACTTCCTATGCATTTACGTCCAGCACTTGCAGCAAGGTAGTCGCGATAGCTTCTGCGCTACAGAAGAAAGTTTTTGTAGATTCGCTAGTGAACTATCTGGAGAATGTTTCCATTCGTTCCTTCTTACCCTGCAGCTAACTCATGAGTGTTTGAAAAGTCCGTTACATGTAAACTCTGTGATGTTCTTCGTGTAGTTGTCCTGTTTGGATATAAATACAGAGGGGTCCAAAAAAATGTATCCATTGTTTAAAAGTCCATATCTTGCAAAATAATTGACGGAGTTGTCTCATTATTGGTGAAATTGTAGCTTAAAGTCCAACTTAAAGATAACACTGTAGGTTTTTCGAAATGGTCACTATTAACATCCACACACAAACGATGCCGCCGAACTGCAGCACGAACTACTGACTGCAACGTGTTCAGTTGGATATTTGCACATGAATGCACGATGGATTCTCGAAGTTCATCCAATATGCGTGGCTTCTGTCGATAAACGACGTGCTTTAGTGTTCCCCACAGGTAAAAGTCCAGAGGAGTTAGGTCTGGGGAACGTGGTGGATACTCCACAGCACCTCTACGGTCTATCCACCTTCCTGGTAGACTTTCGTTTAGATACGCCCTAACACGATTTTGGTACTGGGCTGGGGCACCATCTTGTTGAAAGTAAACTCTTCCGTCTCCATACAAGTCTCAGATGGCAGGTAAAATGGATGTCTGAAGCTTCTGAAGGTACGCCTCACCGGTAACTGTGCCGTCAAAGAAGAATGGCCCTATCAAGCCCCGGGAAGACAACCCACACCACACATTTACTCCTGCCAAATTCACGGCTTTGTCTGCATGGACGTTCGGATTTTCGGAGGCCCAGTAGATGCAATTGTGGCGATTTACTGTACCATTGAGTTTGAACTGTACCTCATCAGACCACACAATCATCTCTGCAAACTCTTCATCGTTGCGCACCATGTTAGTAAACCACTCGCAGTACTCCATTCTACGATCTGGGTCGTCCTCGTTCATTGTGTGTAGCAATCGTTTGATACTAATTTCGCCATTGCCGTTGAACATCATTAATGTTTTCGTACTTAAAATACCACATCAAAACTGACTTCCTTTCATCGAATGTAAGCATTGCGCCAGCCATGTTTACTCGAGTAACTAGGTGCAACTAAGAACAAAACACTGACTATCTGGCGACTGCCATCTGACAAAACAAAACAACGCAATACAACGCTTGTGTGGCGATTGCTAGAACTACAAACTATTACACTACCAAAGATGAGACAATTCCGTTAATTAGTTTCCAGTTATGGCACTTTAAATAGTGGACACTTTTTTGGACCCCTCTGTATACTTTACGTGCAGTTTCTATGTGTGTAAACATTAAAAAAGTCAACTGGGAATTAATTAGGCCCACGCATTTTTCTCTCTTCTCAAATCTATTATTACATCTTCTATCTCCCGATATTTATTGATTCTGCAAAGCTGGCACCCATTATTTATGTATGAGAGCCTCTCCCTTTTTTTAACATTCGTTGGGAAAACCTGAATGTTAAATCACGCACCTGAGTGAGAGGGGAGCGTTCTGGCTGCCGGGAGGTCCACCCGGCACCAGACATTAAAGGCGACAAGTTTCGTCAGTTCACGATGCATAGGATATTTTTTTCTTTCATTTCCAGTCAGGAATCCATCCCTGTAGTTTGTCTGTTTTATTAATGTTCACCGTAACTTTTTTTTTCGGGAGACCTTATATTCATATTAGTTCACATGATAAAAAGTGATTAATTTAAAGAAACACAGTTAATTTGTTATGTGCTCATTTTTTAAGTAGAGCTAATGAAACACTGTCTACCTCACAAGGCTTAACATGAGGCCAACCTAAAATTATATAAAAGGAATATGTCAGGCAACGATGGCAGGCATATGTCTTTTTTGTAACGGAGATCGGCAACAGCTAGCTATGTGTGACGGTCGGACCTAAAACAGTACTGACATCAGCATATATAACTCAAAAGACATTTTAGCTAACGTTATTGTGGGCTCAACTGCAGATCAAAACATAAGCAGATTCCAGTTTTACACTGTCTCCCTCAAAGAATAGCATTCCAATCGCTGTCTGCAATTATTTGATAGAACCGTGTTTACAATAAGGAGACAGTAAGAATGAAATTCAGAAATAAAAATAACTGTCAAAATAATTTCCTAAAATGTAGTTTATTTCCATTTTTCGGCGTATAGATTTTTTTTGTTATTGGACTCTACTTGTGATTACTGCTGAACTTCTATGCTGCTGCCATCTCGGACCGCAAAGCCGAGCGCGCACACTTCGTTTGGACCACCAGAACCAGCTGATACATCATGACAACCATGCTGGAGAATATTTCGTAAAGACCGTGTCGATCTTTTCCCTTTCCTCTAACCCTTCTCCTCCAGACTCTTTTCCGTACTCGTTAGTTGCCCATTACTGACAAGATTAACTTTTACATCACTAATCGCTATCCAGCGTGACGTAGCACATCTTTTCAGTTTAGAAGATGGGTAATGACAGTCCTATGAGGTGGACTACTCGCTTCAATGACTCACCATTATTCCCTTTTGCAGTGGCAATGCGTACCTGACCGCTCGATTTAGCCTACAAGTTTTACGAACATTTTACACGTGTGGCAAACAAATTAGTGCCTGAGCCAGTAGTAAACAATTTGAATATCTTGCTCTTAAACGAGTCTCGCATTCTAAACTGACTCTTTCGTGAACTTACGGGCTGATTTGAGTATCGATAATAGGTATCGCTCAACTGAAACAACACTGTCTGAAAAGTTACGTGTCCGGGTTGGAGCTCTGGTCTACCACACAATTCTTTTGCAGCCTCGCGGGGTTAGCCGAGCGGTCTCAGGCGCTACAGTCATGGACTGTGCCGCTGGTCCCGGTGGAGGTTCGAGCCCTCCCTCGGGCATGAGTGTGTGTGTTTGTCCTTGGGATAATTTAGGTTAATTAGTGTGTAAGCTTAGGGATTGATGGCCTTAGCAGTTAAGTCCAATAAGATTTCACACACACAATTCTTTTGTTTCGTAAAATTCGAAATATGAATAGAATTAGGAAGACAAAGATAATTTCAAGACTTGTGGTTACTCATCCTGATAGTTTTGAAAATATTAATTTTCGGCTCGATAAGCCATAGGATGCGAAAGCGCCACACAGGAAATTAACGGGAAACTGAATGGAGAGATCCTCAAACAAGGCGGTAGGCACTCACAGCCGAATGGCTATTGACATCGCAGTGTTACGTTCACACAATGGGATTGGAAGATGCTCGCATAAAGCGAAGCGGTGACGCAGCGCTACGTTGGCACAATGTGATTGGAAGATGCTCGTATAAAGAGAAAGAAGCAACGCGGCGCACAGCTCCCTCCCTACCGCATTAGTGCGGACACTGTCGCTTCGGCCCTGGCGCTATGACGTCATAGCTGATGGGACTGACTTGCTGTCAGGTATTGCCAGCAGTCAGGTATTTTCACTCACTTTTTTTACCTGTTGTGTTTTCTTGACGATGTAACTATAACTTAAGTCCACACAGAAGTCAAAGAACAGCGCAAGCAGAGTGCTGAACGTACCACAACCGACGGGCTGGAAGCTCTTAAGGAAACTACTGAAGCTGAAGCCTTTCCGCTTGCATTTGCTACAAGCCCTGACTCCTGATGACAAAGTTAGACTCTTTGAATTTTCAGCAGAGCTGCAACGTCTTGTGGAAGAGGACAGATTTTGTGAGAAACTCAGCTTCAGTGATGAAGGAATACTTTTTGTGAATGACACAGTGAACAGGCACAGTGTTCGAATTTGGGGGTCAGACATTCCCCACACTATCGTGCAGGACATTCGAGATGCACCAAACGTTAATGTGTTCTGTGCAGTCTCACGGTTTAAAGTTGTCGGCCCCTATTTCTTCGGCGAAAGGACCGTTACAGGACCCGTGTATCTGGACACGTTGAAAAATTGGTTTATGCCACAAATGGAGGCCAACAGTGTGGACTTCATCTGCCAATTGGATAATACTCCAACCCTCTTCCATCGTGATGTACCTGAATTCTTAAAAAGGAAATTGAGAAACCGATTGATCAGTCATGGTGGGGTTGATGACCAGCAATTCATGTCATGGCCTCCACACTCTCCCGATCTAAGCCCATGTTAATTTTTTGTTTGGGGTTATGTGAAAGTTTCAGTGTTTACGTCTTCTCTACCAACAAACCCATTGAATTACAGACCCATACCACTAACCACAATTTGCAGTGGGATTTTAGAGCATATTCTGTACTCGAACATTATGAATATTGTTCTACAGACAAGAAAATAACTTCAGGTGTGCTCCGCGAAAGCTTAATAGAATTTAAAATACTCTCTGTGTAAAAGTTACCTATATGAGATTGGATCTGCAGCACTATATGACTGTTCACTGACGATGTTGTTGTCTACAAGAAGATATCGAATAGTTTAAGGAAATGCCGAACAGCTTGGATCTAATTTCCAATTGATCTAATGAATGGCAGCTCTTCACACGTGGATAAATGTAAGATTACGCCTATAATGAAGATAAGATACCCGATAGTTTCTGTGACGTATATGTGTAGACAGTGGCGGCGATGAAAATTAGCGCAAAGGCCGGGATTCGAACACAGGTCCCCCGCTCACTAAACAGATGCACTAACCACTATGCTATCCACGCACAGTGGCGTTTCACAACTGCACAGACTACCTTATCACGCCTCTGTCCTCAATACAAATTCCCAGTCACACCTTTGCCCACTTAGTATTCCCTCTAAACACGGATAGCAGTGGTTAGTGCCTGTACGTAGTGAACAGGAGACTCGGGTTTGAATCCTGGCCTTGGTACAAATTTGGATTCCTCGCTTCAGTCTGCATATATATACAATACAAATGTTTGAGACTTGAAAAGGTCTCTGGAACCAAATAGTTTCATTTCATTGGAACACTTATGCCTGGGTTTCAGGCAGGATCCATTGTTTCCTTCAATGCTAAGGTGCTGTTCTATGGAGATCCACTGTAATGCTGTTGGAGTGCAGGGGGAACAGCGATTGGGCTGAGGCATGAATGGGAATTTGGACAGAGGAGGGAAGCATCTAAGGTATTCCATGCAGTTGTGCAAAGCCACTACCCCAGTATGGTATAGTGGTAACGCATCTACCCAGTGAGCAGAAGACCCACGCTCGAATCCTGGCCTTTATACAGGGTGGTCCATTGACCTTGACTGGGCCAAACATTTCACGAAATAAGCGTCAAGCGAAAAAACTGCAAAGAACGAATCTTGTCTAGCGTGAAGGGGGAAACCAGATGGCGCTATTGTTGGCACGCTAGATAGCGCTGCCATAGGTCAAACGGATATCAACTGCGTTTTTTTTTAAATTGGAACCCCTGTTTTTTATTACATACTTGTGCAGTACGTTAGGAAATATGAATGTTTTAGTTGGATCACTTTTTTAGCTTTGTGATAGATGGTGCTGTAATAGTCACAACCATATGGCTCACAATTTTAGACGAACAGTTGGTTCAAATGGTTCAAATGGCTCTGAGCACTATGGGACTTAACAGCTGAGGTCAGCAGTCCCACAGAACTTAGAACTAATTAAACCTAACTAACCTAAGGACATCACACACATCCATGCCCGAGGCAGGATTCGAAACTGCGACCGTAGCAGTCGCGCGGTTCCGGACTGCGCGCCTAGAACCGCGAGACCACCGCCGCCGGCACGAACAGTTGGTAACAGGTAGGTTTTTTTACATTAAAATACAGAACGTAGGTAAGATTGAACATTTTATTTCGGTTGTTCCAGTGTGACACATGTACCTTTGTGAACTTATCATTTCTGAGAACGCATGCTGTTACAGCATGATTACCTGTAAATATCACATTAATGCAATAAATGCTCAAAATGATGTCCTTCAACCTCAGTGCATTTGGCAATACGTGTAACGACGTTCCTCTTAACAGCGAGTAATTCGCCTTCCGCAATGTTCGCACATGCATTGACAATGCGCTGACGCATGTTTTCAGGCGTTGTCGGTGGATGACGATAGAAAGTATCCTTCAACTTTCCCCACAGAAAGAAATCCGGGGACGTCAGATCTGGTGAACATGCGTTCCATGGTATGGTGCTTCGACGACCAATCCACCTGTCATGAAATATGTTATTCAATACCGCTTCAAACGCATGCGAGCTACGTGCCGGTCATTCATCATGTTGGAAGTACATCGCCATTCTGTCATGCAGTGAAACATCTTGTAGTAGCATCGGTAGAACATTACGTAAGAAATCAGCATACATTGCACCATTTAGATTGCCGTCGATAAAATGGAGGCCAATTATCCTTCCTCCCATAGTGCCGCACCATACATTAACCCGCTAAGGTCGCTGATATTCCACTTGTCGCAGCCACCATGGATTTTCCGTTGCCCAATAGTGCATATTATGCCGGCTTACGTTAGCGCTGTTGATGAATGACGCTTCGTCGCTAAATAGAACGCGTGCATAATATCTGTCATCGCCCCGTAATTTCTCTTGTGCTCAGTAGCAGAACTGTACACGTCGTTCAAAGTCAGCGCCATACAATTCTTGGTGCATAGAAATATGGTACGGGTGCAATCGATGTTGATGTATCATTCTCAGCCGGTCGGAGTAGCCGAGCAGTTCCAGGCGCTACAGTTTGGAACCGCGCGACCGCTACGGTCGCAGGTTCGAATCCTGCCTCGGGCATGGATGTGTGTGATGTCCTTAGGTTAGTTAGGTTTAAGTAGTTCTAAGTTCTAGGGGTCTGATGACCACAGCAGTTAAGTCCCATAGTGCTCAGAGCCATTTGAACCATTTGAGCATTCTCAACACCACCGGTTTGAGATTCCCGATTCTCGCGCAATTTGTCTGCAACTGATGTGCGGATTAGTCGCGACAGCAGCTAAAACACCTACTTGGGCATCATCATTTGTTGCAGGTCGAGGTTGACGTTTCACATGTGGCTGAACACTTCCTGTTTCCTTAAATAACTTAACTATCCAGCGAACGGTCCGGACACTTGGATGATGTCGTCCAGGATACCGAGCAGCATACATAGAACACGCCCGTTGGGCATATTGATCACAGCAGCCATACATCAACATGATATCGACCATTTCCGCAATTGGTAAACGGTCCATTTTAACACGGGTAATGTATCACAAAGCAAATACCGTCCGCACTGGCCGAATGTTACGTGATACGACGTACTTATACGTTTGTGACTATTACAGCGCCATCTATCACAAAGCGAAAGAAGTGGTCCAACTGAAACATTGATATTTCTTTACGTACTACACGAAGATGTTATAAATAATTGGTGGATTCCTATTTAAAAAATCCAGTTGATATCCGTTCGACCTATGGCAACCATAGCGCCATCTGTTTTCCCCCTTCAAGCTACGCGAGTTTCGTTCTTTGTAGTTTTTTCGTTTGATGCTTATTTCGTGAGATATTTGGCCCGGTCACTATCAATGGACCACCCTGTATACGGTTAAATTTTTGTTCAGCGCATCAACCTGCGTATATACATTTTAGATGTTTGAGAACTGAAAAGGATAGTGTCTGATTAGAAGAAACATATAGGACTGATGGTAATGTGCTACCTATTCTCCTAACATTTTGCACGCGGCACTACATGGTGCACTCAAGAAAAGAAAATTAGAGAAAAAATTCGTCTACTCACAAATTTTTGCGCAATGGTAGGGGAGAGTGTCATCAATGATGAACATCTTGAGTGTATTATTGCACACAGATATTTGGCCGTTATATTGAGTGGCAATGTGTGTAGTGTCTTCATCGCCACTGTAGAGCTTGTGCCGTAGGAAGCTAGGGAGAGAATTTTATTATGGGTGCTGGTATTCTCTTTCTACTACACAGATGCACATGTGCAGTAACATGGTTATTTATTTACATGAAGATATAGCTGCTACTTAACTTGAATTGTGTCCATGAGTGTGGTACAAGTTCCTCTTCAGACAATACTGGTAATGTTGCTACAGTCACAATTCTCGTCGCTACGTAATATCGTAGCTGCTGATGCGCTCTATGAGTGGACTGACAGGTGCAAGACTAGAGTGTGAGGTAGCGAGTCAGTGCCAGTGAGTTAGAGTGGCTCTCTGGTCAGCGGCGGTGGGCTAAACACATGCTGTCGAGAGGGCGTTGTCGGTTTGTTGCTTGTTGGTGTGTCTCTGGCCTCTCTCGTGATAGGCAGGGCCTACCATCGAAACTCCCGCTACATCTTTACTGACTGGTGTGCTGGCGACAGCTTACACCAGCATAATATGAAACAGAACATCCACATAAAATCAGTATCAGGGAAGACAAATGGAAAATAACTTTATTGGAAGAGTTACGAAAAAATGCAATCCATCCATATAAGAAAAATGATACATGGCGGTAATGTGATCGATCCTGTAGTAATGTTCCACTATTTAGTAACTTTCAAGAGGACGTCTAATTCACTAATGCGACTTCTCGTATCATAACAGGTCCATGCAGATGACACGGCAGTATAACAGGAACCTTCTGCAAACTTAATGAATATCTTTCGAATAGCCGGCCGGTGTGGCCGTGCGGTTCTAGGCGCTTCAGTCTGGAACCCCGTGACCACTGTGCTCGCAGGTTCTAATCCTTCCTCGGGCATGGATGTGTCTGATGTTCTTAGGTTAGTTAGGTTTAAGTAGTTCTAAGTTCTAGGGGACTGATGACCACAAATCTTAAGTCCCATACTGCTCAGAGCCAATTTTCTTTCGAATAATGAAGACCAGTTTTCGCGAAAGGCTGGTTCAAATGGCTCTGAGCACTATGGGACTTAACATCTGAGGTCATCAGTCCCCTACAACTCAGAACTACTTAAACCTAACTAACCTAAGGACATCACAAACATCCATGCCCGAGGAAGGATTCGAACCTGCGACCATTGGTGGTCGTGCGGTTCCAGACTGAAGCGCCTAGAACCGCTCGGCCACAACGGCCGGCGCGAAAGGCTGTTGACTACATTTAGAGAATATATATTTGAAGCAGAATGTGCAACCATTATGCTGCCAGCATCTTATACATCACGTAGGGATCGTGGAGCATGAGATAAGAGAGATCAGAGAGTGTTTGGAGACATACAAACAACAACTTTTCCCTCGTTCAATACGCTACTAGAATACGGGACATAAACGATAATATTTGTACCGTGTACTCTCTGCCATTCATTGTAATGTATCCTACAAAGGGTATACATAGATGTGAATGTAGACGTAGATGTATGATCACGACGAAAAGCTGTCTTAATATAACCTAATGTCGACACTCGCAACGCAAATTGACAACATTTTGGATATCGCCACTTTGGCACAGCAACAAGTGTTTATTTCAGATAATTGTCAGCGAACGCAGCAAAAGTACCCTACATTTCAAAATTTGATCAATTTGGATAGAATATAGTAGTTTTAATTTGCCAACAGGCGTCTGGTAGTAGTCTTACAAAATCCATTTCATCCGTGTCTGCAATGGAAACCCGATAGCCATGGATCAAGACATTCAGGCAGACGCAGTAATTGTTCTCTTGAAACATTTGACTCATAACACAGCCATTTACCGACTCCTCAAACAGTTGTTGATAGACGCGTTCCCTGTAAATTGTGTTTAAACCTCGTTACCTAACAACGAGTGCTTTCGTGTCCCACTAGTCGGCGCAGGAGGCCTCGCCGACCAGACTGGGACCTGCAAGCAATACGGGCCTGGCAACGAACTTGTGACGTCACGCTAGCCGCCTTGTCTGCTTCGCAAACACACGGTTCCATGCAGAATCCATGAGAAATATGTATGTAACTGAAAAAAGTATCAATTCAAGGTCTTAGCTTTGTGGTGTGCTACCGAAACTTTGCAGGCATTTAAGTGCACAGTCAAGATTTATTAAACTCGTATGATATAGCTACTTGCTCACTACCAGAGATGGCTGCTAGCACTCGTAAGACCTGCAGTGTCACGTGCTGTGACGTAGGCGCCACAGCCAATCTTTCTGGTCGTCCTCGGCCGAGTTAAGAGCTCTACGTCTGTATTCCTGGCCCGTGTCAGTGTGTGTTCCTTGGGGTGGTTGCACCCTTACTAGACCGCCATGATTCAAGGGGTGGCATTGAGAAAGAGTAGTATTTGCTTCGTGTTTGGAGGTGATGACCGATGTTTTGTTTTGTCCTCTTTCAGTGAGATGCACCACTGAAGATGCGCTGATGACACTGCTACTCAGACAAACCCTAGCCTCATCTGGAGGCTCAGGCTACTCACAGGCTGTTGGCATCTGCCCTTTCAATTCAGCTGTGGGTAGCTTTTGTTCACAGCACCCCGAGTGGAATACTGAAGGAGAATAAATAAGGGTGATGAACTTTTTGAAGTAAACGTTCCTGTCGAATGCCTTGTGTCACCTGAGTTAACTGTTGTGTACATTCTCAAGCATCACTCGATCTGCCTGTGTCGTTGTGGGACCGTTTGATCTTGGTCGTGTTCTCTGTGGTGCTTGTTGTACCCTTTAGAGAACAGAGAAAAATATTTTTTTTGTGACTACTAATACCCAAGGTTTTATCATTATCTGTAGATATTAGGTTTCAAAAATGTTCAAATGTGAGTGAATTCCTAAGTGACGAAACTGCTGAGGGCATCGTTCCCTAGACTTACACACTACTTAAACTAATGCGCTAAGAACAACACACACACACCCATGCCTGAGGGAGGACTCGAACCTCCGGTGGGAGGGGCGGCGCAATCCGTGAAATGCCGCCTCGAACCACGCGGGCACTCCGCGCGGCTCAGGTTTGAGAAACAGTTTTCGTGTAAGGTTAATAGTTCACTTACATGATATCACTAACAATACCAATTCTAATATATATTCGTAAATGCACAATTCTGAAATCTTCTTACAGTATATTTTGTATATTCCTTTTATTGTGTATGGTTTATCTGTTTGCATGTTTCATAAGAGTTCTGGAAGCTTTGAGGCAACCCTGCACGGCCAGTTTACTGTGCTCAAGACTCGGTGTCGTGATATATTTTTATATGTTGTAACTTCCTTTGCGTACTTTGTCGTACTTCAGTGGATACAGGAGCGAGGAATAGATGCTGTTTGTGGACAGAGAATTCTGACAATAATTTATTCTACAGGGTGATCAAAAAGTCAGTATAAAATTGAAAACTTAATAAACCACAGAATAATGTAGATATAGAGGTAAAAATTGACACACATGCTTGGAATGACATGGGGCTTTATTAGAACCCCAAAAAAAAAAAAAAGTTCACAAAATGTTCGATGGATGGCGCTGGACAGCAAAACTGCTACCGTGACAGGTGAGAGGTACGCCGATATGTTACAGAATCGCATCATCCCCAGCCTGGGTGATAAACACCTGCTGAAACGTACGATGTTTATCCAGGATGGCGCTCCACCCCATATTGCTAGACGCGTGAAAGATCTCTTGCGCGCGTCGTTTAGTGATGATCGTGTGCTCAGCCGCCACTGTCGTCATGCTTGGCCTCCCAGGTCCCCAGACCTCAGTCCGTGCGATTATTGGCTTTGAGATTACCAGAAGTCGCAAGTGTATCGTGATCGACCGACATCTCTAGGGATGCTGAAAGACAACATCCGACGCCAATGCCTCACCATAACACCGGACATGCTTTACAGTGCTGTTCACAACATTATACCTCGACTACAGCTATTGTTGAGGAATGATGGTGGACGTATTGAGCATTTCCTGTAAAGAACATCACCTTTGCTTTGTCTTACTTTGTTATGCTACTTATTCCTATTCTGATAAGATGAAGCCCCATATGTCGGACATTTTTTTAATGTTTGTATTTTTTTGGTTCTAATAAAACCCCATGTCATTCCAAGCATTTGAGCCAATTTGTACCTCTCTACCTACATTATTCCGTGATTTATTCAGTTTTCAAATTTATACTGACTTTTTGATCACCCGGTACATCTAATATGAAATTATAAAGCTAGTAAAAAAACTTTGTTTGTTGTAGTTGCAGCGTCAGGTTTTAATAGTACATCTCAATGTTGAAATATAAACAGGCACAAAGGTTTACGACTAAGTCCGCCTTCAAAACAGTGACTGTTCCAGTAGACAACGAGCCCCGACCCTACGAAATTGTGTAAATCTCTTTTTTTTTTTTTTTTGGTCATCAGTCTACTGACTGGTTTGATGCGGCCCGCCACGAATTCCTTTCCTGTGCTACCCTCTTCATCTCAGAGTAGCACTTGCAGCCTACGTCCTCAATTATTTGCTTGACGTATTCCAATCTCTGTCTTCCTCTACAGTTTTTGCCCTCTACAGCTCCCTCTAGTACCATGGAAGTCATTCCCTCATGTCTTAGCAGATGTCCTATCATCCTGTCCCTTCTCCTTACCAGTGTTTTCCACATATTCCTTTCCTCTCCGATTCTGCGTAGAACCTCCTCATTCCTTACCTTATCAGTCCACCTAATTTTCAACATTCGTCTATAGCACCACATCTCAAATGCTTCGATTCTCTTCTGTTCCGGTTTTCCCACAGTCCATGTATCTCTACCATACAATGCTGTACTCCAGACGTACATCTTCAGAAATTTCTTCCTCAAATTACGGCCGGTATTTGATACTAGTAGACTTCTCTTGGCCAGAAATGCCTTTTTTGCCATAGCGATTCTGCTTGTGATGTCCTCCTTGCTCCGTCCGTCATTGGTTATTTTACTGCCTAGGTAGCAGAATTCCTTAACATCATTGACTTCATGACCATCAATCCTGACGTTAAGTTTCGCTCTGTTCTCATTTCTACTACTTCTCATTACCTTCGTCTTTCTCCGATTTACTCTCAAACCATACTGTGTACTCATTAGACTGTTCATTCCGTTCAGCAGATCGTTTAATTCTTCTTCACTTTCACTCAGGATAGCAATGTCATCAGCGAATCGTATCATTGATATCCTTTCACCTTGTATTTTAATTCCACTCCTGAACCTTTCTTTTATTTCCGTCATTGCTTCCTCGATGTACAGATTGAAGAGTAGGGGCGAAAGGCTACAGCCTTGTCTTACACCCTTCTTAATACGAGCACTTCGTTCTTGATCGTCCACTCTTATTATTCCCTATTGGTTGTTGTACATATTGTATATGACCCGTCTCTCCCTATAGCTTACCCCTACTTTTTTCAGAATCTCGAACAGCTTGCACCATTTTATATTGTCGAACGCTTTTTTTCAGGTCGACAAATCCTATGAAAGTGTCCTGATTTTTCTATAACCTTGCATCCATTACTAGCCGTACCGTCAGAATTGCCTCTCTCGTCCCTTTACTTTTCCTAAAGCCAAACTGATCGTCACCTAGCGCATTCTCAATTTTCTTTTTCATTCTTCTATATATTATTCTTGTTAGCAGCTTCGATGCATGAGCTGTTAAGCAGATTGTGCGATAATTCTCGCACTTGTCAGCTCTTGCCGTCTTTGGAATTGTGTGGATGATGCTTTTCCGAAAGTCAGATGGTATGTCGCCAGACTCATATATTCTACACACCAACGTGAATAGTCGTTTTGTTGCTACTTCCCCCAATGATTTTAGAAATTCTGATGGAATGTTATCTATTCCTTCTGCCTTATTTGACCGTAAGTCCTCCAAAGCGCTTTTAAATTCCGGTTCTAATACTGGATCCCCTATCTCTTCTAAATCGACTCCTGTTTCTTCTCCTATCACATCAGACAAATCTTCACCCTCATAGAGGCTTTCAATGTATTCTTTCCACCTATCTGCTCTCTCCTCTGCATTTAACAGTGGAATTCCCGTTGCACTCTTAATGTTACCACCGTTGCTTTTAATGTCACCAAAGGTTGTTTTGACTTTCCTGTATGCTGAGTCTGTACTTCCGACAATCATATCTTTTTCGATGTCTTCACATTTTTCCTGCAGCCATTTCGTCTTAGCTTCCCTGCACTTCCTATTTATTTCATTCCTCAGCGACTTGTATTTCTGTATTCCTGATTTTCCCGGAAAATGTTTGTACTTCCTCCTTTCATCAATCAACTGAAGTATTTCTTCTGTTACCCATGGCTTCTTCGCAGCCACCTTTTTTGTACCTATGTTTTCCTTCCCAACTTCTGTGATGGCCCTTTTTAGAAATGTCCATTCTTCTTCAACTGTACTGCCTACTGCGCTATTCCTTATTGCTGTATCTATAGCGTTAGAGAACTTCAAACGTATCTCGTCATTCCTTAGTACTTCCGTATCCCACTTCTTTGCGTATTGATTCTTCCTGGCTAATGTCTTGAACTTCAGCCTACTCTTCATCACTACTATATTGTGATATGAGTCTATATCTGCTCCTGGGTACGCCTTACAATCCAGTATCTGATTTCGGAATCTCTGTCTGACCATGATGTAATCTAATTGAAATCTTCCCGTATCTCCCGGCCTTTTCCAAGTATACCTCCTCCTCTTGTGATTCTTGAACAGGGTATTCGCTATTACTAGCTGAAACTTGTTACAGAACCCAATTAGTCTTTCTCCTCTTTCATTCCTTGTCCCAAGCCCATATTCTCCTGTAACCTTTTCTTCTACTCCTTCCCCTACAACTGCATTCCAGTCGCCCATGATTGTTAGATTTTCGTCCTCATTTACATACTGCATTACCCTTTCAATATCCTCATACACTTTCTCTATCTGTTCATCTTCAGCTTGCGACGTCGGCATGTATACCTGAACTATCGTGGTCGGTGTTGGTCTGCTGTCGATTCTGATTAGAACAACCCGGTCACTGAACTGTTCACAGTAACACACCCTCTGCCCTACCTTCCTATTCATAACGAATCCTACACCTGTTATACCATTTTCTGCTACTGTTGATATTACCCGATACTCATCTGACCAGAAATCCTTGTCTTCCTTCCACTTCACTTCGCTGTCCCCTACTATATCTAGATTGAGCCTTTGCATTTCCCTATTCAGATTTTCTAGTTTCCCTACCACGTTTAAGCTTCTGACATTCCACGCCCCGACTCGTAGAACGTTATCCTTTCGTTCATTATTCCACCTTTTTCTCATGGTAACCTCCCCCTTGGCAGTCCCCTCCCGGAGATCCGAATGGGGGACTATTGCGGAATCTTTTGCCAATGGAGAGATCATCATGACACTTCTTCAAATACAGGCCACATGTCCTGTGGATACACGATACGTGTCTTTAATGCAGTGGTTTCCATTGCCTTCTGCATCCTCATGTCGTTGATCATTGCTGATTCTTCCGCCTTTAGGGGCGATTTCCCGCCCCTAGGACAAGAGAGTGCCCTGAACCTGTATCCGCTCCTCCGCCCTCTTTGACAAGGCCGTTGGCAGAATGAGGCTGTCTTCGGCCGCCAATGCTGATTATTGAACGAAGACGTTTTGATTATGAATCAAAGACGCTACCCGTAGACCACGGGTTATGTTATGAAATGGAAAACACAAAACGGGCTAAATGTGTCGATGTTTGAACTTAAATAGACCCGCCGCTAGAGCTCCGGAGAGCGGATGCTTGCATATCATCGGCACCAGCGAAAGCGTTTGTGGCAGCGCACTCGTACTACGGTAGCGGCTGTAGGAAACGCGGCGGCGTGACTGGCTGGCGCGCGTGTTCCAGAGTGCGGACGACCGGATGTCGACCGATACCGCAGCCCTCCCCGCTCTAACCAACTTTGCAGGTTCGGGGGCAGGGATGTGCCGTGGAAAGTGATGGTGGTGGTCGGTTGGCTGGGACCAGAGCAGACCAACCCACGTCACGACACTGCGTCTTGGAAGCACCTGTGAAACCGCCACGGAAACCAGGCGCAAGCCGGTCGCTGTGAGCGAGCGGTTCTAGGTGATTTAGTCCGGAACTGCGCTACTGCTACGGTGGCAGGTTCGAATCCTACCTCGGGCATGGATGTGTGTGATGTCGTTAGGTTAGTCAGGTTTGAGTACACTACTGGTCATTAAAATTCCTACACCACGAACATGACGAGCTACAGACGCGAAATTTAACCAACAGCAAGACGATGCTGTGATATTCAAATGATTAGCTTTTCAGAGCGTTCACACGAGGTTGGCGCCGGTGGCGACACCTACAACGTGCTGACATGAGGAAAGTTTCCAACCGATTTCTCACACACAAACAGCAGTTGATCGGCGTTACCTGGTGAAACGTTTTTGTGATGCCTCGTGTAAAGAGGAGAAATGCATACCATCACGTTTCCGACTTTCATAAAGGTCGGATTGTAAACTATCGCGATTGCGGTTTATCGTTTCACGATATTGCTGCTCGCGTTGGTCGAGATCCAATGACTGTTAGCAGAATATGGAATCGGTGGGGTCAGGAGGGTAATACGGAACGCCGTGCTGGATCCCAGCGGCCTCGTATCACTAGCAGTCGAGATGACAGGCATCTTATCCGCGTGGCTGTAACGGATCGTGCAGCCACGTCTCGATCCCTGACTCAACAGATGGCGACGTTTACAAGACAACAACCATCTGCACGAACAGTTCGAAAACGTTTGCAGCAGCATGGACTATCAGCTCGGAGACCATGGCTGCGGTTACCCTTGACGCTGCATCACAGAAAGGAGCACCTGCGATGGTGTACTAAACGACGAACCTGGATGCACCAATGGCAAAACATCATTTTTTTCGGATGAATCCAGGTTCTGTTTACAGCATCATGATGGTCGCATCGCGGTGAACGCACATTGGAAGCGTGCATTCCTCATCGCCATATTGGCGTATCACCCGGCGTGATGGTATGGGGTGCCATTGGTTACACCTCTCAGTCACCTCTTGTTCACATCGACGGCAATTTGAAGAGTGGACGTTACATTTCAGATGAGTTACCTCCCGTGGCTCTACCCTTCATTCTATCCCTGCGAAACCCTACATTTCTGCAGGATAATGCACGACCGCATGTTCCAGGTCCTGTTCGGGCCTTTCTTGATACAGAAAAATGTTCGACTGCTGCCATGGCCAGCACATTCTCCATATCTGTCATCAATTGAAAACGTCTGTTCAATGGTGGCCGAGCAACTGGCTCCTCACAATACTCCAGTCACTATTCTTGATGGATTGTGGTGTCGTGTTGAAGCTGTATGGGCAACTGTACCTGCACACGCCATCCTAGCTCTGTTTGACGTAATGCCCAGTCGTATCAAGGCCTTTATAACGGCCAGAGGTGGTTGTTCTGGGTACTGATTTCGCAGGATCTTTGCACCCACATTGCGTGAAAATGTAATCAAGTGTCAGTTCTAGTGTAATATATTTGTCCAATGAATACCCGTTTATCATATGTATTTCTTCTTGGCGTAGCAATTTTAACGGCCAGTAGTGTAGCTCTAAGTGTAGGAGACTGATGACCTGAGATGTTAAGTCCCATAGTGCATGGAGCCATATTGAGCCAGGCGCAATATGCATCCGAAGCCAGAAGTAGCGGCATGCAGGGTGCTACAGACGGTGCCGGCCTCTGGACGACGGTGACGTGTTAGATACCCATGGGAGAGCCGACCAGCGGCGTTGATGGCAACGGCGTAGCAGGTGTGCAAGCGTCGCATTCCATCAGTGAGACGTCCGCGGGTGGTGGCACCTGCTGGGTAAGTTGCGTAGGAGTCTGCATTGCTGTGGCCGGATGTGGCTGCGTCGAGGTCGACGGACGTCTGTGCAGTGAACAGATCTGAAACAATTTGCTCCAGCGCAAGTTCACTGAATCCTCGGCACCGTAGCTTATTTTCGTGGCGCTGGTGCGGTGCCTACGCTGCTGCCAAAAGTATACTATGTGAGTCGTGGCCGGCTCGCGCTGATGCCGTTTCTTCTTCGACATTTCCTCACAATCGAGTGGCGTCTTATTGCTCCCTGAATTATTACCATAACGAGTTGCTGACTCGCCTCCGTCAGTGGCAGCAGCAGCGCTTATCGATACTAGTATTGCGGTACCATCTTTGGTGTGACCGCTATTTCCGTGTGGTAGTATGTGTGAGGCAGTCGGTCGGTTGTGACAGAGCAGCGAGGAAGTCACCATGGCGTGAGGTCAGGCCAGGGCCACTGGCGGCGTGCACACGTGATCGGATTTGTGAAGCACTAGCTGCAAGAGCTGCAAAGTTCGTTGCCCATCCAATCTGGATACTGTAGTTGAGTAAGCAGTTAACCTGTTATGGAACCTCAACTGCTGTGGCATCTCTTCGTTCATTGCCACTTGTTGCTTCCTGGGCCGTTCCTGCAAGCAACAATGTATGGTGCGCTGGAGTCGGCAAAATTCTGCAGCCGTCTTCCTGTATGGCAGTGGTTCCCAACAGGTGGTCTGTGGACCCCCAGGGGTCCGCGAGCTATGCCAGAAGGGTCCGCAAGATGCTATTAGAATAAAAAATATATTAAATACGTTTCAAAGACAAAGATTTTGTGCAATAATCAAAAATTTAATAATAACAATGATGGCTAAATTGAAAAAGTTTTAAGTTCAACATTTTTTCAATAATGAATATGTCAATGTTTTTTCTAAGTAACAAAAGTAGAAAACGTATAAAAACACTCTTAATTTGGCGTTTTTAGGTACTTGATACTGTGATATGACAAGGTACCAATCATATTCGATGAGGGGGTCATCGAGAAAATTTTGTCGGGAATCCCTGCTGTATGGTGTTTAACTATTGAGTTTATTGTAACTTGTTAGTGAAGTGCACCAGCGATATCTTCTGCCTTGTGGCCGTTAACGTTCTGGTTACCTGCCCTGGTCGTTAGCGTAGTTACCGGCAGTGTGTTTTCCTCGCCTTGATGATGCATGGCGTGTAATCCGACAGCCTTGGTGTTGTCCATTTTTTTTTGAGTGATTGTTTTGCCTTGACTGTATTTAGACGCCAATTGTCAAGATGTAGTGCTGCTCCGATCTTCATCCTCGCTGATATTTTCGGTTGGATTGTCGTGCCGTTGATTTGGTGGAAGGGAATTCATTAGGCTGTTGGTTGGGTCTTCAGCCGTCCCTAGGTAGTGCTGCCAGCCGATGGTTTAGTGTTACGCTTGGCTGCCAGTCTCACCTAAACTTATGTTAGAGTTTCCTCCCCAGGCCTAAAAAAAAAAAAAAATGTTCAAATGTATGTGAAATCTTATGGGACTGAACTGCTAAGGTCATCAGTCCCTTAGCTTACAAACTACTTAACCTAAATTATCCTAAGGACAAACACACACACCCATGCCCGAGGGAGGACTCGAAACTCCGCCGGGACCTGCCGCACCCCCAGGCCTACCCTTGGAACACTGCTCTGTTGTTTTGGATTGTGATTTTCTTTTAGCCTCAAGTACTGTGCGAGGCCTTCAGCCGTGTATTAATTTAGTTTGTTTTAATGTTCCGTATGTGGCCTTCAGCCGAACCTTACATGAAATATTTCAAGATAAGGCCTTCAGCCATTTTAAATTAAAATTTGAAAAATTATTTCAAAATTTGAAAATTTTCCTCTCAATCTTAACTTTGTTATCCAAGCCTTAAGCCTTGAGTTGTTCTATGTTCAGCCGAACTTTACATAAAATATTTTAAGATAAGGCCTTCAGCCATCTTAAATTGAAATTTTAAACGTCATTTGTTTAAAACCTTTTAAAATTTTCTTACTGAAATTCTTGTTATCCAGGCTTTAAGCCCTCAGTTGTTCTACTTTTGTAACTAAGGCCTTCAGCCATGTGTATTCCTAAAGGCAATTTTAATAACTCGTGTTCTGGTCTTCAGCCGTATTGCTTCTGAATTCATTTAAGGGCATGTGCGATTAAGTGCTTTAGCAAATAGAGTTTGTATGTTTGTGCAGCTAACAGCAACTGATTTTGGCCCCTTTCTACAACCTGATCCGCTCTGTCCTGCGAAACCAGATTTCACTATACTCTGCCGGTACAACACCGTATTCCCATAACTGTGGCTTTTTGTACACTTAGTATTGAACTCTGATGTTCATGGTGAAGTCTGGAACTGGAGCAGAGCGGTAAGGACGGCGCAAATGCAGCAAGGTCCGATGGCGTCACCCGTGCAAACTTTCTGACGGCGCGATATCAGTTGTAGGCGAGGTACGTCGTTAAGTCATATATATTCACGTGAATATGAAGCTCGAAGTTTTTACGTTTGCGTCTTGAAAGTTCGTTAGACTGTGGTGAGAATAGCGCTCACGCCGCATGTTGCATTCCATTTTGTTCGCAGTATTCTGCAAATTCCTTGGAAGACAAACGAGGTCCATTGGCAGAAACAACTGTATGTGGCAAGTCTTCATTAGAAAGTATAGAAGCGAGTGCCTTGATAGTGCTGGCCGCATTCGTCGAACGCAATCGAAAAAAAAGGTTGTTTTTTTTGGTATTGCTGAGCAACAGCCATATAATAATTGTTGAATGAACACACTGCCATTTGTCTGTATTGTTGTTTATTTAATAACAACCCATGTTTCGGCTTTTTATACCATTTTCAAGTGATTAAGAAAAGTATTGTCTCCTCACAATATCCCAGACATAAAATCATCGTCTTGTAAGAAGATCAGTAAATAATAGTGGGAGAGCTTCATATTTACTTAAATGACTGATCTTTAATTAAATATGACGTGCTCCCACTATTATTTAGTGACCTTTTTACAAGGTGATGATTTTACACCTGGCATTTCATGTGGAGCGAATGTTTTTCTTAATTTATGGCCAATTTTGAGCTTAATATGTTGCAATATATGTTAATGACATAAACGCAATCACTTGAAAATGGTATAAAAATCCGAAACATAGGTCGTAATCAAACAAACAACAGTGCATTGAAATGGCGGTGGTTCATTAAGAAAAAAGGATATTTGCTGTAGGCATCGATGGTAATCAGGCAACATGTCTTAGCTGAAATGGCTCTGAGCACTATGGGACTTAACATTTGAACCTTACCAAATAGTATTAAGAGGGTGGTACTAAACAATGCAGAACAGTGAGAATTGGGTTTCAATGCTCACAGTAAAGCACTTCAGAAATGTTGGAAAGCCTTATCTTACAGACATACACGGACGGACGTTTATTACCTCGTATTTCTTTTTTTTCTTTATTGTGATTTCATTCCCTTGTCCCATATGGGTAGGTGAGGGTTGTCAGCGGCACTATCCGACACTCTTCATCTGAGTGACATTACGGTTAAATAAAAAGGGGAAACTATACATAAAAAAGGCGAAAAAAAGGGGGATGCAAAAACATAATAAGCGGAGACTATGTGGGTTAAAATATATACTGACACGATGGCGTTCATTGTGGGACAGTTAAAAAAAGTCAACATAAATTTGAAAGAACACGGCTGGCAAGTCATGGAACACTTAAAATACACTGCAGTCACATGCACAAGTTAAAAGTTGGCCACGGTATAAAAACACACAAGAATGAGAAACCCTTAAGAAAACCACTATAAGTGATGGAGCACACACGAAGAACCAGAACTGCTGGGAGCGACTGCCAAGAGAGACCAGATCCGAGAGGTGGGAAAAACCCAGGGAGAGGAAGGTACAGCATGGGACGGGGACTGGAGGGGGTGGAAGGGGTCAGGCGGAGAAAAAGGGGGGTCTGTGGGAGCATCAAGGGGCAGGAGATGAGCGGGGCTGGAGATGTAGAGAGAAGGCAAGTCAGTAGGGAGTGCAAAGACACAGAAGGGGACACAGAAAAGTGAGAGGTTGTAGGAGGGAGGTAAATCGTTCAGGGGAATGGAAGAAGTGGGGAGAGAGAGCCCTGAGGAGTAGGGTGGGGGGAAAGGAGGATTTAGAGATGGTAGGAGGGGTAGAGATCACAGCTAAGCTCATCATCTGGGAGGGATAAGTGCTGGAAGTTGAGTTGGGAAAGGAGGTGGAGGGTGCGGAGATGGAGAGATGACGGGACACAATGGTAAAGGTGCAGCAATGAGCTGGGGTTAGAAAGGACAGAAGAAACCAGGGGGTGGGGGGAATCGACTCGGCTGACATTGTACAGGGTGTGGATGTTTTCTAGGAAAAGCAGAAGATTTTGGAATTGAATAAGGTCGTAGTGGATCCATGTGGAGGATTCCGAAGGATACGGAGCGTGTGGCGGACTGCATGGCGTTCAAGAATTTTGAGGGCTTTGGGAGGGGTGGAAATCCAAGCGATGGTGGATTAACAAAGAATGGGGTGGATCAAGGATCTGTATGTATGGAGAATGGTGGAAGGATGCAGTCCCTGTGTCCAGCCAGACAAGAGTTTCAGGAGGCAGAGTCTATTGTGAGCTTCGAGTTGGATTGTAAGGAGATGGGGAGTTCAGGTGAGGTGACAGTCGAGGGTGAGGCCAGGGTATTTCAGGGTAGAAGAAGTGGATAGGACGACCACAAATGGTGAAGTAAAAATCGTGGAATTGGGAGGAGCGGGTGGTACGACGTATGATGGTTGCCTGGGTCTTGGAAGCGTTGATGCAATAGAGCCACTGGTCGCACCAGGTGGTGAACTGGTCGAGGTGGGCTTGAAGGGCGCATTGGGACCGTTCAAGAGTAGGATAAAGGTCCAGGAAGGCAAACTGTAGGTGGTGAACAGGGGGGGGGGGGGGGGGGGAAGTTTGGGCATATCTGCAGTATACAGGAGACAGAAAGAGGGGAAAGGACTGAGCCTTGGGGCAGTGGTGGAAGTTCGTATCGTGAATAGTTCCACATCAAAGTCTACTTCCAAACTTACAGGAAACCATTTTTAATGACTAATACGGGAATGTACTGTAATCGTACCATACAGCTCTCATAACGACTCTTGGACAACGGCTAATCACAGCAGGAGCAATGGCATTCCAGCGGTCATTTTTGAAGCAATCGAAGCGCGAAAGGAACTAGAGAAAACGCTAATGTGTATGACAACGGGAAGTGATTTGCAGAGTATGTATAAATATTTAGATGTAAATACACATCTAGGTCAACTCACAGATGTAGTGGATGCACCTCAAGGCTCTGGCCTAAGGCTTTCTTTAGCGCAGTCTCGACACAGAATTTAAGTATGTGTTTGGATTTCTCGTTGTATATAGATCCCTGTTTCGTAATTGAGTACACAAGTTTGAGCCTGGCAGCAAACAGCTGAGACGATTACTGGATCATAGTATGAAGGCTTTCACGACGGGATGACATATCTTCTGGTAAACCTTGCGGGATGTAAGGTCGTGGTCCATGAAACTCTTCAGCTCCTAAAGTTTCGTCCAGAGCTGCGCTGGACATCTTCAGAGGGGTGTTTCCCCTCCGGTGAGTCTTGCCGACTGCAGTCTGGTATAAGTTTTACCAGAAGATTACTGGATCTTCCGCACGTGACGTCTCCCGGCTCTTCGTTGTTTCCGCTCGAGCCGAGAATACTCTAAGCGTCGCTATGCTTGGTATAGATGAAAGAAGAAAAAATATCTTCAAGTTTGTTTTTGACAGAACATTCGCGATGCACTCACATGGATCTATACTTTTTGACTCAGTTAAACTGACTGAGGACAAAATCAAAGTAGATACCACACAGTTTTGGATACTGTACTTTTGAAAACAAATTATTCCGTGTTACGTGGAAGCGCGATTAAATACTCGTCAAGTGATTGGAAATTCCGGCACATAGATTGTTCCATTAGTTACTATCAGCTGTATCAGAGAGGTGGAATATCCTCGGACTGCAAGGAGAATGCAGTAATTCCTATCCCAATGAAGGCAGATGCTGACCGTGTTAATATTACCGAACTATCAGTCTAATTAGTGATGGCTGCAAAATACTGACGAGAATTACACTCCTGGAAATTGAAATAAGAACACTGTGAATTCATTGTCCCAGGAAGGGGAAACTTTATTGACACATTCCTGGGGTCAGATACATCACATGATCACACTGACAGAACCACAGGCACATAGACACAGGCAACAGAGCATGCACAATGTCGGCACTAGTACAGTGTATATCCACCTTTCGCAGCAATGCAGGCTGCTATTCTCCCATGGAGACGATCGTAGAGATGCTGGATGTAGTCCTGTGGAACGGCTTGCCATGCCATTTCCACCTGGCGCCTCAGTTGGACCAGCGTTCGTGCTGGACGTGCAGACCGCGTGAGACGACGCTTCATCCAGTCCCAAACATGCTCAATGGGGGACAGATCCGGAGATCTTGCTGGCCAGGGTAGTTGACTTACACCTTCTAGTGCACGTTGGGTGGCACGGGATACATGCGGACGTGCATTGTCCTGTTGGAACAGCAAGTTCCCTTGCCGGTCTAGGAATGGTAGAACGATGGGTTCGATGACGGTTTGGATGTACCGTGCACTATTCAGTGTCCCCTCGACGATCACCAGTGGTGTACGGCCAGTGTAGGAGATCGCTCCCCACACCATGATGCCGGGTGTTGGCCCTGTGTGCCTCGGTCGTATGCAGTCCTGATTGTGGCGCTCACCTGCACGGTGCCAAACACGCATACGACCATCATTGGCACCAAGGCAGAAGCGACTCTCATCGCTGAAGACGACACGTCTCCATTCATCCCTCCATTCACGCCTGTCGCGACACCACTGGAGGCGGGCTGCACGATGTTGGGGCGTGAGCGGAAGACGGCCTTACGGTGTGCGGGACCGTAGCCCAGCTTCATGGAGACGGTTGCGAATGGTCCTCGCCGATACCCCAGGAGCAACAGTGTCCCTAATTTGCTGGGAAGTGGCGGTGCGGTCCCCTACGGCACTGCGTAGGATCCTACGGTCTTGGCGTGCATCCGTGCGTCGCTGCGGTCCGGTCCCAGGTCGACGGGCACGTGCACCTTCCGCCGACCACTGGCGACAACATCGATGTACTGTGGAGACCTCACGCCCCACGTGTTGAGCAATTCGGCGGTACGTCCACCCGGCCTCCCGCATGCCCACTATACGCCCTCGCTCAAAGTCCGCCAACTGCACATACGGTTCACGTCCACGCTGTCGCGGCATGCTACCAGTGTTAAAGACTGCGATGGAGCTCCGTATGCCACGGCAAACTGGCTGACACTGACGGCGGCGGTGCACAAATGCTGCGCAGCTAGCGCCATTCGACGGCCAACACCGCGGTTCCTGGTGTGTCCGCTGTGCCGTGCGTGTGGTCATTGCTTGTACAGCCCTCTCGCAGTGTCCGGAGCAAGTATGGTGGGTCTGACACACCGGTGTCAATGTGTTCTTTTTTCTATTTCCAGGAGTGTATTTAGAGCAGAAACAAAAAAACTGATAGACGCCTGTAACGATACTACCGCCCCCTCTCTTAATAATAAAACATAGCATTCAACTGTCGTCTTACCTTAAGAGCATCTTTGCCGCGCGTGGAGACCAGCGTTACCTTATGCTAACCTTTGCTATCTTTCGCAAGTTATAACTTTCGATTCGCTTTTAGAAAAACTGTATAAACATTTGGAACATTACATTTTGGTAACTTACACATTCTTACTATATTTAACTGTGTTAATAATTGTTTGAAAATTAACTGGGCTATCTTACTACATCCGAAACGTTAAGTGAACAAACTAGAGAGTCGTTGTGCGACTAGATTATGCATTTTACTTCCTATCTTCATTTACC